>NW_015167538.1:542881-550415 GCF_001447785.1 Gekko japonicus | reverse complement strand
CAGTGGCTGCCACCTGGGCCTCCATTGTTAATGTGGAGTCCAGGAGCACCCCCAAACTCCGAACCCCAGACGCTGGCACCAAAGGCACCCCGTCGAAGGTCGGGAGAGGGAGCCCCAACCCCGCCCCGGCCCGACTCAGGCCCAGGACCTCCGTCTTCGCCGGGTTTAGTTTCAATCGGCTCAGCCGGAGCCAACCAGCCACAGCTTCTAATGCCCGATGAAAGTCATCGGGACTCGAGTCCGACCGGCCACCCAACATCAGATAGAGCTGGGTGTCATCTGCATATTGATGACACCCAAGCCCATAGCTCCGGGCAATCTGGGCAAGGGGGCGCATATAGATGTTGAATAGCATCGGGGACAACACTGCTCCTTGTGGTACCCCACATTCAAGGGGATACCTACGGGAGCGCCGGTCCCCGACGGCCACCCTTTGTCCCTGACCTTGCAGGAAAGAGGCAAACCATTGAAGGGCAAGCCCCTGAATCCCCACGTCGGCGAGGCGGTGGGTCAGCAACTGGTGGTCGACCATGTCGAACGCAGCCGACAGGTCTAACAACACCAGCGCCGCCACACCACCTCGATCCAGATGCCATTATGTGATACCTTAAAGATTAACAAATCATTTTATGTTTTCATGGGCTCATGCTATAATAAATTTGCTGGTCTTCAAGGTGCCATGGGATTTTTGTGTTTTTGCAGCAACAAACGAACACAGCTTTCCTGACAGAATTTGTAACATGCCTTGGAGGCACAGGAGACAAGTGGTTGAGCAGGTGCAGAGTGTTAACCACAGCCAATCCCAACAGACTAAGACAGCAAGACTTCTTGGTATGATAGTTCCTGGCATGTTCCACCTTCATCATGATCTTCTAAGGACTGTGCTGGTCTTTGGAGGCATCACATACCAAGGGCAGTTAAGGATGGGGGGGGGCAAGTAAAGAATGGGGAAATTGACCTGGTCAAACCCCTAACAGCTCTGAGTATTCTAGAGTAGGAGATCAGGAGCAAGAAGAAATTTCCGAAAGATTTATCCCTCTCCCCTCCTGTGATTCTTTACAGGCCCCAATGTGTATGTTTCTTTCGACAATCAAGATTTTACACAGGCCCACAATCAGTGTACCCTCTCAGCTGAGTCAGTGTGAGCTAGCTCACAGTTTTAGCTCGCACATCTTTGTCTCAGCTCAGGAAGGATGGCTTCAGAGAGCAAACTAATGTATGCAGTAGGCAAATCACTTGCTCATGACTTTAATACCAGTCACTCACAAAGTAGAATTTTTGCTCACAAGACTCCACAGCTTAGAGGGAGCATTGCCCACAACCAATTAGTAGGGTCGCCAGCTCCGGGCTGGGAAATTCCTGGAGATCTGAGGGGTGGAGTCTGGAGAGGGCGTGGTTTGGGGAGGGGAGGGACTTCAGCCACTGGGATACAATGCCACAGAGTCCACCTTCCAAAGTGGCCCTTTTCTCCAGGTGAACTGACCTCTGTCACCTGGAGATCAGTTGTATTTCCAGGATCTCTCCCGTGACCACCTCGAGCAGGACAACCCTAAAATAAGTGTAGAGAATCCCCTCACTCTGCTATGAACATCAGTCCAGGCAGGGCTTTTTTTGTAGAAAAAGCCCAGCAGGAACTCATTAGCATAATAGGCCACACCCAACAGCAGAAGCTCATTAGCATATTAGGCCACACCCTGATAGCACAGCTCATTGGCATATTAGGTCACACACCCCCATGTTACCAGAAGTGTGGTCATCCAGTCACACCCACCTTTTGCTTCTTATTCTGTTTACTTTGTTGTCAAAACCCTGGGCTTTTTTTGTAGCAGGAACTCCTTTGCATCTTAGGCCACACACCCCTAATGTAGCCAATCCTAATGAGTTTCTGCTGTTAGGTGTGGCCTATTATGCTAATGAGTTCCTGCTGGGCGTGGCCAACTCAGGAGCCAGCCGGAACTCCGTTCCTGTGCGTTCCTGCCCAAAGATAGCCCTGAGTCCAGGAGCCAGTCCTGTTTAGCACTGTCTACTCTGACTGGCAGTGGCTCTCCAAGGTCTTGGGCAGAGAAGGAAGGGTCTCCCCAACCTCTGATTGGTGCTCCACCCATGAGCTAGCTGCATCCCTGCAACCTAAAGAGGAAAAAATTATTTTCAGGGCTATAAAAATACTTCTGCTATCTAGTGCCAGCTTTACACTGGGCAGAACAAATCTTTCCAAATGCACTGGCTCCAGTATCAGATTTCTTCATGCCCAGACAGCTGAACAGGTGACTTCAGTTTTCCTCTCAAACCCACCTATTTTTCAGTGCCAAAGAGCTGGAGTACGTAGAACAGACAGGAAGTGGCACTGGGCCTTCTCTGCCATCCATGAACGTTGTGGAAAGAGGGAAATTTTTCTCTCTCCCCAATGCCAGAATCTGTAGTCAGCCAAAGAAATGGATTTGTTATGTTCGGGACAGATGTTTTTTTTTAAAGTACTTCTTAACATGATGCATAGGTATGGAACTCTCTGCCACAAGCCACAGAGAATCCACTAGGAGAAAATTGTTAAGATATTCATGGAGGAGATGAGATCTATCGATGGTTCTGAGCCGTCTTCTTAGGACTGGGCTAGACAGAAAGGCCTTGAGCTGGATAGTCCAGGCTGGCCTGATCTTGTCAGATCTCAGAAGCTTAGCAGGGTCGGTGTTGGCTGGTAGTATCAGAGGTTGGGAAAGACCTTTCTCTGCCCAAGACCTTGGAGAGCCGCTGCCAGTCAGAGCCAGTTTGGTATATTAGTTAGGAGCACGGGCTTTAATCTGGGAAAACTGGGTTTGATTCCCCACTTCTCCGCATGCAGCCGCTTGTGAGACCTTGGGTCAGTTACAAGTTTTTTCAGAGCTGTTCTTTCAAGAGCAGTCCTCGAAAGAGCTCTCTCAGCCCCACCTGCCTCACAGGGTGTCCTTTTGGGGAGGGAAGGGAAAGGAGATTGTAAGCCGCTCTGAGATTCCTTCAGGTAGTGAAGGGTGGGTTATAAATCCAATCTCCTCCTCCTCCTCCTCTTCTATTTAGATGGGAGACCACTAAGGAACATCAGGGTCATGAAAGAGGCAGGCAATGGAGAATCACCTCTGAAGGTCTTGAAAACCCTATTGGGTCACCATAAATCAGCCGTGACTCGACCACCAAAAAGAAATACAAGGAGAAAGTTGGCTCCACTATTAGATGCTATGTCCTGGTGCTAACAGCTACTCTAGGCTGAAAAACAGGAGGAGGATTTTTCAAAGCATCCACATCATCCTCCAGTCATTTTCCTTCCATGGTTTTTTGAAAGATGGGCACCAAAGTGGGTTCTCCCATAGCATGGATAGGGAAGTGGAGTTTCCCAAACCTCCCTATCCACATTTGACAGTACTCCCCCTCCTTATCCCTTTTCACCTTCCATTTCCTCACTACCACCGCCACCACAGCTGGACTTTTTGCCAGCTTTTTCTCTCTCCAAATGGTTAGCAGGTGCATTGCTGTAACACTTTGGTGATATATCTACTACAATTTTAGAAAACACTTGCAAAAAGCACTCCAGCAAGTGGGCATTCACAGGGGCAATGGATTCACAGTGGGAAGTCATCCCCAAAGCAACCAGTGTCTCCCCTCCCCTGCCCAAAAACGTAGCTATGGAAACACATGCTCTAACATCACTACCCCCCCTCCAGCAGTAGGCATGTAACATTTCCATGACTATAGATTGGAGAGATCAAAACATACAGTTAAATCTTGGGTGGCAAACTCATATTGGACACTGTTTCTGTACTTCATGGACCCCCTGATTTCAGTGGGGGTAGCAAACGGACTGCTGAATTAGCTCTTTAGAATGACATGGAGCCTCCATGTTCAGCAGCAGGGTATCTCCTAAATGCCAGATGTTGAAGACAGCCAATGGGGGAGGTTCGCTACCTTCGTGCATGGCTTCTGGAGGCATCTGGAATGCAGCTGTTGGAAACAGGATGGGGTGGACTTTGAGCAGATCCAATGAGACAAGTCAGCTTTTTAATGGGTTGTGGGAAAGGGCTATTTGGGTGCTTTTTATAGAACCAGTTTAGAGGGAAGCTCCAATTGTCTCTGCGTGTATTCTCTCCAAATTTTTACAAACTAGAAACCAGACTGAGCCTTCAGAGATATGAATATTCATATTTAAAAGCTTCCAGGGAGTTTGAGCACTTTCCCCACCTCTTAGCACGCAAAATGACATTAATAACTGAGATTCACAGTTATAGATTCATTGCAAGGAAGGATTAAGAACCTGCATCATCAGACCCTCTCTGCAAACCATCCTGCCCCTTTACCTTTTTGCTCTGTAGTACATCTAAATGTCTACTTCTTCCTCCCTTGCCAACTTTGGGTTGGGAAGTTCCTGGCAATTTCAGGGTGGACAAGCAACAAAGCACACGGGAAACACAGCAAGGGTCCCGGTCACACGGGCCGGAAAATGCAGGGGGGGGGGAGCGTGGCTGTTTGCCCCAGAGCAAACTAATGCGCGGCCGCTGGATCACACGTCTCGCCGATGTCCCGTGGTTCGGGGGGAGGTGCCCATTACACGACAATCCTGCGGCGCGGCAAAGAAGCGGCGTGGTGCAATCACAGCAGCAATGGCTAGGCGCCGCTGCCGTGGCAAACGGGGTTGTGTTTTTTTAAAAACTGAAGTGCGCGCATGCGCCGTTGTGTGCTTGTGCGCATCCCGTGGAGACTTGGGGGGAAAAAAACCTTTTTGCGACGGGACATGGGCGGGCACCGGATGCCACGAACTACCACCGGAAACGTGCTCAGACGCCCGCCCTTGCCCCGTGGTTTCCGGAAACTAGTACCTCGGAGGGACTAGTTTTTTACGCCGCATCTTCAGCGGGAAGCCTCGGGTTAGCCATGGGAGCTCTACGCTTCCCAGATGTTGCGGTGTGATCGCGCCCGGAAAATCTGCCTATCTTCCATCTCTGTAGCGTGGCTAATGCTCCGTGTGACCGCAGCCATGGTTGAGCAAATGTAGAAAAACATCGTGTTAGAACAAAACACAATACTATTATGCTCAGGGGTCATTTCATAGAAAAAGAGGTGCAGGAGCTCATTAGCATAACACATCAGCATAACTCATTAGCATAATTTATTTGCATATGCCACACCCACCGTTCAGGCTCCACGGTAGTGTTTTGGATTGCTAGCTATGGGGGGGGGGATGAACGTGCAGATCTGTCCTCGCAGAGGAGGGAGAGTTTGTATCTGAACAAAACTTGGTCTTAAAGGTGCCACTGGACTGTTTTGGGCTGGGGGGAGGCCTCTGCAACTTACCTGGCTGCTTCTTGCTGTGACTGAGGGCCACTGGGAGCAGGGGGTGGGGCTTGTTGCATGTGCCCACCCCCTGGGCTCTTTACTGCTGGAGCTCCACTCCTGTGCGCTCCTGCAGGAAATGACCCCTGATTATGCTACTATATCTTCATATCTTGATATAAATAATATGCTTGAATACAACAGAGACCCCAGTGTATCTTGTTCATTATAGTACAAAAGCCTAAAGAACATTATATATATAGTATAAAAGTCCACATCTACAGAGACTCACATTGTTCTTCCCTCCTCCATTTATTTTCACAACTACCCCATTTAGGCAGGAAGAGTGACTGACTTGTCCAGATTCACCTATGACAGAGTGAGGATTCAAACCTGGGTCTCCAAGATCTTAGGTAAAGGTAAAGGTTCCCTTGCTCAAAAGCCAGTCGAATCTGACTCTAGGGTTGCGGTGCTCATCTCCGTTTCAAAGCCGAAGAGCCAGCGCTGTCCGAAAACGTTTCCGTGGTCATGTGGCCAGCATGACTAAACACCAAGGCACACAGAATGCTGTTACCTTCCCGCCGAAGTGGTATCTACTTGCAATTTCTTGCTTTCGAACTGCTAGGTTGGCAGGAGCTGGAACTAGAGACGGGAGCTCACTCCGTCTTGCGACACCCGGGTCTCGAACTTCTGAACTACTGACCTTCCACAGCCTGCAGTTCAGCGCCTTAACCACTTGAGCCACCGCAGCTCCTCCAAGATCTTAGCTGGATGCTTAAGCCGCTACACTACACTGACTCCCATAGATGCTTCTGAACATGAAAATGCCTACAGCTCTGATTACTGTGTGTATGTGCTATATGTGTGTGTGTGTGTGTGCCTATGTATAAACCAAAAGGTATAGGTATTTTAAATGATTAAAAAAAAATATATCTGCGGTCACACGGAGCAGTAGCCACGCTACTGAGACGGATGATAGGCGGATTTTCCGGGCGCGATCACAGTGCCACATCTGGGAAGCGTAGAGCTCCCATGGCGAACCCAAAGCTTCCCTCCGGAGATGCGCAGTTAAAAACTAGTACCTCCGAGGTACTAGTTTCCGGTAACCGTGGGGTAAGGGTGGGCATCTGATCGCGTTTCTGGTGGCATCCAGCGCCCGCCCATGTCCCCTCGCAAAAAGGTGTGTCCCCACCCCGGGGTTCCCTTCCCAGCAGCACCGTTCTCTTCTAGCGCAATAAAGAGTAAAGAAGAGCAGACGAGTCGTTGTGGGGGAGGGGGAGAGAGAGCTTCGCACCAGCTGGCACCTTCCTGGGATGAGCAACGCCGGCATCACCTCCTGGGCAAGGCACGAGTGCCGGGGGCGAGGGGGGGCCCTGATGCCGACGTGGGGACTCAAGGGAAAGGCCATGGAGCAGGCAGGGGGTTCGTGGGTGGGGGTGGGGTACGACATGCAAAAAGGTTTTTTTTCCAAGTCTCCACGGGATGCGCACAAGCACCCAACAGCGCATGCGCACACTTCAGTTTAAAACCAAAACACAGCCCCTTTTGCCGCGCTGCGCTGCTTCTTTGCCGCGTCGTGTGATCGGCACCTCCCCCCTAACCACGGGACCTCGACGGGACCTCGAAGGTACGTCTGATCGCGCAACCGCGCGTTATTTTGCACCGGGGCAAACAGCCACGCTTCCCCCTCTGCATTTTCCTGCCCGTCTGACCGGGGCCAATGTTCCGTTTTTATGTACCCCAAATAATGTGCCCTGACCTGGATGGCCCAGGCTAGCCCAACCTCATTAGATCTTGGAAGCTAAGCAGGGTCAGCCCTGGGTAGTATTTGGATGGGAGACCCATGAAGAAGAAGAGATTGGATTTATACCCCACCTTTCACTTGGAGCCTCATAGCGGCTTACAATCACCTTTCCCTTCCCCTCCCCACAACAGACACCCTGTGAGGTAGGTGGAGATGAGAGAGCTCTTTCGAGAACTGCCCTTGAGAGAACAGCTCTGAGAGAACTTGTGACCGACCCAAGGTCACGCCAGCAGCTGCATGTGGAGAAGTGGGGAATCAAACCTGGTTCTCCCAGTTTAGAGTCGGCGCTCTTAATCACTACACCAAACTGTCCCGGGTTGCTTCATTGAGACAGACAAGGGCAAACCACCTGTGAAATGTCTCTTGCCTTGAAAATCCAACAGGGTCATCATAAGTTGGATGCAACTTGATGGCACTTTCTTACCCCCCCCCCCCCGG
>NW_015167538.1:541483-542776 GCF_001447785.1 Gekko japonicus | reverse complement strand
CCCGTTTCTTTCCCCCCCCCCCCCAGTATGGCTACAGACCTTGCCCCCAGTCCTGAGGCCCATTTGCCCATCCTGGTGACCCCCAGTAATAAAAGCCCGGAATGTACTTAAGAAAAGACCCCCCCACCCCCCAAAAAAAGCACGTACAGCATTGCAAAATCAGGCAGCTTGCTCTCAGCCAGGCCAGGTAGGTTTCACCCTTTTACCTCCACAGAATCCTTTCCACATTTGTTCACTGGCCCAGAACCCCAACCAACGCAGAAGATTCTGGGGTGTGTTTTAGCTGGCCCCACACCAAGTACAGTGGGACACAGAGGGCATTTCAAAACCTCCACAGCTGAACACTGGCAAGCAGGGACCATTTCCTGCAGGAGCGCACAGGAGCGGAGCTCCGGCAGTAAAGAGTCCAGGGGGCGGGCACATGCAACAAGCCCCACCCCCTGCTCCCAGCAGCCCTCAGTCAGGTAAGAAGCAGCCAGGTAAGTTGCAGAGCCCCCCTCCCCGGCCCCCCGGCCCAAAACAGTCCAGTGGCACCTTTAAGACCAAATTTTATTTACGTACAAGCTCTCCCTAATCTGAGGACAGATCTGCGCATCCCCCCCCCAATAGCTAGCAATCTAAAACAGTCCAGTGGAGCCTGAGCGGTGGGTGTTGCCTTCTGACACACTTCCAATGATGTCAGGGGGTGTGGCATATGCAAATAAGTTATGCTAATGAGCTCCTGCACCTCTTTTTCTACGAAAGGACCCCTGCTGGCAAGCAAGGTTGCCAGCTTTTCAGCTTGGCCCTGCTCCTATGTCTTTAGCAGCTCTTGGATCTGCAAGCGATCACAGTTATTGCAATCTTACAAAAAGATCCTGCTGGTGTTTGCTGCACATTCTGCCTCTGTTAATGACACAGGAGCATTATTCCTTGGCTAGCTGGCAACCCTCATTGCAAAGATTACCTAATAATGGGGAGGGGGGAGACATCTTCCAGGGAAAGTGATTAATACTCTTCCCATCTAGGAAGCCATGAAAACTCCAGTAAGAAATGTGGTGGAAAGTGCCATCAAGTCACAGCTGACTTATGGTGACCCGATAGGGTTTTCAAGGCAAGAGACGTTCGGGGTGTTTTGCCTTGGCCTGCCTCTGCATAGCGACCCTGGACTTCCTTGGTGGTCTCCCATCCAAGTACTAACCAGGGCTGACCCTGCTTAGCTTCAGAGAGCTGATGAGATCCAGCTAGAAAGGAATAGCTGCACTCAGATTTGCAAGAAAAAGCACATTTGGAGGTTTTTTTGCACCTACAGGT
>NW_015167538.1:540311-541459 GCF_001447785.1 Gekko japonicus | reverse complement strand
AGTTGCACACCTGCTTTAAGGAAGGACATCTTAGGCCAACATTCACAATTACTCGGCTCATAACATGAATATGTTTAGCTCAAAGTGCTCCAACGTATTAGGAACTGAGCATTGTTTCCCAAAGTGTGTGTGGCAGCCATGAAAAAGGGATAGCCTGTGTAGGGATTGTCAGGAAAGGGTACTCAGAACGAAATGGCTAGAATTGTATAAATCTGTGGTGAGGTGACATTTGCAATATTGCATACCGTTCCAATTGCTATATCTCAAAGAGGATGGTGTAGAGAAGAAAATGGCAACCAAAATGACCCAGATGTCAGTCACTCAAGGAAAATGTCCAAAAAGCCAACTGTTTGCTGTATGCTACAAAAACTGAGGTTGCGGTCACATGTGCCAGAAAAACCGGGGGGGAAGCGAGGCTATTTCTTCCAGAGGGATTTGACCCGCAGTTCCACGATCACACCTCCCTTTGAAGCTGTGGGCGCAGGCCATCAGTGCGTGATCAGACACAACTGTGGGTGAGTCGGGGTGTGTGGTTGTGCAGTTTTTCCACCCATGCGCTTAACTGAGGGATTGATGAATTGCACCTCCGCACTGAGGGCTCCCTATGGACTTTGCGATGATACACATACTGCAAAAGGGGGGGGGACAATGACATGAGTCGGGATGGCCTGATCAGACTATCCGAACACCATGAGAGCGTGCTGGAACGATCAGACACAGGAAAGTCTGTCTGTGGCCCGTTGCAACCTGTTAACTACCAGATTTTCCTCAGTGTCTTTTAACTCCACTTCTGCAGTGGAGCAGAACGGGTTGCTGACTGCTGCAGGGCACTTCCCAGATTTTGTTGTCTGATCGTGCCCTTTAAATCCACCTGGCATTTCCACCTATGTCAGGTCTAATTGTGCATATGATTGAAGCCTAAAGGTGGTAAACAGGATTCTAAACCACAGTTTAACCCTGGTCCTTTCTGCATTTGCCTGCCACTCCAGATTTTCTCATTGTTCAAGTTGAGGAAATTTAAGTCCATGGCAAAACAGCATCCAAATAACCCAGGGCAACAGTAGGCTGAAACCCGGCTGACCACTGAAGGGAGGTAATGTAATGCAAAATGGGGGGGGGGGCCCAGAAAAAAAAAAAGGGTTGAATCT
>NW_015167538.1:539071-539982 GCF_001447785.1 Gekko japonicus | reverse complement strand
CCAGGGGGCGGGCACATGCAACAAGCCCCACCCCCTGCTCCCAGCAGCCCTCAGTCAGGTAAGAAGCAGCCAGGTAAGTTGCAGAGCCCCCCTCCCCGGCCCCCCGGCCCAAAACAGTCCAGTGGCACCTTTAAGACCAAATTTTATTTACGTACAAGCTCTCCCTAATCTGAGGACAGATCTGCGCATCCCCCCCCCAATAGCTAGCAATCTAAAACAGTCCAGTGGAGCCTGAGCGGTGGGTGTTGCCTTCTGACACACTTCCAATGATGTCAGGGGGTGTGGCATATGCAAATAAGTTATGCTAATGAGCTCCTGCACCTCTTTTTCTACGAAAGGACCCCTGCTGGCAAGCAAGGTTGCCAGCTTTTCAGCTTGGCCCTGCTCCTATGTCTTTAGCAGCTCTTGGATCTGCAAGCGATCACAGTTATTGCAATCTTACAAAAAGATCCTGCTGGTGTTTGCTGCACATTCTGCCTCTGTTAATGACACAGGAGCATTATTCCTTGGCTAGCTGGCAACCCTCATTGCAAAGATTACCTAATAATGGGGAGGGGGGAGACATCTTCCAGGGAAAGTGATTAATACTCTTCCCATCTAGGAAGCCATGAAAACTCCAGTAAGAAATGTGGTGGAAAGTGCCATCAAGTCACAGCTGACTTATGGTGACCCGATAGGGTTTTCAAGGCAAGAGACGTTCGGGGTGTTTTGCCTTGGCCTGCCTCTGCATAGCGACCCTGGACTTCCTTGGTGGTCTCCCATCCAAGTACTAACCAGGGCTGACCCTGCTTAGCTTCAGAGAGCTGATGAGATCCAGCTAGAAAGGAATAGCTGCACTCAGATTTGCAAGAAAAAGCACATTTGGAGGTTTTTTTGCACCTACAGGTGGCGCTAATGATACAACTCTTTCC
>NW_015167538.1:530703-538920 GCF_001447785.1 Gekko japonicus | reverse complement strand
GTGAACCCGCCCCTTTAATCCGCTACTGAAATGCTTCTGAAACGTTTGGCTGCCAGGCCAAACTGCCAGTCTGAACTCAGCCTAAGACTGCAAGAAATAGTACTGTTTTTAATTATTGATTGGCCACAATAGATAGCTACTGGACTATTGTGCAGGGAGTTGGACTAAATGACCCTAGAGGTCCCTTCCAACTTGGTGATTCTGTGATTCTATGTTTGGCTTAGTCAGGCTGCGGTCACACATGCCAGTTGAAGTGGAGGGGAAGCGAGGCGATTTCCTCCGGAGGAATTTGACCCGCAGTTGCGTGATCACACCGCCCTTGGAAGCTGCGGTCACAGTCCGCCACTGCATGATCAGACGCAACCACGAGTGAGTCGGTGGGGTTTTTTTTGCCATTTGTTTCCGATGCGCTTAAATGGGGAATTGATTAATCGCATCTCCGCACTGAGGGCTCCTTATGGAGTGTGCGATGATGCGCATACTGAGAAGAGGGGGGGGAACAATGGCACGGAACCGGGATGGCCTGATCAGACCATCCCGACGCCATGAAGAAGAAGAAGAAGAGAAGAGATTGGATTTATACCCCCACCCTTCACTACCCAAAGGTGTCTCAGAGCAGCTTACAAACTCCTTTCCCTCCCCCTCCCCACAACAGACACCCTGTGAGGTAGGTGGGCCTGAGAGAACTCTTGACAGAAACTGCTCTTTTTCAAGAACAGCTCTTATCAGAACTACGGCTTGCCCAAGGTCATCCAGCCAGGTGCAAGTGGAGGAGTGGGGACTCAAACCCGGTTCTCCTAGATTAGAGTCTGCGCACTTAACCACTACACCAAACTGACTCTCACAGCAAACTGGAGCATGCTGGAGCGATCAGACACAGAAAAGTCTGTCCGTGGCCCGTCGCAACCCATTTTCTACCGGATTTTCCCCGGTGTCTTTTAACTCTGTTTCTGTGGCGGAGCAGAACGGGTTGCCGACGGCTGTGGGGCGCTTCCCAGATGTTGTCTAATCGTGCCGTTTAAATCCACCCGGTATTCACACCTATGGTGGGTCTAATTGTGTGTATGATCGCGGCCTGAGATTGGAATTGAAATCTATCCTAGAGACAATACTTTGGCATGTATGCTCAGAGCCACTGATATGTATTTAGCAACAGTTTCCATAGCCTTTCTATTGTTACCCGAACAAATTTTTAAAAGATTGTATGTATTTATTTATTTTATTTAAAATATTTTAATGCTACCTTTCACCCAGATTAGGGTCCTCAAGGCAGCAAACATGAAAATATTTGAATGCTGAAAGCAGCATTTAAAATAATAAAATAACTCAGCAAAACGCATAAACATATAGTACCTGAACCAGGGATGAGGTATTTAATCCATTTAAAATTATAATCAGCAGAGTGGTAAGGAAAGGCTAAAGAGTTTAGGGGGGAAGACAGTAGACATTGCAGAGATCTGTAAAATTATACCCAGTAAAATTATACCCCAACAGCCCTCAGATTATCCAGTGAAACTGATTAGTAGGTTCAGGAAAGACAGAAGGAAGTACCTCATCACCATGATGTATAATTTACGAAACTCTTTTGCACAAAATGCAGGGACTGTTCTTTTAAAAGGGGATTACAGAAAGTATTAAAAGACAAATCCATTAATGGCCATGAGCCATAATGGCTAATGGAACCTCCATGTTCAAAGGCAGTCTATCTGAATATCAGTTGCCAGCAGGCAGGACAAGGGAAAGCTTTGGCCTCCACACTCAGTTTCTGGTGGTCCTTCCGGGACACCAATCTGGCAAGTGTAGATAGGGTCACCAACTCCAGGTTGGGAAATTCCTGGAGATTTGGAGGTGGAATCTGGGGAAGGCAGAATTTGGGGAGGGGAGGGAATACAGAAAAAGATGACGTTCTCAGTTCTGTAACTACTTAGACACATAGGGTGTTAAACCCTCATTTTAGTGGGGGTATCTTTGCTATTGGGTCATGTCGCAGTCATTTCTATGGCCAGTAAATTCTTAGGCCTGGAATGCACATGGAACAGAATGACAGGCAATAGAACAGGCTGACACTGTAGGGGAGATTGGGTCACATTCTTTATATTCCCCCATGTACAAACTCCGGGAGAATAAAACATGTAGGGAGGAACGTTCTATCCTAGCCCTTTACATTCAAGACGCTGTCCGGGAGCCCCCCGCCCTGGAAGAAAAAGAACTTGGCAACCCTAGCCGGAGGCTAAAAAACTGTGAGCTAGGTCACACTAACTCAACTTAGAAGGAACACTCCAGAACCCCCTTTTTCAAGGACACGTCAGTAACCGTACAGTCCGTTTACTCTTCAACAGCCCATCCCACACAATACAGAAGCCAAGGAAAGTTATAAAGGCGTTAAGCTCCTCCCCTTGATGATGTCACTTCCTTGAAGGAAGCCTACACAAGCCTCCAGCTCTGTGCTATAAAACAGAGCCTCAGCCGCCTGTCATTGCCTTTAATAGATTTTTCACTTTTAGTAGCCAGCAGGGGAGGGGATGCTGGTAATTCATTTTTCAAGAAAATACATTTTTAAAAAAAAACTGGCAAGAATTGTGCCCATTGTGTATTTAATTTGATACATCTTTATTTCGTTGTGTTTTTTAAATTCCTTTGGCAGTCGAGTTTTGTTGTTTTGAATAGCCTCATCATGTGAAGACTGGGGGGAGGTGGATTTTCCATGGCTGTTGAACCCTGGGTAAAAGGGTAGGATCTCTGAATAGATTGGAGGGGAACGCATTCTTGTGGCACAACCAAAACAAGTCATTTCCTCCTGCCATACACACGCAAACACTTTGCAGCACATCATTTGAAGTTCAGTAAGGGTGTGTGACTGTGTGCTTGTACAACTTTGAACTGCTTTCTCCCCTGGGGAACCAACTCCCACTTAGGAGATTTGAGGGGGCGGAGCCTAGGGAGGGCGGGGTTTGCAGAGGGGAGGGACAATAACTAGGGTTGCGTGGTCCTCCCTGGCCAACAGCAGGGGACCGGGTGGGGGGTAGGACTACCAGATCCAGGCTGGGAAACTCCTGGAGATTTGGGGATGGAGCCTAAGGAGGAGGGGACACCAGTGGGTACTACAATGCCATAGAGTCCACCCTCTAAAGCTGCCATTTTCTCCAGGGAAAGTGATCTCTAGTTGACGGTCCAATCTGCATCTAGCATTTGCTCCGCAGTTTTACCAAACCCACACTGGAACAGAAAAAGATGTGGCTCAAAACCACATTCAGATACCCCGGGCCAATGCCGTACTGACTGCAGAGTCACCCCTGAATGGCCATAAAACGGCCATAAATCTATGCAGACCACTACCATAAAACCCAGAGATCCAAAGAAGTGAAAGCGGGCATGCAGTCTGGACACAGCCATAAAATCCGACAATCAATCAAAGTGAAAGTGGCATGCAATGCAAAGAGGAATTTCTGTTCCTGCGTGGGTCTGGTAAAACAGTGGAGCGAATGCTAGATGCAGATTGGGTCGGAATGGGCTGTAATTCCGGGGGATCCCCTGGAGGTGGCATCTCTAAATTCTTAGCAAGGTATAGTGCCACAGCCTTCAAAGCAGCCATTTTCTCCAGGGGAACTGATTTCTGTCACCTGGAGGTCAGTTGTAATCCCAGGGGATCTCTGGCCACTACCTCGAGGTTAGTAAATGAAAAAGAAATTTCTGTGAAAATAACTAGTCTGTCTGTCTGTCTGTCTGTCTATGAAATTTATTATATAAATATATTATTAAATCCAATCACTTATAGAGAATTCTCAAGTGCACCCACCAAAAACACCTACGTGCTAATTGAAGGAATCATCCACTTTTGATTTTTTAAAATCTGCCTTCTTTCTCCCAAAACTCCTCTATGGTGAGGCAGAATTCCCTCACTCTTCAAGTGCTGTCTGAAGGGCAAATTGGCTATAAACATTGGCAGAGTTATTTTTCTTTCTGTCCTTCAGTCTATGAAGAGCTGGAATTACCCCCAAGTTACAGCATACATCCCCAGCTGATGAGGGGCCTCTATGCACAAAGCCAATTGACTTTATCCCAAGTTTTACACATTTTTTTTGTGTGTTTTGTTAAAAACAACAGCGTTTAGGCCCTCAACATGTCTTCATTTGCCCCAGAGTCGACTTTAATATAGCAGCAGAGGAGATGGCTGAGGAAGAGATCAGATAGCTGGAGTCCACTGACTGAAGAGTCAGTCTTGGCTACTTCATCTGGAAAAAGCTGGGGGATCCCAGCACTGATGAGTTAAGATTCTCCAAATGTTCCTGCACAAAAATCACTCGCTTGTTCCACAATATGGCAACAGCATTTGTCTGTGCTCTGTTGTAGAAGACGACCATCATCTCTACGCAGGGGTCATTTCGTAGAAAAAGAGCTAGGGGAACTCATTAGCTTAACTCATTAGCATATGCCACACCCCCTGACATCAGGGGCCCGGCGGTGGACCTGCAAGGCCAGCGGGAGTGCGAGGAAGCCCCGCCAAGGCCCTCCCTGGCCCCAGGCAGGCAGGGGTGGAGAGAGGCGGGGAGGAAGCAACTTACCCTCCCTCTTCTCCTGCCTCCTCCTGGCTGAATGAGGGCTGGAAGCGGGGCGGCCGGAAGCATGACGAAGCCCCGCCCCCCTGCACCTCACCTGGGGGAACTGCGTTCCCCCGCAATCCCCCCCGAAATGACCACTGTCTCTATGTCAGTGCCTTAGCACACAGGTGCACACTGTGCTGATACATGCATGTTGCATTAATAGCCAGATTCATTTGGCTGGGAATGTTTCTTTCTGGCAATGCAGCCTCCAGCTCTGGCAACTGGCCGAGAGGCTAGACAGGCTGGCCGGCCTTATCTTGAAGTAGTAGGCCTCTCTTTCTCATTAGGAATTAAACACCGTCCAACGAAACATATACGCATGCCTGTAGTAAAGCATGCAAAGACACACCACTGCAAGGCCTGTTTGGAATTCTGAACTGGAGAGACCAGAGAGCACAAGGAAAGAATCATTGCAAAGGAAATACTGCGCCATCGGCTCACTTCAGCGATAAAGTGCCTTTTTAAAAAACGATGCAACTGTCTCTTCGGGGGCCGGCTTGCAGGGGCTTCTGGCCAGATGTTTGCACATCCAGCTGTTGAGCGCCTGGCAGTATTCCTCAGGTCACCGGCCACGAAGTAATCGAGGTGCCCTCAATTAGAGACAGTCTCTGCCTTTCTGTTGCTCCAAGGGCCCCGAGTGTCGCTTTGTTTGACTCTCAAGTGGATTCCTATCTTTCCCTCTTGGCTCCGGGTGGCTCCAGATGGCCGGTCTGAGCGGATGTGCAGATTCTGCTTCTGAATGGACGAAGGCAGGAGGTTTTTCCTTCCTTCTCCCCCCCCCCTTCTTACGCAGCTGTGGTGCGGTATTACAAAACGCAGCAGAAAACAAGCCATGGCGAGAGACCCGAGGCAGGTTGACGGTGGCGTGGTAGGGGCTGTACAGAGGAACACACAAGTTGTGTGGGCCCTCCTTGCTGGAGAGAAAGAAAGAATGGGATGGCGGGGGAGGAATTGGCGCAGGGGAGCCGTGGGGTTGGGTTCAGGGCGTGTGAGGTAGCAGGAGGCCGTCCCCGAAGGAGCCCTGAGGAGGAAGGGAAAGAGCCAGGGCGGGACGCAGGAGTCAAGGGTGGTCAGTTGAGCTGAAAGGGGGCGAAAACAAGGGATGTGAAGACCGCTGTAGCTTTGCCATGTTCCAAATCCTGACATCGACAGCTTCTGAAAATGTTGACTGCCCCCCTTTTCGGCCCAGAATCTCCAGACCTCCACTCCTGTAGCTCGCCCATTCATTGGCCCCCATGTAAGAGTTTGATGCCTTCTGACTTTCGATCGAAGGAAACAAATATCCCAAGAAGATGTGTTTTACACTGTGCCAGTCAGCAAGGCCTGTTGTTATGTACTGAGCCTGAACCGTACTTGGAAACTGACTAAGCTTGTTTCGCCAGAACAATAGATAGCCAGGATCCTGGAAGGAACCTATAGCGCAGGAGTTGTAATGTAAATAGCCTATCACAGGGAGTGGGTGGGTGTGGGGTGGAGTGTTTTGCATGCATATAAGCAGGGCTCCAGCCCTGCTAGAGTTGTCTTAGAGTTAAGCTGAAATCACTAATAAACCATGAGCTGATCACTATATGCGTCTCGAACCCAGTATATTTCACCTGTACAGGTAGGATTGCCAACCTCCAGGTGGTGCCTGGAAGTCTCCTGGTATTACAGCTGTTCTCTAGGTGACACAGATCAGTTCATCTAGAGAAAATAGCCTTTTTGGAAAGTGGATTCTATGGCGCTATACCCCATTGAAATCCCTCCCGTCCCCAAATCTTATCCTCCTCAGGCTCCAATCCCCCAAATCTCCAGGTATTTCCCAATCCAGAGGTGGCAGCGCTATTTACAAGTTGGCATGAAGTTTAGAAGCATTTTCCTGCCACAGTGGTTTTGGAATAAAAGAGATGTTTTCCCAGGGATTGGCAACATCTCACTCTAAAAAATGCTAAGAGTTGAATACTAGATACATCGTATTTTGAATCAGTACCACATTTTCAAACTAATTTTTAAGACTGGTTATGCCTTTGTAAGCCACTGCCTGCATCTTCAGATGCAAATCTGCGATGCTTTTAGAATTGCTCAATAGAGTTTCACAGAGGAGGAGGAGGAGGTTGGATTTATACCCCACCCTTCGCTCAGAGTCTCAGAGTGGCTTACAATTTCCTTCCCTTCCTCTCCCCACAACGGACACCCTGACCAATTTCCCACAAGCAGCTGCACTGCCCTCGCTCCCCCCCCCCCGGATTGTATTAGTCAATTTCCCACTATATGCTGCGTGGACACATTTTGACCCGCAGCATCCCCCAGTTTCCCCCACGTCTTCTTGATCCTTGTTTTTTGAGATCGAGAAGACGCGGGGAGAACCGGGGGTTGCTGTAGGTCAAAATGCGGCTGCGCAGCAAGTAGTGGGAAATTGACGAATACAATCAGGGGAAGGGAAGAGTGAGGGCGGCGCAGCTGCTTGTGGGAAATCGGTCCCTGTGAGGTAGGTAAGGATGAGAGAGCTCTGAGAGAACTGCTTGAGTGAACAGCTCTGAGAGAACTGTGACTGACCCAAGGTCACCCAGCTGGCTGCATGTGGAGGAGTGGGGAATCAAACCTGGTTCTCCAGATTAGAATCCGGCGCTCTTAACCACTACACCACTCAGAACAACCACAGTGGCAAGAATAGTCTCTTGTTATGGAGCAACCAGTGGTGGTGGTGGTGGAAAGGGCCATTGAGTCACAGCTGACTTGATGGTGACCCTGTAGGGTTTTGAAGGCAAGACGCAAACAGAGGTGGTTTGCCATTGCCTGCCCCTGAGCAGCAACCTGGGGCTTCCTTCCCAGCAGCCTCATCTCCCCTGTTGCTAGTGTGGGATCCAAACAGTTTTCCTGCTGTTGAAAAGGGAGGAAGGAGTACCTTTTAAACACTATGCTTGGAATGATGGGACCCACCAAGGCCGGACCATCATAGACAAATTTTAGGCACTTGCCTAGAGTGCCGTCTGTTGGTGGGAGCCAAAATGGCCTGCTGCCGCCCTACCCCCTCCCTCGCCTCAAAGCCCTGCATGTGCAGTGTACTGCGCATGCCGCTCCACTGGTCACCCGGCTACCTGTGTGCCTCAGTGCCTGCACAACCGGTGTTCCTCCTTCATCGTCACTGCCTCCCTGCCCTGCCCGGCCTGGCTAGGCCCCGCCCCACCCCTCCCTCGCTTGCCTCAACAAAAGCCCTGCAGCTGCATGCTGTTCCACTCACCCGCTGTTCCTCAGTGCCTGTGTGCATGTGCTTCGTCGTGAAGCCGGCGAAGCCAAGCACATGCTGCACACACTGCCCACCCGTCAGCCGCCCGCTGCTGCTCCTCCACACCTCCCGCCTGCCCAGTTGTGAACTTGGAAGGAGTCTGCGCCCCCGGCCCCTGGAATTTAAGGTTGGTTGGGCACAGCTGTGAGGGAGAGCCTCCCCACCTCCCCAGATGAAAGGGGCTCCTTGGGGGTGGCTTTGCCCCACCTGCCCTTCCCCAGAACTGGAGGTGACAAGTTTGGCCCGCGCTGCCACCACCGCAGTCAGCTGAGACTCGAGCAAGCCCTTTCCCTGCTGCCTGGGCTGGGCCTCCCTCCAGGCGGCGGGGGGGGGGGGCTGTTGCCTTGCAGT
>NW_015167538.1:489758-530658 GCF_001447785.1 Gekko japonicus | reverse complement strand
GGGGGGGAGGAAGGGCATGGGAAAGGCCCGCAGGTGGCAAGGTGAGGGAGGGGGAGGGCAGGAATCTGGAGGAAGGGCCCTTCAGCGCAGGACCAGCAAAGAAGTCCCGGGACCCGTGGGAGCCGCTCAACACAGGCAGGAAGGGTAGGGCTTGGCTTCCCACCCGGCCATTGGTGACGTGGTGCCTTTGCTTTCTCTCTCCGTGCAGCCGTAGATCTGAAGCACATGGTAGGCTACCCCCAGGAAGGAGGGTTGTTGTTGTTCAGTCGCACAGTCGAGTCCGACTCTTCGCGACCCCATGGACCAGGTCATGCCAGGCCTTCCGGTCTTCCGCCATCCTCTGGAGTTTGCTCAACTTCATGTTCGTTGCATCTATGACACTGTCTAACCATCTCATCCTTTGCCGTCCCCGTCTTCTTTGACCTTCATCAGGGTCTTCTCCAGTGAGTGCTCCCTTCTCATTTGGTGGCCAAAGTATTTGAGCTTCAGTTTCATTATCTGGCCTTCCAGGGAACAGTCAGGGTTGATCTCAAGAGTCTTCTCCAGCACCATAGTTCAAAATAATCTATTCTTCGGCGCTCGGCCTTCCTTATAGTCCAACTATCGCAGCCATACGTGACTACTGGGAATACCATTGGTTTGACCATGCGGACTTTTGTTGGCAGGGTGATGTCTCTACTTTTTATCATGCTGTTTAGGTTCGCCATCGCTTTCCTCCCAAGGAGCAGGCGTCTTTTAATTTCATGGCTGCTGTCACAGTCTGCAGTGATCTGGGATCCCAGGAACGTGAAGTCTGTCACTACTTCCACGACTTCCCCTTCTATTTGCCAAGGAGTGATGGGGCCGGATGCCATGATCTTAGTTTTTTTGATGTTGAGCTTCAAGCCCACTTTTGCGCTCTCCTCTTTTACCCTGAGCAAGAGGCTCTTGAGGTCCTCTTCACTTTCTGCCATCAGAGTGGTATCGTCTGCATATCTGAGGTTGTTGATCTTTTCCCCAGCAATCTTAATTCCCGCTTGTGATTCATCCAGGCCAGCATTTCGCATGATGTACTCTGCATATATATTAAATAAGCAAGGTGACAATATACATCCTTGTCGTACTCCTTTTCCTATGCTAAACCAATCAGTTGTTCCATATCCGGTTCTAACTGTCGCTTCTTGGCCCTTATACAGGTTTCTCAAGAGACATGTGAGGTGGTCTGGTACTCCCATCTCTTTAAGGCCCTGCCATAGTTTGTTGTGATCCACACAGTCAAAAGCTTTAGCATAGTCAATGAAGCAGAAGTAGATATTTTTCTGGTACTCTCTTGCTTTCTCCATAATCCAGCGAATGTTGGAAATTTGATCTCTAGTTCCTCTACCTCTTCGAAACCCAGCTTGTACTTCTGGTAGTTCTCTATCCACGTACTGTTGAAGCCTAGCTTGTAGGATCTTGAGCATTCTTCTTCTTCTTCTTCTTCTTCTTCTTCTTCTTCTTCTTCTTCTTCTTCTTCTTCTTCTTCTTCTTCTTCCTTTTTGTATACTTCAGTCATTCCAGTTGTGAGTATGCATAATGCTGTTGACAATTGGTCTTCTAGTGTTTGCAATGTTTTTTGCATTTTATTTTGTCCAGGTGCATTTGATAGTAAACGTATTTTTTCCAGATAACAAATTATGTAGTAATTCAAATTTACAGCATTTCTCATGGTGTGTTCCATTAACAGAAAAACCCTTCTGGATCCCTCCATAAATCATTCTCTTTGTGTTTTTCATTCTTCCTAAAATGCATTTATGTTTGAAAATTGGTGGGTGCACCGGGGGGGGGGGGGTAGTCTTGTTGCCTAGTGTGCAAAAAACCCTGGGACTGGCCCTGGGACCCACATAGCCAAAACCCTTGTGGAACAGGAGCTGTTATGAGGAGAAGAATTGGGTGAGATGGAATGAAAAAGCTGATCCAACTCCGAGTCACTCCAGCACCTACTTCCCTCTTGTTCCTTTTTTTCCCCTGCTGTCAAGTCACTGCTGACTTATGGCGACCCAAAGGGTTTTCCAAGCAAGAGACGTTCAGAGGTGGTTTGCCGTTGCCTGCCTCTGTGAGCAACCCTAGACTTCCTTGGGGGTCTCCCATTCAAGTACTAATCAGGGCCGACCCTGCTTAGCAGCCAAGACCAGGTTAGCTGGGCTGTCCAGGTCCAGGTCCAGGTCCAGGTCCTGTTCTATAGGTCCCTTTAGTGCCATTTTCCTCTGCCCCAAGCCTTCCACTTAGGCCCATTTTGCATCTAGCATTCACTCCGCTGTTTTACCAAACCCACGCTGGAACAGAAATTCCCCTTGACATTGCATGCCACTTTCACTTTGATTGACTGTCAGATTTTATGGCAGTATCCAGACTGCATGCCACTTTCACTTCATCTGATCTCCTGGTTTTATGGTAGCCGTCCGCATAGATTTATGGCTGTTTTATGGCCATTCAGGGGTGACTCTGCAGTCAGTATGGCGTTGGCCCAGGGTACTTGAATGTGGTTTTGAGCTGCATCTTTTTCTGTTCCAGTGTGGGTTTGGTAAAACAACAGAGCAAATGCTAGATGCAGAATGGGCCTTACTTCATAGAAGCAACATTGCTTTCCTTCCTTCCTTCCTTCCTTCCTTCCTTCCTTCCTTCCTTCCTTCCTTTCTTTCTCCGATCTTCCCTCCCTTCCTCCCTCCCTTCCTGAACTTATAGATCAACTTTCAGTATGAGATCATAGATCTGAAAAGCAGCAAGGCCAGGCACCTTCTTTTCAGAATGCTGGAGCACCTCTGGAATGTTTGTGAGCATTCTGTGACATCACTGCAGCGGAGCCAATAGCAAGTGGGCAGGGGCTCACCAATGGAGGACAGCTGGTTCTTAATCGGCTGAGTGCAAGGAGTTACATCTTGTATCCTGATGGATGGGTTCTGTTCAAAGTTCAAGGATGGCCCAGGTCCTCCAACGCGGCTGTGGCTTCAGGGCCCGAGGACTGCACGAGTCTGCACTGTGAGTCACCCTTTGCTATGTTTAGAAGCATCGCGGGATACGTTTTGCTCAGATTCCAAAAACATCTTTTCTTGCCCCAGTCAGGGCTCCAATAAAAAGGGTGAAGATGAAAGGCCCTTGAATTCCGAGAGCCATCCCTGCTGAGGCCGGCAGGCAACCAAAGCTTTATTGACCTTGGCTCCTTGCTGGCTTGGCATGTTCCTTGCCTCACTCCGCATCAATTTGCAGACCTAATCTCCTTCTCCCTTGCTGGTCCTGGCCTTCCTCGCTCACCCCCCCCCCCCTGCCCTGAGGTGTGGAGCTGGGCAGCTGTGCGACACCTTCCTTGGAAGTGGAAGGATGAAGGCAGACATTGTGGGCAGGCATATCCCAGCATGCTTTGCAGGGGACCAAGGGCCTCAGGCTGCCAGAGGGAGACCCAAAGGAGATCCTGTTTCGTCCCCAAGGAGAAAACACTCGACAGCCTTAATCCACACCAGCTGATTCCTGCGCAGAAGGACAGCATAGGCACCTTCAGGCACTGAACGTTCTCAAAGCTCCAGTTTTTAAAAACTAAAATCCTAATTTGGGACACTGGAATTTAGGTGGGAAAACAGACATGCAGGGTACTGAATCTGGCAAGTTCGTGGGGGACACAAGTATCATAATGATGTTTTGAACAGCATTTAAGTTGCACAGCTTATGAAATACTCTTTGCCTCACACGTTTAGAAGCAGATCTTCACAACCATCCTTGATAGGGTTGCCAACCTCAAGCTGGGGTCTGGAGATCACCCATAATCACCCTCAAATCTCCAGGAATTTTCCCAACCCAGAGCGGGCAACCCTAATCCTTGGTTTTTGTAAAGTGAAAAGATGAGATTCCGGGCAAGCTGGATTCTGTACACATGACCAATGTTCCCTCTAAGCTGTGAAGTCCTGTGAGCAAAAATTCTACTTTGTGAGCTACTGGCAATAAAGTTGTGAGCAAGTAATTTGGCTGCTGCATAAATTAGTTTGCTCTGGAGACATACTTCCTGAGCTAAGATAAAAATGTGTGAGCTGGAGGCTAAAAAACAGTGAGCTAGCTCACACTAACTCAGCTTAGAGGGAACAGTGCACATGACCCAATCCTGTGTTTTCCCTCTGGATTCCCATGAAATTATTTTAAATCTCTTGTGTCTGTTGCTTGGGCCCCCCTAAAATCCCCATTTTGATATTGCTTCCTGCTTCTGTGAATCAGTAGTAAAGGGCGGGGTATAAATCCAATCTCTTCTTCTTCTCTATAGTCTAGAGATGAGCTGGAAATCTGGGGAATTCCCCAGGTCCCACCTGGAGTCTGGCATCCCTATTTCCTCCCACTTTTGAAGGCAAGGGCGTTTTAGCAGCATTTTCTCTCTTCTTTTGGCAGACTTTTTGCCTTTTTAGACAAGGTGCGCTAGAAATTTTTGAAGCTAACCAAAGACATAAGAGCCCCCTTTCCTTTGTAGGCCTTGGGCAGTCCCTCACAATCTTGCTTTTCATAAGGAAGGGGCTCCTTCCCTTCCTCCTCCATCTGCCCTTCCTGGTCGAGCTCTGCCAAGACGCTGTCATGCCCAATGGGATGCTAGCGAGCTGCAGGGCTGACATGAGTCTGCATGACGGCTGGACATGAATGGCCCCTGTGTGTCTTCAGGTACTGCATTCCAGGCCCAACAGCTCTCTCCAGCGCAGGAAAAGGGAGGCTCAGGACATGTCTGGCAAGGCGGAGCGGCCCTTGGTCCAGAAACCACATGTAGATGGGAAGAGGTCAACTTCAGCTCTCATGTTGGGCATGTTTGCAAAGCCAGTGAGGGAAGGTGACTCTTCTGGGATTCCTCGGGGTCCAAAAGAGCTCCTTCCCAAGTGAAGCGTGAGCACAGGCCAGCTGCGGTCAGAGAGGAGAAAACTTGAGGGAGGTGGCACCAAGGGGGATGGTGAATACCATTCTGCCCACAGTGCCAGGGCCTTTTTTTAAAACCCCTGCCAAGTTTAATTGTCTCTTTTAATTCAGCAGACTGGAATGACACGCGAGGCCCATCAGTCAGAATCTGTCTCCTTTTGCGATTTCCTGGCAACGTCTTCCAGGAAAAACCTTTCGACTAGACTTCTTGACAAGAGTTCTTAAGAAATAGCCAGTTACCAGGCCTTCGTTTTTGAGCCAGACAAAATGAACCTCATCCTGTAAACCTCTGAGCTCAGCTCCGGAGCTTGTTTGCATTACTGGGGGCTGCCGGCTCGGGAAATGCAGCCATGCCAAGAAAAGGGAAGAGGCTTCTGAGCATGTACAGAGCAGAAGACATTTTCAGCATTAGGACTCTCTCTTTGAGGAAGTCCACAAGGCAAAGGCTTATTCTAAGATTAAAATACATTTCTGTGCTACCAGTTTTTATTCTTGGACCTCAAGTAACCGGGGATTTGGGACCAGCTCTCTTAGACTGCTAAACTGATGCTTCTGCTTTTGAGCATTCTGGAGGCATCAGACAGGTCACTGCCAAAACCTCCACAGTTTGGCTCGCGTCCTGTTTGCGGCCACAAACATGGAGCCGATATTTTGACAGTTGGCCTGTTTGTCGATAGTTTTGACAGACAGTTCATCCCCATTTCCCACCGGTGGCCAGGGGCACCTGGCAACCCTAGTTGTGTGGCTTGTTGACATGATCTAACTCTGTCCCTTATCCTAAGGTTGCCAGGTCCCCCCTGGCCATTGCAAGGGATGGGTGGGTAGTTGTGCCAGATCCAGATAGGTGTGCCTATTTGTCAACAGTTTCAACAGTCAGTTCCCCTCTTTGTCAACAGACAGTTCACCTCTTTGTTGATAGTTTCGATGAATACTTAACTTCTGTCCACAGCTTCAAAGAACAGTTTGCCTATTTGTCAACAGTTTTGACAGAGTTTGCCTATCTGTCGACAGTTGGGATGGACAGTTTGCGTATTTTGTTGACCTGTTTGCAGCTGTTCGACAGCATGCTTCAGTGTATTCCTAACAGTGCACTACAATGCAACTGGCTTTTCACGCGCGGGCATTCTCTCACAGCCCAGTGGCGCTCTGCTCCCCCCCCCCCATCCTTGCTGTACTGCTGCTGCTCTGCTTGGCAGGCGGTTCTTTACTAGACAGTTAAAACCAGCCACAAATCATGTACATCACTCAAATAACCTTTGTGTTGTCCTTTTTTTAAACTTATGTTCAGTGATCATCTGAGTAGTCCTTAGGAATGTTAATGACTGATAAACTGTTAGGATTGGCAATATTTTTGCATCTCTTTTCACACAGTTTTACGAAAACCCGAAGGCAACCTGTTCGGTAGGCATTTGAATAATTCGGTGATGAAGCGGACAGACCTGGGGGTCAACACGCATCTGCTCTTCCCAGTTGAAAATGTTCACTATGACATCCAAAATGGGAACTAGCCGGCTTGCTGAGATGTATTCTATAAATGTGGTTGTCCGTGAAGACCATTTGGCCCCTGGTTCCTACTCATTCCGATGCGCAACGGACAGATGGTTTGCGGATTTGCTTCCGGGTCCAATTAATAATTTTGCTTCCAACCTTTAAAGCTCTTCCTAGTCTGGGAGCCACGAACTGGAAGGATTGCACCTCCCCATGCATTCGTCAAGCCCTTTTAGTGCCAGGAGCACAGTCTTTGGCAGCCAGAGCTCATTCTTTGTCCTTAGTTGCCTCAGTAATGGCCTCCCTGAAGAACTTCAGATGGCTCTTTCCCTCTTGTCCTGTTGCAAATGGTGTAAAATATCCCGTAGCAGGCTGGCCTTTGTGGCGTTGCTTTACGCTGAAAACAGCTGGTCAGTTTCGATGTAGTTTTATGCATAGTTCCACTGCAGCTCATGGATTGTCTGAGTATATTATGGATTGGGGGGGGGGGTTGTATTTTTTAATATGTGCATGTGTGCGTGCGTGTGTGCGTGCATGCAATCACACACACCTGGAAGTCATGGCGACCTTTGGTGACTGTGTGTGAACATGGAAATCATGGCAGCCTTTGGTGATTGACCCTTACTGGGGGCAGTGTTCCCTCTAAGCTGAGTTAGTGTGAGCTAGCTCACAGCTTTTTAGCCTCTGGCTCACACATTTTTGCCTTAGCTCAGGAAGGAGGGCTCCAGAGCACACTCATTTATGCAGGAGCCAAATCGCTCGCTCACAACTTTAATGCAAGTAGCTCACAAAGTAGAATTTTTGCTCACAGGACACCACAGCTTAGAGGGAACCTTGACTGGGGGCCTGGAGGATATTCAGAGCAGTGGCTGAATAAAGCCTGCTCCCACCTCCTGCCTCTGGTATTCCAAGGGGGCCTCCCATCCAAGTACTTGCCAGAGTCGACCCAGCTTAGCTTCCGAGATCTGACAAGATCAGGCTTGCCTGGGCTATCCAGGTCAGGGCTATAGTGTGGATTCTTGAATGTTAGAGTGTTGTAGTGGTTCGAGGCTGGACTAGGATCTGGGATACCTTGGTTCAGATCCCTACTCATCTGTGAACATCAGTGGGTGCCCTCAAACTCTTGCAGCCTGACCCACCTTACAGGGTTGTTGTGAGGATAAATATGGAGATTGGGAGTACTGTATGAGTCACCCTGAGTGGCTTGGAAGAAGGGTGGGATTGAACTGAACAAGTCCTTGAAAACCACTTTGGACAGGGCTTTTTTTGTAGAAAAAGCCCAGCAGGAACTCATTAGCATAATAGGCCACACCCAACAGCAGAAACTCATTAGCATATTAGGCCATGCCCCCACATTTCCAGAAGTGTGGTCATCCAGCCACACCCACCTTTTGCTTCTTATTCTGTTTACCTTGTTGTCAAAACCCAGAGGGTTTTTTTGTAGCAGGAACTCCTTTGCATGTTAGGCTACACACCCCTAATGTAGCCAATTCTAATGAGTTTCTGCTGTTGGGTGTGGCCTATTATGCTAATGAGTTCCTGCTGGGTGTGGCCAACCCAGGAGCCAGCCGGAACTCCGTTCCTGTGCGTTCCTGCCCAAAAATAGCCCTGGATGTACATATTTTGAAATGTATAAAATAACGGAAGATATATCTGTCAAGAAGTTGTTATTTTGGAGGAGCTGTAGCTTATGGAACATTCCAGCCAAACTTTCCAAGGAGGACGCACCTATCAATGAAATGGATGCATCGTGACCGGGAAATGGAGGCTCCATTGACAGAAGCAGTCTGAGAAAAAACAGCTGCTATGGATCTTGCCGTCTCACCACTCTCTGCCACCGTCTTTCCGGTTGTGTCTATACATCAGCTCCGATGGATGTACAGTTCAATGTATCTGAGGAAATGAGCTCTGACTCATGAAAGCTCATGCTAGACTCAGTGTTGCTAGTCTTTAAGGTGCCCCTGGACCAGTGTTCCCTCTAAGCTGAGTTAGTGTGAGCTAGTTCACAGTTTTTTAGCCTCCGCCTCACACATTCTTGTCCTCGCTTAGGAAGGATGGCTCCAGAGCAAACTAATGTATGCAGTAGCCAAATCGCTTGCTCACAACTTTAATGCCAGGAGCTCACAAAGTAGAATTTTTGCTCACAAGACTCAACAGCTTAGAGGGAGCATTGCCCTGGACTCCTGCTTTATTCCGCTGTTGGTAAAAACCAATGGGTAGAGGCTTGATGGAGAGAAGGTGGCTTAGTATAGCCCGGCCAGGTCAGATCTGGCAAGATAAGCAGGGTCAGAACTTGGCTCGGAGACTGCAGAGGAAGGCAACTGTTAAGTCGGCTACTTAACAAAGAGTCAGAGAGTAATTCAGCAAAAGATTCAGCATTATTCAGCAACTCTTAACTCAACTCCAACTGATCAACTCGAATAGCTAGAACAGCTTTTACATTGAAGCTGTTCTACTTTTAAACTCTCCCGGCTAATGTAGCCACGCCCTATTATACAATATCAACCAATAAGATTGTAGGGATAAGGTCCTATCACAATAGTTCCCGCTCAGGGAACTTGATGGTATGCGATTGGTCGGCTCTTCCTGGGCTACCAATAGGGATTGTAAGATTAGGATCCTTGCCCAGGATGAAGCCTAGCATGGTGCTTCAATTAGGTGATCCACATGCATACAATTGAATACACCACAGCAACAGCAAACCACCTCTGCTTCTCACTTGCCTTGAAAGCCTGTTGCTGGCGTCGCCAGAAGTCAGTCGCGACATCACAGCACTTACGTACATACAGTCCGGTGCCTGGTTTGGAAGCATCCATAGGTACCCGTCAGGCCACTGCTGGAAACATAATGCTAGTCTAGATGGACCCACCTTGGTCAAATGGAACAAGGCACCTCTGATACAAGGCAGACCTACCAATGCCAATTAGGCAAAACAGCTAAAGGGTGCCTCCACGTTCAGAGGAAGAATGCCTCTGAATATCAGATGCCGGGGGAAAGGGTAAGCGTCCTTTACCATTTCTGAAAACAGCCCCTGTCTTGTGTCATGCTACTATTTGGGAAGATGGAGCTCTGGCAGTTAAACGGGTACAGCTGCACATGACTTCTGAAAACTGTAAGAGGGTTCCCTGCTGGGAATGGCAGGAGAGGGGCTGGTGGCCTCCGGGCTCTGCTGGTGAGTTTTTCAGAGACATCTATCTGGCCACTGTTGGGAGTAGGATGCTGAGATTTCTTGTTGTTATCCAGCAAGGCTCCTCTTCTCCGGCGAAGCCGTCCTGTTTTGCACAGTGCGCCCTTTCTCTTTCGTCTTGATTCTGTACCAAAGAAATAAATAAGTCCGTAATTCGTAGCACATGGTCTCCAAAGTGGCTCTTTCACAACGAGACACATCATATCCATTAATATAAGAAAATAGCCTTGTGGCATTGGGGAGATGTCAGAGAAATCCATCACGACTGTGGAAACAATCCAGCCTTCCTCGTAAGCTCGGCCAGGAGAACATTCTGCTTAAGACACACACACACACACACACACACACACACACACACACACAAGATTCTGTGGGTGGAAGACATTCGGGTTTTACAGAAATGAAATCTCCCCCCCCACTTCTGTACGCAGAATAAATTGTACGATATGCACACAAGAACATGAACTTGCCTTCATTTACATTCTTTATCTATGTATTTACATTCTTTATCACCAACCCTGACTTAGATGGCCCAGGCTAGCCTGATCTCCTCAGATCTCAGAAGCTAAGAGGGCCAGCCATGGTTAGTATTTGGATGGGACACCCCCAGGGATGTCCAGGGTCACTACTCAGAGGCAGGCAAGGGCAAACCACCTCTGACCACCTCTTGCCTTGAAAACTCTCCAGGGTCACCATGAGTCAGCTGTGACATGGTGGCAGTTTCCACCAGTGTTCCCTCTAAGCTGAGTTAGTGTGAGCTAGCTCACAGTTTTTTTAGCCTCCAGCTCACACATTTTTGTCTTGGCCAGTAGCCAAATCACTCACTCACAACTTTAATGCCAGTAGCTTACAAAGTAGAATTTTTGCTCACAAGACTGCGCGGCTTAGAGGGAACATTGGTTTCCACCCCCCACCCCCCATAGTCTGCCTTTCTCCCCGGGACTCAAGGGGGATTACACACAGTAAGTCAATACAGTCAACGGGATGGGACACCCAATTAAACAGTGCATTAGGGTCTGGATTGCAGAAAACTGAAAGCAGTCAGACGTCTGAGAACGAAACTGGAGCAAAGCACGAGTATTAAAAGGAAGCATTAAGCAATACAAAGAGTTGAGAGCAGGATCGATCATATAGCGATAGGCAGGATGATCGGCACTTAATTACCACTACTGTGGCTGGGGCTAAGTAGAAGCCTATGAGCGGCATAATACTAAGTGAGACCTAGGGTTGCCAAGTCCATCTCCCACCCCCAGCGGGGGACTTTGGGGGTGTTCCTGGAGGGGGAGGGGCATTCCTGACATGATGACATCATGTTGGGGACGTCCCCCCCCCACCCGTGCACCAGATCTCTAGAAACGCCCTTTCCCTGCACTTAAAGGAGCTGGTGTTTCCCTTTTAAATGCAGGAGCCGGCGTTTCCCCTTTAAGAGCAGCTGCGTTTCCCTTTTAAGAGCACGAAGCTGGCATTTCCCTGCAAACTTGCGGAGATCATGCTTGGGAGGAAACACGGGTTCCACACACTTAAAGGGAGAGAGATGGGTGGCTGTCGGTGTTGGGGGTGGGGTGTATGTAGAACCCCCCCAAAAAAACGGGGGACCCCTGGCAAACCAGGGGGGTTGGCAACCCTAGTGAGACCAGAAGTCCCTCTAGATCAGGACTGTCTACTCTGGTTGGCAAAGAAAGGGTCGTTTACCCAAGAACATGACCCAGGATTGCCAGCTCCACGGTTGCCAGCTCCAGACTGGCAAATAGCTGGAGAATTTGGGGGTGGAGCTTGGAGAGGGTGGGGTTCGGGGAGGGGAGGGTCCTCAGCAGGGCATAATGCCACAGGATCCACCCTCCAAAGCAGCCATTTCCTCCAGGGGAACTGATCTTGGTCGTCTGGAGATCAACGGTCATAGCGGGGGATCTCCAGGTGGCACCAGGAGGCTGGCAACCCTATCAGGGAGGCAGGAGAGCATCAGAAACCCTGGTGTGGGGGGATGGCATTGGGTCCTTTGGAGGGAGAGGCTTTCGAGCCAGGCCTCCTCCTCGGCACTGTGTGTGAGAGAGAGCCTTGAGCCCGCCTCGGCGTGGCTTCGCCAGTCACTCAGGGGCAATTACTGTCACCAGAAGCGACAGGCCTAATTAAGAGTGAACCGGCATTTCCTTTCTAAGCCTGTGTTCCCTGCCCGTAATTCAAACTAATTCCATTTGGGCTGTGTGTTTTTTTTCCCTTCTCCTTGGTCTTGAGCCCGAGGTGACTTTTTAGGAAAATTGGAGCACTGAAAGGGTTTGGCCTTTCTTCTGCAAACACACACACACACACTTAAGCGGGGGGGAATGTACAATTCCTGTATCTGTTCAGTGGAGAAACACTCCGCTTGCCCAGCTGGGGTGGAACACTTCAAGCTTTGGCTGGTTCTTTACTCTACATTACGGTCCCTCCGTAGCCAACTCGAGGCTGAGTCACCGCGAGTCTCTCCCTACCTTTTCAAATGTGCCCTCTTCTCCAAGAGAAGAAAGCGGTGGCGGGCTGGGGGAGATGCTTCCCTGCAGAAAAACACAAACAAATGTTTGCCACAAACAGAACACGTACACGGAGTCCTGAGTAGAGGAAAATGAGAGACTGGCCGCTGAAGGATTTGGCTCGTGATTTCAGATCCGTTGTATGAAATTAAACACGCACCCTCGCCTCTCCTCGGCCATTTTGGCCCCATGGTTTTCTGGCTCGCGGTCCCCGCACCTTCTTGTGTGCCTCCCAAAAGTTAAGCAGCCCTGGGGGGGGGGGGGAAGTGGCCCCACTTCACCCGATTCAGGTTGCTCCTGGCTTCCAGGGGCCCCCCAGGAACAATCCCGGATAAGTTAAACCACAGTCCGCCCTGGTTCCTTCCATCATCACAGACCTGCCATCGAGGGTGGCCAGCCAGGCCCCGCCCCACTTGTCCCCAGACAAAATGCAACCAGAAGAATCCACCAGCACATATTTGTAACATGCCGGCTGTGACTTATCTTGGATCTGCCTTTTATACAGCCACGCTTGTTTACTTGGAGGGGAAGTCCAGGGTGGGCCTTTCTCCTAGGATTGCAGCCTTGGCCATTAAGCTTTTTGCAGTCCTCTGTTTGTCAGCCTCCAGGGTCACTGTGTGAAACAGGATGCTGGATTAGTTGTAGGGTTGCCAGACGCCAGGTGGCACCAGGAGATCTTCCGCAGTTATCATTGATCTCCAGATGACCAAGATCAGGTCCCCCGGAGAAAATGGCTGCTTTGGAGGGTGGACTCGATGCCATCGTACCTTGCTGAGGTCCCTCTCCTCCCCAAACCCTGTCCACCTCAGGCTCCGCGCCCCAAATCTCCAGGTATTTCCCAACCCCAGAGCTGGCATCCTTAATTAGATGGTTTAATCCAGCAGGGCACTTTTCATGTTGTGGTATGGTCTCATTGCCCGGCACCTTCCCCGATGAAGAGCCACTGTGGTGGAGTGGTTAGAGTCTGGGACTAGGATCCGTGAGATCTCAGTTCAAATCTGTACACTGCCTTGAATCGTCAGCCTTTCCTACCTCAGAGGGCTGTTATGAGAATGAATGAAATAAGGAGACTTATGTACATCACTCTGAGCAGCTTGGAATAAAAAGAATGTGTGTGTGTGTGTGTGTGTGTGTGTGTGTGAGAGAGAGAGAGAGAGAGAGAGAGAGAGAGAGAGAGAGAGAGAGAGATATTTTCTCCCTAGGGTCTTGCTCACTATTTCTTCCTAACTTGCCCTGAGTTTTCCAGGCCTTGGCATTACCTAACCCATGGGTATTGAACTCATTTGTTAAGAGGGCCGGATCTGACCTAAATGAGACCATGTTGGGCCGGGCCATGTGTGTCATAAAATGTAATGCCAGGTAGCGGAGATATAAACTTTATAAAGGACACAAACACAAAGATTTTTTTTACTTCAAATAAAAACATGCTTAAAACATTAGCTCTGTAAGCTGCAAACCTACTTTTGATTTATTGACATTCACCACAGAAATCTCATGCTCAGAGTTCTAAGTCTAGGACCCAGGTTAAAACATGAAACGGCTGAGTGATTAAGAGAGTCTGGCGAAGCAAGTTATGGTGCAGCAGCAACAGCAGAACTGGAAGCAGGAGATGACCAGTTCCACTGAGGGCCTGATGGAAGCCCTCTGGGGGCCTGATCTGGCCCCCGGGCCACATGTTTGACACCCCTGACCTAAACACATTTGTATATGAGCTACCCATGTCCTGGCACAGTGGTGTCAAACATATGGCCCGCGGGACAGAACTGGCCCATCCAGAGCTCTTATCTGGCCTGCGAGCAACTGGCCATTAAACTGGTCCCTCTAAGCTGAGTTAGTGTGCACTAGCTCAGTTTTTTAGCCTCGAGCTCACAGATTTTTGTCTTAGCTCAGGAAGGATGGCTCCAGAGCAAACTAATTTATGCAGCCAAACCACTCACTCACAACTTTCATGCCAGTAGCTCACAAAGTAGAATTTTTGCTCACAGGACTCCACAGCTTAGAGGGAGCAACTGGTCATTACCATTCTTGCCAGATGACAGAGGCTGTGCATTTTGTCCCTGTATACTGTCCTAGTAATGGGTAATGGGTGATGAAAGCAGGAGGGTGGGCATCAGGGATATACTTTAAGGAAATACTGTAAAGAGTGTTAATCTTTTAAGCCTGTTGTGTTTTGAGTAAAAAATAATATAGTTCATTGGGTTTGCCTGTGTCATATAATGTTTGTACTTGGCATTATATTTTATGGCACACATAGCTCAACAAAGTGACATTTATGTCAGATCCAGCTCTCATAACAAATGAGTTCAACACCATTATCCTAGCATGTATTACTCCCTGATTAACTCCTGCCATTGGGTTGGCTCAAGACTAAATCATCCGCGAATGGAAGGAAAAGTATACTTTCTGCTCATTCCCCCTTCCTGCCACAGACCTCCTGTGTGCCCCTCATGCCATTCTTCAGGGTCTCTTGTTCCCCAGGGGTAGTATCTCAGGGAGATCAATGGGGCTGCATTGAGAAAGGGCAAGAAAGGAACGTGCTGTTCCACTGTTCCACTGATGGAAGTACCTTCTGTCAATGGCAAATTTTGTGTGGATCCAATCCATTGCTTGGAAGGTTGCAATGATTACAGATGTGCAATTATGCAGATGTGTAGTTTCACTATTATTCATCATTCCTCAAAGCGCCAGCCAGCTATTTCACATCACAGCAGGCTATTGCACATCACAGCAGGCTCTCGCTGCTTATTCATGCTTCACTGGAAGCCCAGAAGAACACAGCTAGCTAATCTATTGTGCCTGGTACAATAGCTGATTGGTTCCTTACTCAAAACAAAGGTTATCCATTGCACAGTGGCTCATCCAAAAGGAAAGACTGGAGGTGGAATCTATAAATAATAACCACCTTTAAAAAGTTGTACTCAACTTTCACAGGCTTGTTATGGGTCTGGCATGCGGGCCAGCGACAGTGAGCTTGTGATTTGTTTCTCTTTCTAGCTTTCAGAATGGAAACATCTGGGACCATTGTAGCCATAGGAAAGTAGTGTGAGAACGCACATATGCAAAACATTTGCAGTATAATTCAGAACAACTTGGAGTGCTTGATAAAAAAAATAACATCTTTATCACTCGAGGGTGGTGCTTGCAAGCGGCAATCAAACTGTGGTTCAAACGGAAAAGTGCTCACGGAGGTCTCACTTTCCACGGCAGCTTCTAGACACGCCTCTGGAATGGTGGCATCAGCAGGAGCTGCAAGTGGCATGAAAGAGTACAGGATCGACGTCTGCCTCCCCCTCATTCTTGTGCCACTGGCCATCACCCCTGGCCCCACCGTTTATTCTTTACTCCACTGTGCCTGCACAAAAGTGCAGAGACAACAGTGACTTCACTGGGACCCTCCAAAGGCCCGGAATCAGGGGTCGTTTTGTAGAAAAAGAGCTAGGGGGACTCATTAGCATAACTCATTAGCATATGCCACGCCCCCTGACATCACTGGAAGTGTGTCATAAGGCCACACCCCCTGACATCACCGGAAGTGTGTCATAAGGCCACACCCCCCGCCCCCAACGGTCCCGGCCGCCACCGCCAGCCTTGCAGCTCCACTGCCAAGCCCCATGAGGGCCCTGGCGGTGGACCTGCAAGGCCGGCGGGAGTGCAAGGAAGCCCCACAAAGGCCCTCCCTGGCCCCAGGCAGGCAGGGGTGGGGAGAGGCAGAGAGGAAGCAACTTACCCTCCCTCTTCTCCTGCCTCCTCCTGGCTGAATGAGGGCCGGAAGCAGGGGGCGGGGCTTCGTCATGTGCCCCGCCCCCGTACCTCACCCGGGGGACCTGCGATCCCTCGCAATACCCCTAGGTGGTGGTGAGGAATCTTTTAAATGGGGCGAAAGGGATGCCATTTTGAAGGTGGAGGAGGAGGAGGAGGAGAGAGAAGAAGAAGAGATTGGATTTATACCCCGCCTTTCACTACCCAAAGGAGTCTCAGAGTGGCTTAAAATCTCCTTTCCCTTCCTCTCCCCACAACAGACACCCTGTGAGGTAGGTGGGGCTGAGAGAGCTCTTTCGAGAACTGCTCTTGAGAGAAGAGTTCCGACAGAACTGTGACTGACCCAAGGTCATGCCAGCAGCTGCATGTGGAGAAGTGGGGAATCAAACCCTGTCCTCCCAGATTAGAGTCCATGTTCCTAAGCATTACACCCAACTGGCTCTCACACTAGCTCCATCCCATCCATAAGGTTCCTACAAGGGAACTCCACCCACACCCAACCCCCACTTTCCCCTTTAAAGGTAGCAAAAGAGAAAAAGATGAAAGCCAGATGTGTAGTCTTACTAGATCACCCCCCCCCCTAAACTCCCAGCCCTGGCTCCTGGTCTCCAGCCAACAGAGATCAATTCCCCCAGAGAAAATAGCTGTTTTGGAAGTTGGTCTCTGTAGCATTATTATATATCTTGCTGCACCCTGAATTATTCTTGGGGAAACGTTGATTGAAAGAAAACAGCAGCTCTTCTGCAGAACTGAATTGTAGTAGCTGGGCTGAAAATGACAAAACAGTGGAAGAAGAATAAAACATTTATCGGTTAATAAATGTCTAAGGAAGGACTGTGATCTCCTATTATCACCAAAGAGGAGTCATGTCATGAAAACTAAGGCAGGGCCCGTGAAGGAAGGAGTCTTTTTTCACGACTGGTTCCCCTTTTTAAAAGATGCAATGTATAACATAAATCAACACATTTTTATGTCAGGGCAGATCTCTTCCTCCATTTTATCCTCACAACCACCCTGTGAGGTAGGTTAAGAGAAAGAGAGAGACTGGCCCAAAGTCACCCAGTGATGCAGAGTGGCCATCTGAACTGGGGTGCTCCCATCTAACATGACACCCTGCCAGCTTTCCTCCTGCAACACTGAGCTTTGTTGGACTGTAGGATTGTACCTTGCATTGCTTTGTTCATAAGACAAATAACTTAAAAGATCCTAATTCTGAGCATGTGCGGAGTGCCTTTGCCACTTGGACAAGTAACTGCATCCTTGCTGGGATCCAGGTACTGGTTTGCTTCTGGACAGATTTCTGAAACGTCAGCTGATGAAGGAGCACAAAGATGCAAGCAAGGAGGGGGGAGAGCTGTGAACCCTACTTGCAACTGAACAGTTAGATTCGAGTCCAGAAACACCTTAGAGACAAGGAGGAGGAGGAGGAGATTGGATTTATACTCTGCCCTTCACGTGGAGCCTCAAAGTAGTTTACAATCCCCTTCCCTTCCTCTCCCCACAACAGACACCCTATGAGGTACGTGGTGCTGAGAGAGGCCTTTCGAGGACTGCTCCTGAGAGAACAGCTCTGAGAGAACTTGTGACTGACCCAAGGTCACACCAGCGGCTGCATGTGGAGGAGTGGGGATCAAACCCGGTTCTCCAGACCAATGTTCCCTCTAAGTTGACTTAGTGTGAGCTAGCTCACAGTTTTTTAGCCTCCGGCTCACACATTTTTGTCTTAGCTCAGGAAGGAGGGCTCCAGAGGCAAACTAATTTCTGCAGCAGTCAAATCTCTTGCTCACAACTTTAATGCCAGTCGCTCACAAAGTAGAATTTTTGCTCACAAGATTCCAAAGCTTAGAGGGAACATTGCTCCAGACTAGAGTCTGCCACTCTTAACCACTACACCAAACTGGATCTCACAAGATATTCAGGGTATAAGCTTTGGAGAGTCAAAGCTCCCTTCATCTAATATGAGTTGGAACCAAGGTCACTGAGTCCTTATAAAGCCAGTCAGTAGGTGGGAGGGGTATTGCAAAGAAGGAACTCAGGATGCAGAGCTGCAATGCGCATTGCAATCAGCTTGACTAGAGCAGAGGGGGGATGCTTGGGGGAAGAAAATTAGCATCTGCAGTGAGATAAGAATCCCATGTCCCTGTTGAGCCCTGGGAGGTCCCTTGTTCTGAATTTGTGAATGAACTCAGGTTCAGCACTGGTTGCAACCGGTGGCTCTTTCTCAAGTCATTCATAATCCTGAGTGTTTCTTTTCACTCGCCCCTTAGGGTTGCCAACTCCAGGTTGGGAAATCTCTGGAGATTTGGTGGTGGAGCCTGGAGTAGGGAGGATTTGGGGAGAGGCAGGACCTCAGCAGGGCATAATACCTGAGTCCACCCTCCAAAGCAGCCATTTTCTCCAGGGGGACTGAAGTCTGGAGATCAGTTGTAATTCCAAGGGATCTCAAGGCACCACCTGGAGGTTGGCACCTGTAGCCCACAGTGGATTCCCGCCACAAGGACCCAGAGGGGCCTTCAGGGCCTGGTGCCAGTCGGGCCTTGTGATCTTATCCAGGGGAAGTGGCGTTTCCTCTGGCTGGCAGGCCCCATTTCCTCCCTTGACTCACCTCCCTCATGTTCCTTTCCCTGCCCCACTGGCACCTTCTAGGTTTCCGACTCTTCGCCCACTCCCTTCCTTGGCCCATAAGGGTGTGAAATGCCTGTCTTATCGCATACAGTCTGGCAGGCCTTGCCCTCAAGTGGGTTGCCCCAACACCTTTTCACTTTGCTGTTGACCCAGACGTGCCCTAGGCAGGGCGTGAACACAAAAACCTGGGGTCAGAGTAAGGCTAAAGGCTCCTCTCTGGGGTTTGCTTGGCGAACACAGGAAGAAACATTGCGGTGAAAACCTGGCCTTAGCACGCCAACCTGCAAGGCAGCCGCAGAAACAAGCGCTCTGTCCTATTGTCTGGTGCAGGCCCTGATCATCCTGTTTATGTCGAGAGGCTCATTAAACATTTTTGTCTGTGTGCACATAGTGTGAAATTGACTTTTCCATCTGTGGAAGCTGAATCTTTGTTGGGGAGGGTGGAATGCATGTGAGTCTATGTTGTGTACCCGGAGAAACCGTGCACGTGGTCGGGTCCACACGTGGCCATGTGAACGGCCCAAGCTTCGCTTCCAGAGACAATAGCCCGAACGGATCCTAGGGCACACCTATCGGACGGCTAGGATCCGAGAATGGACCTATGGGACTTGGGTGCGCTGTAAATATCCTATCACGTGTGTGCGTGTGTTTGGGTGTGTTGGGTGTGGTTTACTACGGGGATATAAGCCGGCCTTCGGCCCGGCTACTCCATCTCAAGTTCTCCTGTATAAAATAAAGTACGAGCTGAAATCACTCCTCCATTGTTGGGTGATAGATATCGAAAAAATGGTATTTAGCAGAGATAAGATAGTCCAGCAGTGCCTGAGTAAAATAAGTCAGACTCAGAGTCCATGTGTGATTAAAATACAAAGTTTTTACTAAATTCTAGCATGGGAAGGGTAACTGGGATGAAAATAACAACAGAGCTAAATCGGCTACATCCTTACAAAACTAGAAGAGAAGATTATGGCTACTCTTCTTCTTCTTCAGAACACCAAACAAAGACAGGAAGAGAAGCCATACAATGGTAATATACCTTGACACTTCAGTCCCAATCAAATTCCTAGATCAGGGAATTTTTCTACAGCTAAAGAACCTTGGTTACATGAGAAACATGTGACTTCCTGTGAGTAACATAAGCAAACATTTAACCCCAGATATACTGAGTGTTTTCAACTTGTAATACCCAACATCCATGCATCAGTCTCAGTACTTTATAGTCTGGAGGCATTTTTTGTGTGGGGCTCTGGGTTGGGAAATACCTGGAGATTTTGGGGGTGGAGCCTGGGGAAGGCAGGGTTTGGGGAGGGGAGGGACCTCAGCAGGGACGTGATGCCATAGAGTCCCTCCTCCAAAACAGCCATTTTCTCCAAGTAAAGTAGAGATCATCTGAGATTCTGGGAGTTTTCCATGCCCCACCTGAGGGCTGCCAGCTCTGGGTTGGGAAATACCTGGAGATTTGGGGGGCGGAGTCTGGGGAGGGCGGGGTTTGGGAAGGGAAGGACCTCCTCAGGGTACAATGCCACAGAGTCCATCTCCAGAGCACCCATTTTCTCCAGATTGTTCTGATCTATATAGCCTGGAAATCAAATGTAATAGCAGGAGGTCTCCAGGCCCCACCTGGAGGTTGACAACCCTGCATGTTCACAGGTGGCTAGAAAATGCTGGTGCATCTGCCTAAAATTTGGCATAGAGGCTCCCCTGAAAGAGGTGTTGAATCCTTGAAAATTTGCTCCCAACTGCAGAGGGGGAATTGCTTTTCCGGCTGAAATGATAATACGCCCGATTTCCTAATACGACTGTTATTTATTTATTTATTTATTTATTTATTTTTAGAAAATTTCTCGCCTGCTTCTCCAGAGGACCTACTTGAGGTGGCTTACCAAGCAAATCATAACAACAAACCTAAAGCGGCTATAATTAAGCCATTTTAAAAACCCAGCATAAAAGCAATTTAAAACATCTTAAAATGTTTTAAGCAGCTTAAAATGAGACTTCTAAAGAAATTCACAAGCTAGATGCAGATTAAAAGAGTCCAGTAGCACCTTCAAGACTAATGAGATTTGTGGCAGGGGATGAGCTTTCGTGAGACACTGCTCACTTCTTCAGATTCTGAAGAAGTGAGCAGTGACTCACAAAAGCTCATCCCCCGCCACAAACTTTGTTAGTCTTTCAGGTGCCTACTGCACCGGCTTCCCACAAGCAGCTGTGCCGCCCTCGCTCTTCCCTTTCCCCCATTGTATTCGTCAATTTCCCACTACTTGCTGCACAGCCGCATTTTGACCCACAGTATCCCCCGATTTCCCCCGCGTCTTCTCAATCCTTGTTTTTTGAGATCGAGAAGATGTGGGGGAAATTGGGGGATGCTACGGGTCAAAATGCGGCCGCGCAGCAAGTAGTGGGAAATTGACGAATACAATCGGGGGAAAGGGAAGAGTGAGGGCGGTGCAGCTGCTTGTGGGAAATCGGTCTTTCTCTTTTCTACTGCTACAGACAGACTAAAAGACAGCTACCCATCTTGATCTAGAAGCAGATTGTAAAAGCGTTTTTTTTTTTAAAACTCCTTAATTAAAAGCCTGGGCACAATAAATGTTTTGGCCTCGTGCCTCAAAGAGGAGGGTAGGGTAGGTGCCAAGTGAGCCTGAGTGAGGAAGAACATCCCACGGGTGAGGTCCCACCACTGAAAAGGTCACCACCTACCTCACTTCAGGAGGCTTGTGAGAAGGAAGGGCGACGGAGGAGGAGGTGGTCCTTCATGTCTCCTGGACCCCAGCCATTTAAGGCCTTAAAGGGAAGGACCAGCACTTTAAATTGTACCCGGAAACAGTTGGACGACCAGTGGCAGTTCTTTCCTCATAATCTCCAACATTAAATAACCTGAGATAAGCCATTCGAAATGGCGCTTGATTCCACATCCGATCTAACTAGGAGTGTTATTTGAACGTCATGAAAACTCTGGTTGAATTGGAAAGTCAAAAATATGAGCCGATGCAACAATTGCGCCGTGCCCAATATCTATTGACTGGAGGCTCACCAACTTCCAAGTGGGGCCCGGAGATCTCCCAGAATTACAACTGACCTCCAGACTGTAGAGATCAGTTCCCCCTGGAGGAAATGACTGCTTTGGCGTTCTACCCCACAGGGGTCCCTCCTCTCCCCCAAACCCAGGGCCGGATCACTCACTAGGCGAACTAGGCGATCGCCTAGAGCGGGATGGCCCTTAGGGGCACCAAACTGCACCCGGCCCCGTACTCTGGGAGTTTCTTATTTGTGTTTTTCATTCTTCCTAAAATGCATTTATTTTTGAAAATTGGTGGGCGCACGGGGGGGGGGGGATAAGGGATCCTCGCCTAGGGTGCAAAATAAGCTGGAGCCGGCCCTGCCCAAACCCCGCCCCCCCAGGCTCCATCCCCAAATTTCCATACATTTCCCAACCCAGAGTTGGCAACCCTCATTGATCGTTTGGAGGCTTGCTAAGCTTTCGTCTGCCACCCCCCCACCAAGGGCTTTTCTCCGTAGCTGCCCCAGCCCCATGGAACCATGTCAGTACATGTGCCGTCTCTGGTGGGCCAAATAATAGCTAACTGGGTTAGGGAAATGGCTGGGGGGAAAGTCTAGGCTCCTTCTCTCGGTGCACTGCAGTCCTGATCAATATCAGGCCTCCACACAGCTGGGACTAAGAACATAAGAAAGTGAGAGACGCCAATGTTGGGTCAGGCCAAAGGCCCATCCAGTCCAACACCCTGTATCACACAGTGGCCAGAAATACCAGGTGCCGTCAGGAGGTCCACCAGTGGGGCCAGGACATTAGAAGCCCTCCCACTGTTGACCCCCCCCAAGCACCAAGAGTCATGAAAACTTATGCAGCTACCAGAATATGCCTGTGACCCAATCCATGGGGTTTTTTTTTGTTTGTTTGGGGTTTTTTTTGCCATCAATTCACAGCTGACAAGGGCAACCCCAGTGGGTTTCCAAGGCAAGAGATAAAGAGAGGTGGTTTGCCATTGCCTGGCTCTGCATAGCGACCCTGGCGTTCTTTGGCGGTCTGGTCTCCCATCCAAATCCTAGCCGGGGCTGACTCTGCTTAGCTTCCAAGATCTGATGAGATTGGGCTGGTCTGGGCTATCCAGGTCAGGGCAACCCATGGGTATAACCCTGGGGAAACGTAACACGTCCTTGGGCTCTCAGCCTTGCTGAGTGTTGCCAGGTATGATGAGGCACGGTGTCGAGCACAAGGGAAGCTCTCACAGAGCATCAGAAAGGGAGATCACTGACTTGCCAGGAGCAGACCCGATGCCTGGTGTTTCAGCATCTGCTCGAGGAATGGCACCAAGATGTTCTGAGCCTCAGACAGAGGACCGTACTTGTATGCCGTGGACACAGGCTTGGGCAAAAGGACGTTTTCTGCTGGCTTCGACGCTCCGCTCCTCATTAAATTCTGAAGACAGATCCCCCCGGGGATGTGATGGGAATCCTTTCGCTTGAGTCACCGAGACCTGGCCCAAACAGAACCCGGGGGGATCACGATGGAAGGAACAGAGATGTTGAGAGCCGGGAAGAGGAGAAAGGGATGATCTCACAGTCCATTCACATCTTTCCCTCCCTCCCTCCTGGGCAAGGGTCCCAGAGACGGTGTGGGGAGGGAGGCCCATTGAAGGGGCGGTCGGGGGGCAGCCATGGGGTCCGACTGTCCCATGTTTTCCACAAGTCTTGTCTTGAACTTGAAGCTGCAAAGTCCCACATCCGGGCAAAAGTGATGATAATATTATCAGCAGGATTTTAGAAGGCGCCCTTTGTGGATGAAAGAATTAAAAGCAGGACAAATTTTAACCCCTTGCCACTACTAAGGCTTTTTTTGTTTTGCTTATTTTAAATGCTTACATGCCCGCCTGTCTCCTGAGCTCCTCAAGATGCAAGGTGGGTAACCACAATATGTACATATAACCAGGGGTCATTTCCTGCGGGAGTGCACAGGAGCAGAGCTCCGGCAGTAAAGAGCCCAGGGGTGGGCACATGCAACAAGCCCCATTCCCTGCTCCCAGCAGCCCTCAGTCAGAGCAAGAAGCAGCCAGGTAGATTGCAGAGCTCCCCCCGGCCCCCCGGTCCAAAACAGTCCAGTGGCACCTTTAAGACCAAGTTTTATTCAGGTACAAACTCTCCCTCCTCTGTGAGGGCAGATCTGCACGTCCCCGTCCCCCCAATAGCTAGCAATCCAAAAGAGTCCAGTGGAGCCTGAGCAGTGGGTGTTGCTTCTGACACACTTCCGGCGATGTCAGGGGGTGTGGCATATGCAAATGAGTTACGCTAAGGAGGTATGCTAATGAGCCCCTGCACCTCTTTTTCTACTTAGTGACCCCTGCATATAACGATGTGCTAAAACAAACATTGAAACAAAATATATAAAAAAGATCTTTAAAAGTCAGCCCTAAAACACCTCAGGCCCTCACCAGGAGGGAAATCTCTCTTTACTCCAGCTCACACTGTCTTGAAAGATCTCCAGAATAATTCTGGCTGGGAAACCAAGAGGGTCTGATCCCCCTGACCCCTTCCATTTGGCTGTTTCAGAGGCATGGGGCAGCTGCTGAGAAGGCCCAAGCTGGACGATTGCCAAACGTGCCTTAGAGAACAGGGGTATTGACTGTAGACCTTTCTAGGAAGAATGAAACTGCCACACAGGAACATGGAGGGAGAAGCGGCCCTCCAAGTGTGTGGGCTCCAGGCTATGAGGAACTGTAAATGTGGGCACCAACACTTTGAGATGGACCCAGACATTAATCAACAACCAGTCAGAGGACTTCAACAGGAGTGCCAGGGTCCCGACAGATAGTCTTTGATAATGAATACGCTCCCGAATTTTCACCAGCTATAATTTTTGGATTGCCTTCTAATATTGGCCACCAAGAAGCCAGTCTCTGTTTCTACAAAAGGAACGTCTTGGACCACTTGAGCTTCAGGGACTCCATAGGGCAAGGTCATCCCCGAGGAATGTCTCCTTTCTTTACTGTTTGAGCTCTGACTTTGCTGAGAGTCCATCTAGGGCTGCCCACTCTGGTCTGAGGAATACCTAGAGATTTGGGGGATGCAGCCTGGGGAGGACAGGTTTTGGGGAGGGGAGGGACCTCAGCAGGGTACAGCGCCATCAAGTCCACCCTCCAACACAGCCATTTCCTCCAGAGGAACGGATCTGTACTGTCTGGAGATCTGTTGTAATAGCAGGAGATCTCCAGGCCCCACCTGGAAGTTGGCAACCCTACCTCCATCCCAAATGTTTTCCTTTTTCTTATCATGGTGCAAAAGGGCAGCCTTTGATCAGGCCAAGAGACAGTGAGAGAGCAGGATTCTCCATACTCTTTCAGCTTATAGGCGCCTTGGGAAGTTTGCAATATGGGAATGGGTGCCTCCACAAAATGGTCGCCATGAGAAGGTGGTAGGCTTCCCGAGTCCCCCCGGGGGGCGGGGAAACCCCCGCCCCAGAGGCCTGTTCCCCGCCGCCGGTGGATCGGGCCCCCGGGGGAACTCCACCCCGACGTGCGTGTCACCCGGAAGTGACACGACCACGCCGGGCACGCTGGGGGCGGGGCCACGGCAATCTGAGGGAAAACTCTATGGTTTTTCCTCGTATGGCCATGGCCACGCCCCCAGTATGCCTGCCGTCGTCACATCACTTCCGGGCGATGTGCATGCGGCGCGCGCGCACACCAGACGCCAGCCGGGAGCCCCCCGCTCCGGCAGAAGACCGACTTGGCAATAGGGTTGCCAAATGGTACTCACCTCCTCGGCGGGGGACTCCTGTGGACCTCCTGGCGCACGCGCGCGATGTATCTATGTCACCCAGATCTGACGTCACACGCTGGGGCGGGGCCACAGCCATTTGAGGGGAAAACATAGAGTTTTCCCCTCAAATGGCTGTGGCCCCGCCCCCAGCGTGCGACGTCACATCCGGGTGACGTGCACATGGGGGTGGGGTTTCCCCCGGGGGCCGATTCTGTCACGTCAGAAATCGGGCCGCCAAAGCGGGGGATTCCCCGCCCCCCGGCCCCATTTGGCAACCCTACCTGGCAACCCTAGAAGCTGGACCAACCACAAAATAGTTGCCGGGGGAACAAAGCTTTTAGCTTTGGAGAAGGACTCATGCTACACCTGAACCCACTCAGCGGAATGAGTGGGGAGGTGTGCACTCAGCGAGAATGTAACTAAGGGAACCAGTTCCAGCGAGGGAGCTTATTTGCATTTGGGATGAACAAAACAAAGATATTCTTTTGCAGCTATTTGATCTTGCATTTTTGTCATTGTGAGGGTTTACAGGCTTCCTGTTTTCACTGTTGCTTTGAATTGTTCCTTTGAGATATTTGTGTTCTTACACAAGTCATACCTACAATGGATGTTATATTTACACAAAATATGTAACACTGATGTAAAGTGGATATATGTTAACGTCTTACAGGGCAAAAAACCCCTCAGCGTGCAGAATCAGAAAAGGGCTTGAAAACAAAGACTTGTGGGCTCGATTCACACAAGTGAAGCAAAATTGAAACGCCAATATTCAAATCAAACCAACCAGCAAGCTTGTGAAACTTGATAGCATTCCTGGTACCAACTATATCCTCCTATCATCTGCGGTTAGCAAGGAAAAAGGAACGTTGAATCATTAGATGTAGCCTTATTCCCCAACAACCTCCCAAGGAAGACTTTATAGATTCCCTTCAGAAATATCATCCTGTACAGTTTGGGGACTTTTTCCTTTCTGTCATCATGTCTCCCGATGGGTACTTTGAGATTTTTTCAACCACCAGAAAATGGAAGGGTATTAAAGGAAGTTTTTTATTTTGAGGAAGTCATTGTGGGACTCAGGGGATCAGATAATGCCATCCTTTTCCCACAGTCTTTCTCAGGCTAATTGTGTGTTTCAGTTTGGATGGCACATAGGAAGTGCTTAGAGAAGTCCTAGGTTCCAGTTCCACTGTGGGTTTTTTATCTGTCTGTTTTGTTTTGTTTTTGATGGCCTTGGCCAAATTCTACATCTTTCTCTGTTTCCCATTTGTAAAATAGGAAGAGCACAGCTGGTAGGGTTGCCAGCACTGCCTTGACAAATGCTGCCTGGAAAGAGTAACATTTGTGGAGGATCTGATGTCATTTCTGGGCTCTATTGTAAAGACCATAGAGACTGGGGGGGGGATTCCTAGAGCATCACACAGAGGCCATTTTCAGACAGCTTTCTTGCACTCCACTGACTGGAGATTTTGGTTGACAGCAGAGATCTACTTGCCATGTGCAGGCAAATGCAAGCCTGCCAGGCTTTTTGTAGGTGAAAAAAAGATATTTGAAAAATACTTGTAAAGAGGTCTGTACCACAGGAGTGCTCTTTCTTTACAACTCAACACCCCCAAAGCCCTCTGAGCACCTGAGCCCATAAAATGTCTTAATATATGCTGCAACAAACAAGGCCACTGGCCACTGGGGACAACTCCCTTCATGGTGGAAAGTGCTGTCCAGGGGTCATTTTGTAGAAAAAGAGGTGCAGGAGCTCATTAGCATAACTCATTAGCATAACTTTTTTGCATAAGCCACAAACCCCTGACATCACTGGAAGTATGTCAGAAGGCAACACCCACCACTCAGGCTCCACTGGACTGTTTTGGATTGCTAGCTATTTGGGGGGGGGATGTGCAGATCCGTCCTCATAGAGGAGGGAGGGCTTGTACCTGAATAAAACTTGGTCTTAAAGGTGCCACTGGACTGTTTTGGATGGGGGGGGCTGGGGGGGGCAGCTTCCCTGGCTGCTTCTTGCTCTGACTGAGGGCTGCTGGGAGCAGGGGGTGGGGCTTGTTGCATGTGCCCACCCCCTGGACTCTTTACTGCCGGAGCTCCGCTCCTGTGTGCTCCAGCAGCAAATGACCCCTGGTGCTGTCAAATCACAGATGACTTATGGTGTCCCCATAGGGTTTTCAAAACAAGAGACAAGCAGAGGTGGTTTGACATTGGCTGCCTCAGTGTAGCAGTGTAGCAGCCCTGGTCTCCCATCCAAGTAGTAACCGGGGCTTGACCCTGCTTATCTCCTGAGATATGATGAGATTGGGCTAGCCTGGGCCATCTGGGTTTTGCACCCCGAGGAACAACGTCTGGCCCTAGCCTGTGAAAGAAAGGAAGCAAGTTTTGGTTGGGCATTCCCTAGAAACAGAGCCCCAGTGGAGGAGATCCTGCTTCTCGCCTACCCTCAGATGGTGAGGGTGCTCAAAGCCAGACCTCCCATGGATCATATTAAAACACATTGATGTGCATTGAGTTAAATAATAACGTGAAAGGCCAGCCATAGCTGGGATCAAAGATGTGAGCACTTCAAGGAAATGTGCGTGTGGGACCAGCAGGGGTCATTTCCTGCAGGAGCGCACAGGAGCGGAGCTCTGGCAGTAAAGAGCCCAGGGGGCGGGCACATGCAACAAGCCCTACCCCCTGCTCCCAGCAGCCCTCAGTCAGAGCAAGAAGCAGCCAGGTAAGCTGCAGAGCCCCCCTCCCCGGTCCCCCGATCCAAAACAGTTCAGTGGCACCTTTAAGACCAAGTTTTATTCAAGTACAAGCTCTCCCTCCTCTGCGAGGACAGATCTGCATTCCCCCCCCCATAGCTAGCAATCCAAAAGAGTCCAGTGGAGCCTGAGCGGTGGGTGTTGCCTTCTGACACACTTCTGGTGATGCCAGGGGGTGTGGCATATGCAAATAAGTTATGCTAATGAGTTATGCTAATGAGCTCCTGCGCCTCTTTTTCTACGAAATGACCTCTGGGAACCAGCATCTAGGAATAGCATCACTGGGCACCTGCCAAGGCCCCAGTCCCAACAATGGGCTCCACTGCAGCTCTGGAGCTCCCTGGCCCTGTTGCTTCTGCTCTGCGCAGCTGCCTGCTGCCTGCCCTGTCTGAAGGAGACAACAGTGATAAGAGCAGTGCAGAGAAGAAGCGACTGCTGGTCTCCTCACCCTCGCCCTCTAGGCAGCAATCTGGACTGGGGATCCCCCGGAATTACAGCTCATCTCCAGACTACACAGCTCAGTTCCCCCGGAGGACGTGAATGCTTTGGAGGTTGAACTCTATGGCATTACACTCCACTGAGGTCCCCGTCCTTCTCCGGTACCACCCCCAGGTATCCAAGAGTTTCCCAGCCTGGAGAGCCGGTTTGGTGTAGTGGTTAGGAGCGTGGACTCCAATCTGGGAGGACCCGGTTTGATTCCCCACTCCTCCACATGCAGCTGCTGGTGTGACCTTGGGTCAGTTACAAGTTCTCTCAGAGCTGTTCCCTCAGGAGCAGTTCCTGAAAGAGCTCTCTCATCCCCACCTACCTCACAGGAGGTCTGTTGTGGGGAGTGGAAGGGAAAGGAGATTGTAAATCACTCTGAGAGTTCTTCGGGTAGTGAAGGGCAGGGTATAAATCCAATCTCTTCATCTCTTCATCTGGCAACCCTACCCCCCCAACCCCTGCTGGTGGCTGAGGGGACCTGGCAATCCTAACTCAGAATGAATTGGCAGCAGCGTGACAGTCAGTAGGGCCACTACAAAAGGCAGGGGTCATTTCCTGCAGGAGCGCACAGGAGCGGAGCTCCGGCAGTAAAGAGGCCAGGAGGCAGGCACATGCAACAAGCCCCGCCCCCTGCTCCCAGCAGCCCTCAGTTGGGCCACAAGGAGCAAGAAGCAGCCAGCCCCCCCCTCCAAATAGCAATCCAAAACAGTCCAGTGGCACCTTTAAGGCCAAGTTTTATTCAGGTACAAGCTCTCCCTCACAAGCCCCCCCTCCTCTGCAAGGGCAGATCTGCCCGTCCCCCCCCCCCAATAGCGAGCGAAGGAGGCCGTACCAACTGGCGCGGAGAAGAGCAACGCAGCAGGCCGGAGCCTCATCAGGACAGAGGCCACAGCGGAGCATGCGCGGAAGTGCGAGTGATCCTGGCCCGGAAATTGAATCGCTACAGCCGGAAGAAGGGAACTCCAAAGACCAGCACCAGAAGGACGCCGCCGACTACCGCCCGCAAGAACAACTACCGAAGATCCGCCGCAAAAAGGGTGCCTGGTAGGGTAGTTACCATCCCTGTATGTCTGTGGCCCTAGGTTAGATTCTGTAAATGTGATTAGCACCCTCTGTAAGCTGCCCAGAGACCCTTAGGGGTTAGGGCAGGATAGCAAATTGAATTAATAATAAATAAATAAATAAATAGCTATTCAAAAGAGTCCAGTGGAGCCTGAGCGGTGGGTGTTGCCTTCTGACACATGTCCGGTGATGTCAGGGGGTGTGGCATATGCAAATAAGTTAGGCTAATGAGTTATGCTAATGAGCTCCTGAGCCTCTTTTTCTATGAAATGACCCCTGACAAAAGGCGCCTTGCCAAAGGATTCCCCAGGATTGCCAACCTCCAGATGGGGACCGGAGTCCTCCTGAAATTACAAGTAGCGCTTCCAGCTCTGGCTTGGGAAATAATGGGAGATTTTGGGGGTGGAGCCTAAGGAGGGCGGAGTCTTGGGCTGGAGTGGGATATAATGCCATAGAAGCCACCTTCCACAGCTGCCATTCTCTCCAGGTGAATGGATCTCTGTCGCCTGGAGATCAGTTGTAATCCCAGGAGATCACCAGTCACCACCTGGAGGTTGGCAACTTTAATTACAACTGATGTCCAAGTGACATTGATCGGTTCCCTTGCAGGAAATGGCAGCTTTGGAAGGAGAAACACCAGTCCTCGAGTGACACTGAGCTCCCTTCCCACCCCAAACGCTACAATTTCCAAGCCCCCCCCCCAAATCTCCAGGAACTTCCAAAGTGTGGTTGCCAACCCCAGCTCCCAGCTGCAGGAGCACTGGCTGTAAGGAGACTGATTCTGCACATGCTTGGGGGCCCTCACTTCTTTGTTACTTCTTCACCCCTTTGGCCTAGGAATTTTTGAAATAGGTTCCAGAGCTAAGCAGTCCCTGATGAAGCCCTGGAGTTGGGGAGAGTGGAAAGGAGAGGCACAGACAGAACCCTGGAAAGAAGAGCTTGAGAAATGGCATTCCAAAAAGCCACGGGGAGCCCTTGAGTGTCTTGGAGGGAAGAGCAACTTTGCTGCCAGTAGGGCTGTCTTCCGGAGGTGGAGCAGGCCTTGCTCAGCATTCCCTGCTTGGAAGCAGCTGTCAGTGGAAGAATCGATACACGATGCATTTCTTCTTTAATCCTCCCGCGTGAAGTTGGGTTTTCGAAAAGAGGGGCTGGGGGCTCCAGCTGCTGGGAAGACACAATGAGAACCCTTCCCTGTTTGCAAATGAGAGGGCTGAGCACTCGTCTAGCACTAAGGAAAAGACACTCTGAACACACCCAGAGGACCTCTTTAATTCGGCTGAGCAGACAGGGGAGCGAAAAGCTTTCCCCACCCTTTCAATGATATTTCGGGGTGGAGGCGGAGAGCAGCGAATAGGGCCAGAAGTGTTTGCCTGTTCAGAGTGTGGTACAAAACATTGTCTTCACTCTGAAATGGCTTTGTGCCACTGTTGTGATGTGGCCACCTCCCAATCAGATTGGCTGTGTGGTAGGTTCCTTTTATCATATGTGGTGGACTTGTGATAGAGCTGTGAACTTTTGGACGGAGGTCCATAATGAAATGCAGAAAATTTTGAAATGTTCTTTCAAAAAAGAACCAGAAGTATTACTTGTGGGTCTTAAAATGGAAGAAGTGAATTGTTATGGTATTTGATTACAATGGCCAGAATGACATATGCTCAATGCTGGAAGCAAGAAAGAATACCTGAACTATGGGCATGGATAAGGAAGCTACTCTTTATGGCTGAAATGGATAAAATGACAAGAAAGTTGAACAATAAAGAAGATGAAGAATTTTTTGCGGATTGGAAGGACTTTAAAGAATATATAGAGAAACATTGGGATGTCAAAAATAAACTTTTTTGCTTTAGTAATTATTAAGAATAGACTTTAGAAATGTTGGAAAGAAATTGTTATTGAATAGGTTACCTATGAGACTGAAAAAATATGTAAGGTAGTAAAAGAAATTGTGAACCTTTAAATAATATTAAATAATAACGTATAATCAGATGTTTAAAAAAATGGTTTTGACCGGAATATATTTTCTCTATGGGCAAGAGTTATGTCCACAGAAGGGGAAACTTTTAAATTTTGTAAGCATCATATGGGCATTGCAGTGCTTTGGGTTTCTTTGTTGGTTGTCAGCAGGCAGTCTTCGATATACCGGTACTCTTTGTTGCGACAAGGAAAACTATGCAGATGGAAACTGATAGCAGAGGTCCATGAGTGGCTATTAGCCACAAGGTATAGATGAAACACTCTGTCTGGGGCAAGGATGCTCTGTCTTCTTGGTGCTTGGGGGGCAAGAGTGGGAGGGCTTCTGGAGTTCTGGCCCCGTTGGTGAACCTCCTGATGGTACCTGGGTTTTGGCCACTGTGTGACGCAGAGTGTTGGACTGGAGAGGCCACTGGCCTGATCCAACATGGCCTCGTTTATGTTCTTATTAATATCAAACTGAAGGGGAAGAGTAAGAGAGGAAATGTGGTGGGGGTGAGAACGCTGCGGGAAGCCTGGAGAAGGGGTGGGAGGGGAAAGGGATGTATTAAGAAATGGTGAACTGGTTAATTTTGGACTTGTTTTATATCCCGTTAATAAAAACTTGTTTTAATAATAATAAAAAAAAGATTGGCTGTGTGGTGTGGTGACGTCGCCAGTCTAGGTATGTGACCCCTGACTGGTTAGAATGACTAGCCACAGAAAAAGGACCACACTATTTTTTAAAAAAGGAGCCACCAATCAGCGCTGTGAAAGTCAGTGAGGAGTCACCGAAAAGTTAAGCACTTGGAAGTTTTCAGAAAACACTTCAGGACTCCCTTGAAAGCCTTTGTTTGGCCCTGGAAAATGTGAATATTCAGACCAGTGATTGCTACGACTTAGTTTGCTCCAAAGCACTGGAGGCAGGACCTAGAGCTAAACCCTGAGAATCTTTACTTCTTTACACATAGAGTGATTAAAATGTGGGATTTACTGCCAGGGGATGTAGTGATGGCCGCAGGAATAAACGGCTTTTAAAAAGGATTAGATAGATTCATGGAGGCTAAGTCTATCACTGGCTACTAGCCATGGTGACTGAAGGGAACCTCCACATCAGAGGTACTAAAGCTCTGAATCCCAGAGCCAGGAGGCAACATCCTCTACACCCTGCTGTTGGCTTTTCACAGGAACTGGTGGGCCACTGTGTGAGACCAGGTGCTGGACAAGATGGACCACTGGTCTAATCCAACAGGGCTCTTCTCATGTTCTTATCTGTGTCGAATAGCAAGGTATGCTGAAAAGACAAGGAAAATCCACTCCCATGGGATTGTCACCAATGCCCAAGAGTCTGAATCGTTCAGCAACAGTTTGGGCTGCTTAGGGTTAAGGTACAATGGTTTAAGTTTGCAGGGTTTAGGGAATGATGTGATGCCATTGGCCTTAAACCCATTTTTAATGGAACATCTTGAATTTTTATAATAGGTTGTCACCCACCCCACATTTCTGGGAGAACATAGACTAAAGGTTTAAGTAAGTACATGTCAAACAGGTGAGATGAACTTGGAAGGTGAGCTTAAAGCTGGGCTCCTGAAAGAATATCCAGCTGCAATACCTCAGCACCTTGATAGAGGCCATAAAATAAGGGTTCTAACCAATGTCCAAGCCACTCACTTTCAGCTGCTGGAATGTGATGCAGAACTGGGCAAACTAATGACACCACCATCCTAAGAATGTAAGCACATAACAGTCCTGCTGGCTCAGACCAGTGGTCCATCTAGTTCAGCATCATGTTTCACCCAGTGGCCAAGTAACTGTCTCGGGAGAGCCAAGAAACAGGGTATGGAGGCCAAAGCCTCCTAGCACTGATATTCAGGGGTTTGCTGCCTTTGAGTATGAGAGTTCCCTTTAGTCACCATGGCTAGTAGCCACTGAAGGGCCTATTCTCCATGAATCTGTATAATCTCCTTTTAAAGCCTCCAGTGCTCTTGCCCATCACTACATGCACTGACAGTGAATCCTACAATTTTGAATTACATGTTGAGTAGAGAAGTATTGCCTTTAGTCTGTCCTGAACCTGTTGCCCATCAATTTCATTGGGTGCCCATGAGTTCTATTATTATGGAAGAAGGAGAAAGAAGTTCTGTCTATCCACATTTTCCACCCCATGTATAATAGAATAAACCACTGTCTTATCCTCTCCCCCTCCTTTAAGTCATTTTTTTCTGTAAAATACAAAGGCCTAAACTCCTTAGCCTTTCCTTGTAGGGAAGATGCTCCAACCCCTCTGTCATGATCCTAGTCCTGTAGTAGAGCAGCCTATTGGCTCTGGGAAAGCCTGTATTAGAGTAACTACCAGGCCTAAATTTCCCAGGTACTAGGGCTATTTTGGGGCAGGAATGGAGTTCCGGCTGGCTTCAGAGTTGGCCACGCCCACTACAGCCAAAACCTCTGCGTGCGCGGCTACAGAGGGAAGGCCTGGAGAGCGACCCCCCTGGTGACTCTGAGGTGGGCGGACCAGGGGGCCCCTGGAAGGATCGGGGAGGCATTTAATTTTTATTTTATTTTATTTTATTACATTTATACCCCGCCCTCCCCGCAAGCGGGCTCAGGGTGGCTTACATAAGGCACCGAGTGCGTTCCATATACACATTACATAATACAAATTACAGAATTAAAACAACTTAAAACAGCTTAAAATCAGTTCTGAGGATGCACATAACTCCTAACATCTTGTGTAACAGGGGGGGAAGGCTGGGGTGATGCAAGGAAATGCCTCCCCGTGCCTTCCCTGGCCTGTCCAAGGGCTGGCTTGCCCAGGCACCCTGCAGCCGCGGGGCGTCCGGGCAAGCCAAAAGATGGCAGTTTAAATTGTCTTCCCTTCCCTCCAAGGGCCGGCTTGTCCATGTTCCCCGCAGCCGTGGGGGCCCCACCGGCGTAATCTTCGGGGGGGCTGGGGGGCTGGCGCCTCCCCCGAAATTTCCTAGAAACCCCGCCCACCAGGCAGAGGCGCCGTGCTTCGGGACGGGGTGGGGGCTAGGTGAGCCTTGGCGCACCTCGGCGCGCCTCGGCGCATGGCTACTGCAGCGTCGCCGGAGCCCGGCTTTTGTTAGCGGGCGCCTCCGGGTTTGGGGGAAGGAGGAAAGAGCACCCGGGAGCACGGCCGCCCTCCCCCCCAGCTGCCCAGCAGACTCTGAAAAAGTTGGCGAGGACGGAGCAAAGCCTTCGGAAGCCGGGAAGCCCATTAGCGCAGCTACAGCCTCCCCAGGGACTGGGAGGGGAGGGAGAAACAGAGGCTGCCACTCAATCCCTCCCTCCTCAATTTCCCTCTCCCTGCCCAGCTCTCTGGCGCGCGTCGTAGCCCGGTGCTTTCCATTCCCCCTAGCACCCTCGCGGGGACAGCCCCGCTGGCGAGACGCTTTAATTAATTGCCCCCTAACAAGCACGGGGCGGGGGAATCTGTCGCGCTGGAGTGTCGCTGCAGCCCCAAGACCGCGTGACCTGGCTGGAGAGAGCCTGCCCTTTGCCCGGAGAAGTGCCTTCCCGCCGAGGCAGCGTGGCTGGCGGCCCGCCGGGACTCTCCGCCGCTCGGCCACAGTTCCCACACACACAGACACACACGCGCGCGCACCCCGCCCCTCGGCCTCCATGCGTGCGCCCTCGCAGGGACTCAGGGGAGGAGGAGGACGAGGAAGGGGCCCCGTGGCCGTGGGTGGCCCTGTTGCGGCACGGCGTGCCAGTCCAGCCTCGGGCGGGTTCTGCCTCGGGAAGGCTCCTTGGCTGCGTCGCGGCCCTGTGGACGGGCTCTCGGGTGCTCCAGAGGAAGGCTGAGCTTTGCGGACTCCACGGGAGAGGAGTGAACCCTGGGCTCAAAGGCCGCTCAGCACCACAATCCTATTGCCCAAATCATGCCTTGTTCAAGGAAACAACCTTGATCCCTTGTTCAAATTACATATCATATAACTAAGAAAAGAATAAGGAGAAAGTGCATCAGTATTAATGCTAGCTTTAATGTTATTGAGACTGTGTAATTGGTATTTTGCTCCATTTGTTTTCTTCCTTTGAAGAAATCTTTGGAGGGTCTGCTGGAGCTTCGATGTTTAAAGCTTGGAGGAGACCTTGCCTGCTCTCTAGATCTTGTAGCTACATAGGACTTCTCTTGGTGATTAAGGATGATACTACTTGTAGCAGACCAGACGAGGAAGTACTTCACCCAAAGAGTGATTAACACGTGGAATTCACTACCACAGGAGGTGGTGGCAGCTACAAGCATGGACGGCTTCAAGAGGGAATTAGATAAACATATGGAGCAAAGATCTATCAGTGGATATTAGCCACAAGCTATAGATAGGAACTCTCAGTCTGGGGCAAGTGATGCACTGTATTCTTGGTGCTTGGGGGGGGCACAGTGGGAGGGCTTCTAGTGTCCTGGCCCCACTGCTGGACCTCCTGATGGCACCTGGTATTTTTGGCCACTGTGTGAGTGTTGGACTGGATGGGCCATTGGCCTGATCCAACAATGGCTTCTCTTATGTTGTTATCTGTAATGAATGCATGCATTAGCAAGCCTAGTTGTGATGGGTTTAAGGCTTCTCTGTTTATTTAATGCTTCCAATGATAGATCTGGGAAGAGGAGAACTTTTTGAGGGGTTGGAGGCTGTGGCGGGTGGCCTGAAACAGAGCCCGCTGGCATCTCCCAGTCTGTATCTGGCATCCCCCGCCAGTGGCCGGGAGGTACCTGGCAACCCTAGTATGAGCTTCTTTAACATACATGTATGTGAAGTTACTGCCCACCCTCTCTCTATATTTCATTGTATCTAAAGAAGAGTGTTTGTGCACAAAAAAGCTCATCTGTTGATCTTAAAGGTGCCACTGGACTCAAGCCAGGATTTAGTTTGCTGAAAAGTATTTGTTGTACATAGTGTTTCAGATTTTGTTGCAAAGTTTGTTGCAGCCTAGTGTGCTAAAAAACTGGGGCCGGCCCTGAGAGGAGGCCAGGGGGTGGGGACATGTAGCAAGCCCCTACAGATTTTACCCCTGAGCACTCTGTAACGCTAATTCAGATTCATCCCAGCTGCATGTATGCAGGACCAGCCCTAGATCCAGTGGTGCCCCAGGCAAGTCCTTCCCCTTCCAATAGTTCCAACTTTTGAACACCTTTTTAAAAATTGTGTGTGTGTTACCCTCACAACAACCCTGTGGGGTAGGTTAGGTAGAGAAGGGGAGATTTGGCCCGGGGTCACTCAGCCAGCAGAGTGAGAATACAAACCTGGGTCTCCCCACATCAATCTGCAACTCTGACCACTGTGCAGTGCTGCCTCTACTGATCTGTAATGTTCCAGAGGTGTTGTAATGTAATACTCAGTTTCTCAAACGAGTGTATGCCTGTCTGTTGGTCCACTTAGGAGTCTTGATCCTGGTTGTGTGGTGGGCTAGTTGTGGCAAATGGTAGGGAAGCTCAGTATTTCTGTATACAGTTGTAGGGGCTTTATTGCAATGTGGTATGGCCTGATATTATGTTCTTATTCCAGTGTGGGGGGTGGGGGGGGGCTTTTTAAGTTTTTAAGCAGTGTGCTAAGAAGGCAACTGTTCCTGGGGTTAGCCCAGCCCAGGGACATTGCTAGGGCGGTTCCCAGGCCTCCCTAAATTTCTGGGGAGCCCATCCCTAAATCCCTAGCTCCTCCCTATGATGTCATTGGGTCCCAGTTCTTTTAATGACTTAGCAATGCCTCTGGCCGAGCCCCAGCCCCCCCCGGGAAATTGGAAAGTCTACGCCCTTGCGTGGGGCACCCGGGCAAGCCAAGAGATGGCAGTTTAAACTGCCTTCCCTTCCCTCCAAGGGTCGGCTTGCCCGTGCTCCCCGCAACTGCAGGGTGCCCGGGCAAGCCAAGGGAAGGCATGGGGATGTGGCCTAATGTGCTAATGAGCCATGCTGTCAGTTATGTGGCCTAATATGCTAATGAATTTCTGTTGTTGGGTGTGGCCTGTTATGCTAATGAGTTCCTGCTGGGCTTTTTCTACAAAAAGAGCCCTGCCAGGCACCCTCTGGACCCTGTGATTGGTTAACAGGGGATTTGGAGGGGAAACTTACACCAGTAGAGGAGTAGAGGGTGGTGCCTGGGAAGAGAGGATAAAAGGCCTCGCTCAAAGTGGGAGGTGGTTCACTCCTAGGGAGCAGATCAGAGGCTGTTGTAGATGGAGTTATCCCTCATCTGGAAGGTGTGAGTCATCTTGAAGCCAATCACCCAAGACAGCTAGGAACAGTCTAGATAGATGTTTTGGGTGTTTCGTTTTGTTTGTGTACCTGCCTTTACTGTTCTCTTTATCTGACATAGTACTTGAATTACAGTTATTATTATTCGTCTTTAATAAAAAATTGTTTGTTACTCTGCCTGGGTCCCCATGCCTCGTTTGGTCACTTATAGGGTGGAAACTGTTGGAAAAGGAGTGGATAAAGGGGTAGGGTGGGTGCTCTGGGCCCTCCCGAGGAGATCCATACCAGAGTGGTGGCAGCCATTAGCGACCTTTTCTAGCCACTGCCCACAACACCCTGGATCACCTCGGTGGCCCTTGGAGGCACCTTTTCCAGAGTCTTTCTGTCTGTCTATCTCGTTGTTGTTCAGGTACAAGCAACCAGAATGACACACAGCATTTCAAATACACCCAGAGGTCATTTCGGGGGGGATCGCGGGGGATCGCAGTTCCCCCGGGTGAGGTACGGGGGCGGGGCACATGGCAAAGCCCCTCCCCTGCTTCCGCCCCCCCCCCCGCTTCCGGCCCTCATTCAGCCAGGAGGAGGCAGGAGAAGAGGGAGGGTAAGTTGCTTCCTCCCTGCCTCTCCCCACGGCCTTGCAGGTCCACCGCCGGGCCCCTCATGGGGCTCGGCAGTGGAGCTGCAAGGCCGGCGCCGGCAGCCGGGACCATTGGGGGTGGTGTGTGTGGCCTTATGACACACTTCCGGTGATGTCAGGGGGTGTGGCCTTATGACACACTTCCGGTGATGTCAGGGTGTGTGGCATATGCTAATGAGTTATGCTAATGAGTTCCCCTAGCTCTTTTTCTATGAAACGACCCCTGAATACACCTGCACCATAGATCTATACAAGGGCTTTCCGATACCAGCTGCTTTGTTTTCAGCCCCTCTCCAAATCAACCATAGTATAGCGTGTTCCTTTTTTCACCCCTTCCACACGTTTACTTGATGTTTGCATTGAATTATCCACCTCGACCCCATGCTCTTTTTTTCCTGACCAGTCATTGCCAGTTCAGACCCCATCAGCATATGTTTAAAATTAGGATTTTTCACTCCAGTGCATATCATTTTACATTTACATTGCGCCTCACTTGCCATGTTTTCTCCCACTCACAGTTTGGAGAGATGCTTTTGGAACTCTTCACAATCCACATCAATTCTGTCCTGAATAATTTGCTGTCATCTGCAAGCTTGGACGTTTTGCAGCTCATCCCCGATTCCTGATTATTTATGAACAAATCAAATAGCACCAGTCCTGATCCCTGTGGAACCCCGCTACTCTCTGTTGTGAGAATTGTCCATTTACTCCTACTCGCTGCTTCCTGTTGTTTAACCAGTTTCTAATCCACGGGAACACTCATCCCCTTACACCCGTGACTGCTACGTTTCCTCGGGAGCCTTTGCTGAGGGGCCTCGTCAAAAGCTTCTTGGAAGTCCAAGCCTATAATGTCTATTGGCTCACCCTTATCCACATGGTTTTAAAACTGCTCAGAGAACTCCAAAAAGATTAGCAAGACGGGACTTTCCTTTACAGAAGCTGTGCTGACTCTTCCACATTTATGGGGGGAAATCCAAACCTGGTCTACTTGGGAAAAAAGTCTCATTTTATTCAGTTGATTTACCCAGAAAAGTGGCATTGGGATTACAGTTGAGGACTGTTTCCTCTGTCTTCATTAACAATTTCCATCCATTTACTTTTGCTAACTGGCCTGTGGGAGAGAAGTTGGCACGGTATAGCCCAGTTTCGTCAGATCTCAAAAGCTAAGCAGGGTTGGTACTTGGCTGGGAGGCCACCAAGGAAGGCTCTGCAGAGGAAGGCAATGGCAAACCACCTCTGCTTCTTACTTGCCTTGAACAGCACTTGATTTTGTCACCAAAGTCAGCTGCAACTTCCTGGCACTTATGTATGTAACAGGCCTGTGCTATTCCAGCTCCCCTATGCATCCCTTTTAAAAATTAGATGTTACATTCACCACCAGGGCAACTGTTTGGGAACTGTATGAAACAGGAGGCTCACACAGACAGACCACAGGTCTGATCCAGCAGGGCTCTTCTTATGTTCTTTTGTTCCAGTCCTCCCAAAGGATACCTAGTTTAGTGATAAGTCTAAAATATCTGTTATCTCATATATCTGTTAGGAGATTAGCCATTTTAGTTCCCGAAGGACTCCTGATTGTACGCCATCTGGATTCATTCACTGATTTTCTTGACTCAGTTCTTTCCCCACCCTTCCTGAAATGCCAGCTCCAAGGTGGGTAACTGCCCCACATTCTCTGAAATGAAAGTTGCCACACAGAATCCATTCCGGTTTCCTGTAATCTCCCCGTTTTCCTTCGGCAATCCTTCTGTCTCATTTGTCATCTGAGAGCCCCACTGACACTTCGGCTCATTCCATGCTTCTGATGTATTTAAAGGAATTTTTATTGTTTTTAGCAACAGGCTCGTTGTATTCTCTTATTGTAAATTCACATTTGTTGTGTGAGAATGTGTGCTCCTCCTCATTCGCCTCTCATTCACTTTCTCGTGGACATTTATCTTTGTTTCCAAGCTGGAGCGCTGTTTTGGGGAGCAATCCGGACAACATCATCTTCTAATTGTCCACTTTCCAGCTTTCCCTCATCCCCTCCAGACACTTTCTCAGACCCGGTTTACCACAATCTTTTCTGAAAAAATACAGTCCAAGTATGTTAACACACCTCCTGGACAGGATAGTGCTTGTTTTCAAAGGACCCATCCACACCAGCACTCTTTTTCTTCAGTCAGCCCTTCATGGCCACCATTCCCCCCCTCTCCCGCCGTGTCATCAGAGGCTTTTGGGGACTTTTTTAAAAAAAATGGCAATTGCCATAGCGGTATAACCCAATTACTGATTTTTGTTCTGAAAACTCTCAGAGAGTTCTCCGGTGGCACAGTTAGGAAACAAGCAGGGGAAATGGCAGCTGATGGAGGAAATTACACAGAAAACTCCTGTTTCCTTTATACAGGGTGGGTTTGTCTCAAAATGTTCCCCAGGGCCTTGTAAATCTAAATCATTGTTATTATTTAAAACATTTTTATGCTGCCTTTCCACCCAAATAGGGTCCCCAAGGCAGCAAATGTGAAAATATTTGAACATTAAAACACTATTTAAAATAATTGAATAAAAAACATATAAGCACATAAACATCCA
>NW_015167538.1:481249-489703 GCF_001447785.1 Gekko japonicus | reverse complement strand
TTCACCTGCTGTCAGAGGACAATGCTAGTAGAAGAGACACAAACCTCCTTGGGCACCCCGCACCATGAATGAGAAGGCCCGTTTTGGATTGCCACCCATCTAGCCTCAGAGGGCAGGGGCACCCGAAGCAAGGCTTCTGAAGAGAACTGATGGGTAGGTTCATATGGAGGAAGAAGAAGAAGAAGAGATTGGATTTATACCCCGCCCTTCACTACCCAAAGGTGTCTCAGAGCGGCTTACAAACTCCTTTCCCTTCCCCTCCCCACAACAGACACCCTGTGAGGTAGGTGGGGCTGAGAGAGCTCTGACAGAAACTGCTCTTTTTCAAGTACAGCTCTTATCAGAACTACGGCTTGCCCAAGGTCATCCGGCAGGTGCAAGTGGAGGAGTGGGGAATCAAACCCGGTTCTCCCAGATTAGAGTCCGCGCACTTAACCACTACACCAAACTACAGAAGGTGGTCTGTAAATTATATCCATCCCTCCAGCACCTCTATCTCATCCACACATCCCTAACCCCCCATTTCTACCAGTTAAGGTATCTCATTTTAATTCGCTGGGTCTGTCAGGTGGTTTTTTAGGCTATGAAACAGTGACTGATCCAGGGCAGAGCAGGAGTCTGAATCCCGTCAGGCCAATATACTACACACAAACTCACTTTAGCTCAGTTTCAGACAAGCTGATACCTCGGCTTGAGTTGTAACACTAAAGTCCTGTGGTTAATCCTGGTATTAGACACCCGTTGTTCCTTGTACTGTTTGGTCCTGAGAAAAGCAGAAACTATCTTATATTGCCCTGCACTGAAGGAAGAAGGATGGACCCTTTTTGGAATGCTCTAGCCCATTCTCTATGCCCAGGAGGTCAAATGTAGATTACTCCAGGAGGAAAGTTCACATTGCTCTAAAAGGAAACAACAGTGAACAGCCCCCAGATCTTGCAGTGACAAACACACAGGGAGCGGTGGCGCAGGCAATACAATGCCTGCTGATAACATCTGTAGCGAACAGCCATAACGGCTGTTCGAATCCCCACCGCGGCCGGGTTGAGCCCCCGGCCCTCGTCCCAGCTCCCGCCAACCCAGCGGCTCTAATAACAACAGAGGAATGGGTACCTGCCCTAGGTGGCAGGGGGCACCCTCCTCCTGGCTTACGCTGGGAAGGCGATCGGCAGCAGTAAGGAAAAGGAGAATCGGCGGCGGCGAGAAAGCAATGGCGGCAGCGGAGAGCGACCCAGGAAAGGCAGCGGCTGGATCGAGCGGAGCCGGAGCCACGCGCTGACGTGGGATGCAGCGCGGCAGGAGCCGTCAGGACATTGACCAAAGCTGCACCCAAAGACGCGCCGCTCCGGGGGAGAGAAAAACTGAGACAGCCTGCTCGAGCCCGGCCAACAGCCATCTGGATCACCGGAACAACAAAGGAAGCTGCCAGAGAAGAAAGGATGATGCCGAATAAAAAGGTGCTGGTAGGCTACCCCCTCCCCTCACTGCATTGTGGACCTAGGTAGGATTAACTACTACGCTGTAGTACTCTGTGAACCACTCTGAGACCCATTAGGGGTCATGGGCGGTATACAAATCACATGTAAATAAATAAATAAAATACTTCTGGTCAGGCATGCACAAACTTTACAGAATGCAGAGCTATTCAATCAGCTAGTAGTCTTTGTGTATCTGTTCAAACTCTACCACCGAAATTTCGCCTCCAGCGAAATTCGAAAGCGGATTCGGGAGATTCCTGCTCAGGCGAAAATTCAGCCAGAAGAATTTCAGTGAGATTCGAGAAATGTCTCCAGGATTGGGGTGGTGGTCGTCCATATCTCCCTAGTTCAAGCATATGCTTTGGCAGGCCTGGTTCTGGGGCCCATCAGGGCCCACCCTGAGAACAAAAACAAGGGGCGGAGCTGAGCTGACTGGGGTGGGGTCCTTGTTTTTCTGTTTTCCTTTCTGTCTGCCTTTTTCTTTCCAAGTGGTGTGTTTTTGTTTTGTCCAATTTCCAGGTCCTCTTGTTCTGTCTCTCCCCCCCACCCTTGCCCTCTGCTGTCGCGGAGCGAGCTGTTCTCTCCCCTTGGCAGGAGTTGCCTGTCTTACGGTGTTGACCTTGGCTGGCTCTCACTGCGGCTGGAGTGGGATTATACCATAAATTCCTGTCTTCTAGGAATCTAGCCTGGGAAAGCAAGCAAGGCAAAGGAGAATATTTGATTAAAATGCTTTACATCTTACCACATAGCAGAGCCATTTGGCACCGAGACCCGAGCCGTTGGGAAAGGGGGGGGGGGTCTGTGGACAAGCCAAGGTGAACCAGGAGGAAGGGGGACAGGAAAGTGTGCTGACCCATACACATCTGGTCAGACTTCTGAGTCCTTAAGTGCTGTGTGAGCTTCAAATAGCCAAACATCGCGTTGCTAATTCCAGCCTGAGTGCTTTGTACGTTTCTTCCCTGGAACTCTTCTGCACCCCAAAAGAATGATTTTAATACTATTAGTAGTACAATGTATTATCACCATGCTTGGTGCTTTCATAAAACACAAATAAAAGAGGCAGGTTTCTGCCCCAAAAGTGCATGCAATCTAAAACTTGAGAAAAGAAGGGTAGTAACAGGAGACGTGTCAAGGGTAAGACGGGCTGACCTTGTCAATGAAGTTATGACATTTTGGCAAATGTGACTGTCCCCTTCCCATTTTACAGTTTGGAATATGCGTGTCAGAAATATTGCCCCTGCTCAACATGCCAGAAATGCGATTGAAACTGGGACCTGCCGCATGCAAAGCAAGGGCTTGACCATTGCGTTATGGCTGCTCCCAAGAAGCACCCAGCTTGTCATTGTCTCCTTTGACTAGTGATGTAGAGTCTGTCCCAACACCTGCAAGTATTTTAAAAGGAGGGTTTGCCAGAGACTGAACCTGAGACCTCCTTATGCAAAGCAGGTGTGCTACCATTGAGATGCAGCCCCTCCCCTCCTCCTCTTCTCCCATATGTCTGGCTTTATGGGCAGAAGAGCTTTCTCAGGGTCCGTAACTTCCAGGCCTGGTGCGTTTTCATTTTGCAAATGAAGCTCTGTTATCACTTTACACGTTCTGTGGCATTAGAACCAGGTTCCAAAACAGAGCTTGCCGGTTTGAATTACACGCCAAGGAAAAAGTTCAACAAAGCTTGAAATGCAAACTTGGGGAGGGAGGGGGCATGAAACCAATTCTGGACTTGGCTTGCACAGGTCAGGTGATATTCATTGCCTTTTGTCACTGTCAGCTCTCTCTCTCTCTCTCTCTCTCTCTCTCTCTCTCTCTCTCTCTCTCGGCGGGCGGCTCACTCTGGGCTAATAGCGTTACCTATGGCAGGGGTCTCCAATCGTGTTGAACCTGAGGACAGTTTGCAAATTTTAAGAAGAGGCTGCCATGTGAGCTGGTCCAATCACAAAATATTGGGAGGTTCAACAAAACGTTAGGAGGCTTGAAGCTGGGCGTGCTCCTGCGATGGAGGCAGCTGTTTCCAACTGGGTGCTCGTTGCGGACAGAGAGGTGGTGCTTCCTGGTCTCTCCTGCCAGTGAAGCAGAGGAAAGCTGGTCTCCCTGTGCCAGTGAAGTAGAGGAAAACTAGGGCTGGACTGGCTGAAATAGAAGAAAGCCAGGACTCTGTGCTCTTGTGGCTTAGCCAGTGCATATGAATCAGGTGGCAGGACCCAGCACCCTTGTGGCAGACTCTGGGGCATCCATGCTCTCCAGCGCCCTTTAGAGACAAGACCTGGGAAGAGCATGAATCACCAGAGAGGAGTGTGGTTCAGTCTCACCCATGACCCCCTCCCCTCCTGCCCAGCAGCTCATTCCCAGTCGTGGAAGAGAGGCTTGGCCCATCCTCCCCGGCTCAACTGGGGCATATATTTTAAAGAAGCAGCTGGAAGCGGGGCGGCCCTGGGTTCACCCAACACCCTAAGTCAGGGGGTGTCGAACTCATTTGTTATGAGGGCCAGGTCTGACATAAATGAGACCTTGTTGGGCCGGGCCATGTGTGTCATAAAATGTAATGCCAGGTAGCGGAGATATAAACTTTATAAAGGACACAAACACAAAGGTTTTTTTTACTTAAAATAAAAACATGCTTAAAACATTAGCACTCTTGCAATATTTTGTTTATTTAACAGTGTCTGGTAACTGACACCTCTTGCTCTGAATGATTGCATCAAAATGTCTGTGCTGTTGCAATCCTGAGTATGCTGTTCAGGTGTGTATCTGTAAGCTGCAAGTCTATGATGCCGCAGCAGCAGCAGAACTGGAAGAAGAAGCAGAAGACAGCCAGTTCCACTGCGGGCCTGATAGAAGCCCTCTGGGGGCCTGATCTGGCCCCCGGGCCACATGTTTGTGGCCCTAAGTGATAGGGCATGGGGAACAGGCAGGATTGACCGTCCAGTGTGGTCACTGTACCCTTCCGCCTTGCCCTTCCCCAGCTCCATAAGTTTCCAATCCCCAAGCTGGTGCATGTGTAGGGGGTCAGGAAAGCAGCTGTCCTCAGTTGTGGGGCTGCTGGGGGGTATGGCTTGGCTGCAGAGCCCTGCCTCCTTGCTGGGCTGAGCAGCAGATATGTGGCCAGCTCTGCTAGCAGCCTGGCCGTGGCCACACCTCCTGCATTGCTGCCCTCCCTTCTCCCCCTCTGCCCCTCCTGGTTTTGGCTCAGGTCTGTCCCCGGGCACCAGAGGGGCCAGCACTGACCAACCAGGTGGCCCCATCGGAGCTGGTAAGTGCAGGGCTGGGGCTCACGACCCCAGACATCAGTAATCATCAACAGGGGGCTTTCGAGCATGGGCAGGAAGGCTTTCCCCCACTGAGTAACTGCAAAAGAGACCACCAAGCATCTGGAATAACAAAGGGCTCTGGGCTAAAGTGTGCCACTTCCAGGCAAGCTGCAGCACCTCTCATTATCCCGACGGATATAATTTAATGATTGGGTTGGCCCTTCTTCTCCTTCAGACCCACCGGGCAGGCACTGGGTCGCTCTTCCTTATGATATTGCAAAGATTCTCTGTTGTCAGGATTGGAGTGCCAACACCCCCTGGAAATGCAGTGGAGAAAGGGGAAGGGGACAACGGCAAAAGCAGGGGGAAAGAAAACGGTTTGGAGAGGGCCAGTTGGAGGAACTCGGCAGGCTGCCGAATAAGGTTCGGCCGTTTCCTGTCCAAGCTCGCCTGCCAGGGCTCTTCTAGCAACGGAGCTTTCTAAACATGCTGTTGTGTCCCGGGTTGGGGCCGATCCCCCCCCCCCTGTGCTGATATTTGCAGGGTGTGCAGCTAAGATAATTGAACCGACTCAAGGCGACTGCAGCGAGCAATCTTCCTCCCCTCCCCACCAGGAAACAGCCGATCGAATAGATGAGAAAGCAAAGCAAAACCAGAGATACTGGCTTGTCACTTTTTTGCAACTAAAGAATCGGTGTGGACAGACGGATCCTAATTGAATCCAGGAGGGTTGGATCCAGGCAGACAAAACACGAGGGTGACTCAAAGCGAAGGCTTGGCCAGCTTTCGGATGACAACGTACGTTCAGGCCAAGTCGGAACCCGGCCCAGTCGGGGTGCGGGGGTGGGACGCACGCTTGTCCTCCAGACGCCCACCTGCTTTCTGTAGGCCACAGGCCGCAGCTGGGGCTGGGGCTTTGGTAAAGTTCTTGGCTGTAGGGATTGTGAGGCTCAGCTGAGGACAGGCTCGGGTTGTGCTTCTACATGGGGATTCCCCCCCCCCTGCAGTGGATGAAGCCCCCATTTTAAACGGGAGCACCCATATGACATCGTGCTCATTCTGAACTTGACTTGTCAACCTCCCAGGGCTTTCCCCCTTAAAAATGGATTGCGGAAGCTCCTTCGGTCCGATTCAAAGGAGGAACTGCAGGGTGGCCATGGGGTAGGAACAGAGCGAAGTGCCACCTTCAAAATGGCAGAGCTAAGCTCTTCGTCTCTTTGACCCTTTAAAGGGCTGTTATTCTTTACCCAGTGGAGCTACGCTATAGCTCTACAGCATAGTTTAGCTGGGAAACAGAAGGGGTGGTTTCCAGGCAGGGGGATTTATGCAGTGTGGCAGATAAAAGTGGGAAGGGCAGCAGGGGGCAGCAACAAGCAGTGCAGGGATGGGGCGTACTGGACACTGTTCCCATCCACTCCCATATTGCTTGGTACTGCCACCATGGCAGGGGTATGTCTGTTTTTTCCACCCTCATGTGGAAGCAGCCTCCGGAAGTGATGTGATGTGTGGAAACAGCCACTGGCTTGCCTGTTATCCGTATCCCTTCTCTGGAACCTGCTGTTCATATAATTACCTTGCAAAGTAGGTAGCTAGTATGGGCCCCTTGATGAGGCTGATAACCCAGCCTGGCAGATGTCCACTGACTGATCTGTCGAGAGTTGAAGCCTTCCCAGCTTAGCCGTAAAACTGCACAACACCCATTTACACAAGCCCATCTGCATGAATAATGCAGGGTGTGCATGCGCTTTGCCACAACATGGAGAGACGGCTCCGCTTAAGCCCAAATGGCACATGGTTGTGCCACAAAAATGCATGAATTAATTAAAAGTTTCTGTGAACTCAGGGTGACCATCTACAGAGGAGACTGTCTGCTGCATCTCTGCACGATTCAGTGTTCTGCCCTGGCTACCTTTCATTTAACTGACCTGGGAGTGGATAATTCTGGCACATCTTTGCATCTTTCAGCTCCACCTGCAGAACAATCCACTGCCTATGGAAGACATTGCCTGTTGTCTCTCTGAATGCAGCACCACATACTGCTCTAGTCATGCCTCCTTCTAATCAGCCTCTGCTATGGGTAGATAACAGTCCCAAGTTCCTGTGCAGCGACACCAACATTTGTTTTCAGAGGAAGCTGCCCACTGCATCTCTGCTTGACTCACTGCTCCGAGCTTGCTTCCTTCTAGTCAGGATTTGTTCAGAAGAGGGAGAGGATCCTCAGTTCTTATGCAGTCTGAGCTATCAGAATGTTGGGAACCTAAGTCCTGAAATGGAAGATATGACCAGAGACCCTTGAAGAATGTCCCCCATCACAGCACACGGGTCGTCTTGCACAGGCTCAGCTCTCTGTGCAACCAAAGCTCCATTCCCCAGTCCTGGGGAGCAGACCAGATTTCATGTCTTCCAGACACTGCAGCTCCCTGAGTTGTTTTGTTTTGTTCCCCCCTACATCTCTGGTCTGGCACCCTCTCTGCTTTCCCATGTTCTGACCCGACTTTCCTGCGCACGGACTCCTTTCTTGTGGGGGGGGGGCACGTGAGAAGGGCCCGTTGCTGGCAGGTGCACCCTCCGGCTTGTCCCTGCCGGCCAGTGCTGTGGACGGAGCTGCATTCCTATGGGTGGGGGCGGCTCCCCGCCGCTTGGCTGCCGTCTCGCTCGCTTGCTGTGCGAAGAGTACTTGTGCCCGTGCCAAAGGCTTCCCGAGAAATAAACATCATTCTAAATGAAGGCAGGAATGAATGAAGTAACATGGAAGGTATGAGGGTGCCCCGCCCCATCTTGCCCCGCCTCTCTGCCCCTCCAAACAGACGACTCCATCTACCCAGAAACCATCCTCCCGGTTCCAGAGAAAGAGGGGGTGTTGTGGGGTTTTTCGTGGTGTAGACTGGGAAAGGGCAGGTCTGCTTTCCCGAAAGGCACCCGCTTATTATCCAGCCGAACAGCATTTGGGTTGTGAAACAAAGTGCTGCTTCCCCCCAGCCCCGGTGGTGCAAAAAAGGAGCTCTGCGACATACTTGGAGATGCTCCTTTCTGTTTCTCTCACCTGTAGCTCTATGGGGCTGCCTCTTCCCATTCTCTTCCTTCAGATCCCTCCTGCACAGGAGGCTCTTCCTGAATGCTGATGTATCTTGCTTGCTGGACGAGTGGGCGGGGGAAACACTCGGAACATGCTCAGAGGAACTCATCCCTTATTTGCTTCCCGAATTTGGTGTGCTGCAGGCCCTGATGGGACCCCCTCTGACAAGATGAACCAGAGAATCCATGATAGATTATGTTCAACACAGGAATAGGTGACCTTTTGGGGCCGAGTGCTTGGGAGGGGGGAGCAGCAAGTGCCTACGACAATATCGGTGTGTTGTCAGAGGGGAGGCTCCACTTGGCCAGGCATCCTGAGAGCACGTTGAGCCCCTGCAGAGAGCCAGTTTGGTGTGAGAGCCAGTTTGGTGTAGTGGTTAAGTGTGCGGGCTCTAATCTGGGAGAACCGGGTATGATTCCCCACTCCTCCACTTGCACCTGGCTGGATGATCTTGGGCAAGCCATAGTTCTGATAAGAGCTGTTCTTTAAAAAAGAGCAGTTTCTGTCAGAGTTCTCTCAGCCCCACCTACCTCACAGGGTGTCTGTTGTGGGGAGGGGAAGGGGATGGAGTTTGTAAGCTGCTCTGAGACACCTTTGGGTATTGAAGGGCGGGGTATAAACCCAATCTCCTCCTCCTCCTCCTCCTCCTCCTCCTCCT
>NW_015167538.1:475513-481168 GCF_001447785.1 Gekko japonicus | reverse complement strand
CCTCCTCCTCCTCCTCTTCTTCTTCTTCTTCTTCTTCTTCTTCTTCTTCTTCTTCTTCTTCTTCTTCTTCTTCTTCTTCTTCTTCTTCTTCTTCTTCTTCTTCTTCTTCTTCTTCTTCTGCCTGGCTGACAACTCTGTGGAACTAGAAAGGCAACGGCAGGCATCAGCCACACCCAGGGGAGGTAGGATTGCCAGCTCTTGGTTGTGAAATCCCTGGAATTTGGGGGGCGGAGCCTGAGAGGGTGGGGTTAGGGGAGGGACTTCAATGGGATATAAGGCCATAGTGTCTACCACTCAACCCCGTAGGATGACCAGCTTTGAGACTCCCCTTGGTGGATTGGGCAAAGGCACGCAGGCATGTTTGGGGCTGTCTCACCCTGTTTTGGTGAAGGAAAGTGCCATCAAGTAACAGCTGACCTATGGCAACCCTGTAGGGTTTTCAAAGCAAGAGATGAACAGGGGTGGTTTGCCACCACCTTCCTCTGCATCACAACGCCAGTCTTCCTGGTGGTCCCCCATCCAAGTGCCAACCAGGGTTGACCCTGCTTAGCTTCCGAGATCTGACCAAAAAAGGGGGGCTAGCCCAGACCATCGAAGCCACCCTGTTTTGGCATCTCCCCTTTATTATCTTCTGGACCCTGCCTGTTATGGAACCTCACAAACCTAGGGAGCCATCTTCTACACCATCAAACCCTTGGTCCACGTAGCCCAGGTGTCTCTCTTCTGGCTGGCAGTGGCTCTCCGGAGTCTCAGGCAGGGGAAGGTCTTTGCCTCCATCTCCCTTCGGCAGACGTCCTTGAACTGGAGGCGAAATGCTGGGGATTGAACCGGGGACCCTCTGTGTGCAAGATGGCTTGGCTTCTCCTCGCTGCCTTCTCCCTCCCGCCCATCTCGACCCAGTCTCAGAAACCAGACCCCCCCCCCCCCCCCCAAAAAGCCCTGATACCACCTGAACTCACACGGGACCTGCACGACCCGCTCAGCCTGATAAGCTGTTTTATCTTGGTGTTCCGTCATCCCACCCAGGCTGACATAAAGGAGGTTCAGAAAGGGGGGAGGAACGGACACCGCACTGGCGGGGAATGAGGCTTCCAACACCCCGTTGACCTTTCCTGCAGCTGCCAAACTGGGAGAGAGACCCAGAAACGTCAGGATGAATCTGGTGTGATGTCGGGAACCGTTTCGGTATTTGCCCAAAGGCCATGGAGTCATGGAGGCCAGGCCTTCCCAAGGACACGCATTCCTCCTCCTCCCTCTCAAGCTGTGCCCAAGGGGAGGCACCCGGCCATCCCCACCCGGGGGGTGGGAGACGTGGCCTACATTCTTGCCTGCTGAGATCCCCCCCCCCTGCTCTCCTCTCTGTCCTCGCACAAGGCAAAGGGGACATGCTGGACTTGTTTCACAACCTCCTTGTCGGTCGGCCAGACTTGGCTGCGGCTGCAGGCTGGGCCTGATGCAGGGCCATCCACGGCTCTCTTCTTCCCACAGATATGACACAGGACCAAGGCTCTCATGTTGGGCTGCCTGGGTGGACATCGAGCAGGCCCGTCTCGCTACCTGCCTCCTGGACTTCCGTGCAGCTTAACAATGCGGATTATTCCCCCTGCGGATCTGAGCAGAGCATTTGGAAGGATTTCTGCCACGCTGTGATCCCTAAAATGGGTAATGACGTTGGGGCCTGCTGGGGAAAAGCCCTTCGGGCAAAATAAGACATGCAAGGGCATTTAAATGGCGACTAGTGCAGGAACGGTGTTCTGCGCGTGCCCCGAAGTGCTCCTTTCTGCCTCTTAAAAAGGTGGTCAGCCTCCAGGTGGGGCCTGGAGATCTCCCAGAATTGCAACTCGGGCTCTCAGGCCCAGGGATGCCAGCCTCCAGGTGGGGCCTGGGGATCCCCTGGAATGACCGCTCATCTCCAGACTACAAAGATCAGTTCCCTTGGAGAAAATGGCTGCTTTGGAGGGTGGACCCTTTGGCATTGTGCCCCACTGAGGTTGCTGTCCTCCCCAGGCTCCACCCCCAAATCTCCAGGGAACTGGCCCAGGAGCTCTCCTGCTATCATGGGAGGCCTGGCATCCCTAATTGCAACTGATCTCCAGATAACCAAGATCAGTTCCCCTGGAGAAAATGGCTGCTTTAGAGGTTGGACTCTATGGCATCGTACCCTGCTGAGGTCCCTCCCCAAAACCTGCCCTCCCGAGGCTCCACCACCAAATCCCCAAGAATTTCCCGACCCGGAGCTGGCAATCCTACTCTTTAGCCTTAGGAACGCCATCCCTAAACACTGGAATTGTGCCATCTTTCTTACTTCTGGGTCTTCGGTGATGTCACTGCCTTGAGTGATGTCCCACTTTCCTATGCCCTGGTAAAAACCATAGAGGCTTGGGGAGTTCCTAGAGCATTATGATGTCACTTCCGGGTACAACGGGGCATGACACTGCAACAATGTGTGAGGATGCTTCCCATCCCCCATTGTTGCTCCTGCCAGAGTGAAGAGCGGCAGTGGGGACCTGAATCCAGGTAACCCACCTGGGCCCCCTCAGCAGAAGGACCAAGCAGAGATTAATTTCCTAAACCTAACAGGAAACCAAGTGGTGCAGGTTACTTTCATATTTCTATCTCTGTGCTTTGCATCTAAGGCCCACCCCACACCTCAGTGCTGTCTGACATCAGTGGTAGATGTCAGGAGGCATGGCCGCTGGCACCTCTTCCTAAGGAACTACAACTCTCATGTTGTTTTGTGTTAGAGCCACAATGCAATAGAACGTTTTCTAGTGTGCCGCCAACTGAAGTCGTCATCCTACACTAGGGAGTCAAAGCTCATCACGAACTTGGCCCAGTTCAGAGCCCCAGAACCAATATTCAGGGAAGGCACCTTCCCCAAACTTTTACTGAACTTTTGTCCAGTTGGTTCGGCTGTCCAGGCCATTTAACCTGTCAGTTGTTAGGTTTCAATGGCTGCCAGCCATTTAACCGCTCTGTTTCATTCCCCCCACTTAGAAGTGGGGGGAGCAAAACGGGGAGCAAGACGGGCGCCCAACAGCGGGGCAGGTGCGCACATTTGCTGCCCGCCATTTAACCCCTCCATTTCATGCCCATCCTACACCGATGCTGCTACCTAAGATTCTTCAACTGGAGATACCAAGGACTGAACCAGGAACCGGCATGCATCCTTCTACTCTACTGAGCAAAATTTGATTACTTCCTCCACCCTATAGCTGGATACATGCCACCGTCTCTATGCAAGAGAGGCACTCTGCATCTGAGACACAGCCCATCCTTTCAGGCACCGGTTTTTCAGTCCTGGTTCCCAACACAGTATGTTCCAGCATCATTCTAAGCAGAGGTCATTTCGGGGGGGGGGTCGCGGGGGATCGCAGTTCCCTCGGGTGAGGTAAAGGGGGCGGGGCACATGACGAAGCCCCGCCCCCTGCTTCCGGCCGCCCCGCTTCCGGCCCTCATTCAGCCAGGAGGAGGCAGGAGAAGAGGGAGGGTAAGTTGCTTCCTCCCTGCCTCTCCCCACCCCTGCCTGCCTGGGGCCAGGGAGGGCCTTCGCGGGGCTTCCTTGCACTCCCGCCGGCCATGCAGGTCCACCGCCGGGCCCCTCATGGGGCTCGGCAGTGGAGCTGCAAGGCCGGCGGCGGCCGGGACCGTTGGGGGCGGGGTGTGTGGCTTTATGACACACTTCCGGTGATGTCAGGGGGTGTGGCCTTATGACACACTTCCGGTGATGTCAGGGGGTGTGGCATATGCTAATGAGTTATGCTAATGAGTTCCCCTAGCTCTTTTTCTACGAAACGACCCCTGATTCTAAGCACCACTGTCTCGGGAACGAGAACACAATCAGAACTGGCACTGAACTGTGAGTGGTAAGTGAGAGTCGCTGAAGAGGCACTTGAGCACATACCAAGTTCATAGGATCTTCTCTGCGGTTCGTTCGTTGCTCTATCTTGATCGGCAGCCGGCGCAATTTCCAACATGGGAAAAAGGATTTCTGTTTCTCACCTCATCCCAATGCTAAGAGCCAGTCTCATTGTGAAGCAAAATAATCGGCTGGCCTCTTTTTCCTGAGCAGCCAGAGATATAAATTAGCTTTGATTTCAAATCTGGGCTACTTCATCAGGCCTATTAGAAGGCATCCCCCACGGAATTAAAAAACGATTTTTAGAAGATGGATGAATTGATGGATCCATTGAAGGTCCAATGATTAATCATGTTTAAATAAAATTGCTTCTTGCCAAAACCATGATATAGGTGTTCTTGGAAGGAGGCGTAAAAACTTAGAACTTCGCAAGCACAAGCTACCACAGATTCTTGGAACAAAGGGCCATCTTTAATATTTCCATTTCCACGACCAAAAGAGTTTCAAACAAAAGAACTCTCAGACTCACAGATTAATCATCTGAAGATTTAGTTGATTGACCTGTTACTTCCAGTCTATTTTGTTGGAGAAAGCGGCTCAGCCTGCCTGGACACTGGGGGGCACCACATTGTTCTAAGTGTGTGTAAGTCTTTGTCTTTGTCTTAGCCTTGGTTTCTGATCCCTCCTCTTGTCCTGTGCCCTTTTTTCTCTCCCACTTCTCCTCCATGGGGTCAGATGCATATACAGCTCTCTGAAAGCCAGTTTGGCGTAGTGCTTAAGAGCAGTGGACTCTAATCTGGAGAACTGGGTTTGATTCCCCACTCCTCCACATGCAGCCAGCTGGGTGACCTTGGGTCAGTCACAGTTCTCTCAGAGTTGTTCTCTCAAGAGCCGTTCTCTCAGAGCTCATTCAGGCCCACATACCTCGCAGGGTGTCTGTTGTGGGGAAATGAAGGGAAGGGGATTGTAAGCCGCTCTGAGAGTCTGTGTGAAAGGTGGTGTATAAATCCAATCTCTTCTTCCTCTTCATAAGAACATAAGAGATGGCAATGTTGGATCAGGCCAAAGGCCCATCCAGTCCAACACTCTGTATCACACAGTGGTCAGAAATACCAGTGCCATCAGGAGGTCCACCAGTGGGGCCAGGACATTAGAAGCCCTCCCACTGTTGACCCCCCCCAAGCACCAAGATGACAGAGCATCACTTGCCCCAGAGTCCCTATCTATACCTTGTGGCTAATAGCCACTGATGGACCTCTCCTCTTCCTCCTCCTCCTCCTCCTGTAGACACAATTCCCTCATACTCCCACATACATGATGCTGGATTATCTGGCCACTTGTGATAGGGATTAGTATCTATATATCTAATAGTCAAGTTGCCCCCGGAGTGCGGATCGCTAAATCCGCGCTCCGGGGGCACTTGGGGGGGAGGGGGAGGTTTGTGCACATGTGGGGCCGTCCCCACGTGTGCACAAAAATGCTAAAAGTTGAAAAAAAAATCGGGGCGATGTTTAAATCCTCCCGAAAGTGCAAGAGCGTTCCTTGAGCATGCGCAAAGAACGCTCTGCATCCTACCTGGGTTCCCTGCACAGGAAAGGAAACGAACGGCCGGAGAGGCCCAGCAGCGGCGACAGCGAGAGATAGGTGAGGAGGGGGAAGACAGTCGGGGAGGGGAAGAGAAACTGCCGAGGGCCTGGCCGATGTAAGCCGCGCGGGCCTCGGTTCACGGGAAAAAAGAGAGAGAGAGAGAGAGAGAGAGAGAGAGAGAGAGAGGCGGGGGGGGGGGAGAGAGGCGG
>NW_015167538.1:459670-475461 GCF_001447785.1 Gekko japonicus | reverse complement strand
AGAGGGGGGGAAGAGAGAGAAGGGAGAGAGAGAGAGAGACGGGCGAAGAAAGAGAACGGGGGAGAGAGAGAGCCTGGGGGGGAGAGAGAAGGGGGGAGAGAGAGAGACTGGGGGGAAGAGAGAGAACGGGGGAGAGAAAGACAGAGAGAGAGAGGGACTGGGGGGAAGAGAGAGAACGGAGGGAGAGAGAGAGACTGGCCCCCTCCCCGCGAGTATCGCGGGTCCCCCTCTCTCTCCTTTTGACTGCAACCTGAATGTGAATTGAATCTACCTGAATAAACACAAGTTTTACTTTTGCAAGATGCTCCTTTGGTGTTTTGTTTACTGCATGCAGTGTCACACTTCTCTCACTGGGCATTCTCTGCTATATTAACCACACATCCCCAGTATATGTATCCCATCTTTCCTCAGGTGGGGGGGCATCCGTTTTTCCATCCACCATTCTGCCACCACCACAGCCCTTGTGAGGCTGCTGAGGCTGTGAGACAGTGTCTGACCAAGGTCACCCTGTGAGTTTCATGGCTTGTCACCCACTTCCTAGTCTGGACCCTCAAGGCACTGCCCAACATAATCATAGCTATAAAGAGATCCCTGTATTCTGAATACTTTTATGTTAATCAAAAAACTAACTAGAGTTAAACAGAGGGTTTAACAGCATGGGGCGAGAAGAGACAGGTATCTCCTCTTCCAAGAGGGCTTGCCTTCTGTAGCCCCACTCCGCCAACTGTCCTTCAATGTATACTTGTGAGCAGGGGTCCTTTCATAGAAAAAGAGGTGCAGGAGCTCATTAGCATAACTCATTAGCATAACTTATTTGCATAAGCCCCACCCCCTGGCATCACTGGAAGTGTGTCAGAAGGCAACACCCACCGCTCAGGCTCCACTGGACTGTTTTGGATTGCTAGCTATTGGGGTGGGGGGAACATGCAGATCTGTCCTCGCAGAGGAGGGAGAGCTTGTACCTGAATAAAACTTCATCTTAAAGGTGCCACTGGACTGTTTTGGACCGGGGGGGGGGCGGTGGGAGCTCTGCAACTTACCTGGGTGCTTCTTGCTCTGACTGAGGGCTGCTGCAGGGTTGCCAAATGGGCCTGGGCGGCGAGGAATCCCCCGCTTTGGAGGCCCGATTTCTGTGGCGGCGGAATCGGGCCCCGGGGGGAACTCCACCCCCGAAGCTGCGTCACTAGAGGTGACGCAGCCACGTTGCTCACGTTGGGGGCGTGGCCCAGATCTTTTTTTCGTCGGGGGGAAAACCATATGGTTTCCCCCCCAATGATCTGGGCCACGCCCCCAATGTGAGCACGTAGCACGTCACTTCCTGTAACGAGCTGCCGGCATGCAAGTGCTTCGCTGGCGCGCGCGCACACCTGCTGAGTACTCCCGGAGCCCAGCGATGCTCCCCCGCTCCAAGGGGTAAGTAGACTTCGCAACCCTAGGCTGCTGGGAGCAAGGAGTGGGGCTTGTTGCATGTGCCCATCCCCTGGGCTCTTTACTGCCGGAGCTCCACTCCTGTGCGCTCCTGCCGGAAATGACCCCTGCTTGTGAGTCAGCTCCTGGTCTGCACCCACTTTGCTTCTAGCCCTGTCTAGCTTCATTCCTTGTTTCTGCAGGTTTTCATGCCCTATATAGCAGGGGTGTCAAACTCATTTGTTATGAAGGGCCGGATTTGACATAAATTGGACTTTGTCGGGCCAGGCTATGTGTGTCATGAAATGTAATGCCAGGTAGCGGAGATATAAACTTTATAAAGGATACGAACACAAAGATATTTTTTTTACTTAAAATAAAAACGTGCCTGAAACATTAGCTTTCTTGCAATATTTTGTTTATTTAACAGTCTCTGATAACTGACACTTCTTGCTCCGAATTATTGCATCAAAACGTCTGTGCTGTAGCAATCTGAGAGGGGGAGGAGCCTCAGCCCAGTGCAGGGAGCAGAAGCTTACCTATCTATCTTTCCTGAGTGACTGAGAGAGTCTAGGAAAGCAAGCTATGATGCAACTGCAGCAGCAGAACTGGAGGAAGAATCAGGAGATAGCCAGTCCCTTGTGAGCTTGATAGAAGCCCTCTGGGGGCCTGATCCGGCCCCTGGGCCACATGTTTGACACCCCTGCCCTATAGACTCCCTGGTTGTCTATCCCCTTTCCTATCTGCATTTCTTGCTTCTGCTGGATCTCTTGCCCTGCAGGCTCCTTGACTGTATATCCCTTTTCCTATCCGCATCATTTGTTTCTCCTGGGTGTTGTGCCCTGTAGGCTGGCTATCCCTTTTCTGACCTGCATTACTAGTTTCTGCTGGATCTCTTGCCCTGCAGGCTCCTTGACTGTATATCCCTTTTCCTGTCCACATCCATTATTTCTTCTGGGTGCTGTGCCCTGTAGGCTTCCTGGCTGTCTATCCCTTTTCCCATCAGCATTCCTTGTTTCTGCTGGATCTCTTGCCCTGCAGGCTCCTTGACTGTATATCCATTTTCCTATCCACATCCATTGTTTCTTCTGGGTGCTGTGTCCTGTAGGCTCCCTGGCTGTCTATCCCTTTTCCCATCAGCATTCCTTGTTTCTGCTGGATCTCTCTGCAGGCTTCTTAACTGTATATCCCTTTTCCTATCCACATCCATTGTTTCTTCTGGGTGCTATGCCCTGTAGGCTCCCTGGCTGGCTATCTCTTTTTCTGTCTTCCTTTCTTCTGACAAAGGATGGCCTCTTCTGCCATGACTCTGCAGTTGGATTTCTTCTTGGATTGCCCTTCCCCTTTCCTTAGAAACTTTTCTTGGTTTCCAACAACCTGCCAGAGCTGTGACATCATGAGGGCCCTGATTTCCCAGCAACACTGGGAACTTGTGCTACTTAGAGACCAGTTCTGAGAAACTGAAGTTTTTAACCTGGCACATCCATACACTGGGCTACTCTGGAATAGCAACTCCAACATCAGAAATGAAATCTGCAAAACATATGCTTATGGAACGTATTTTATTAGAGCAAAGCCCAAACTAGTCCCTGTTGTTTTCAAGACCATTATTGGCAGTGTCATCAAATGCTACCCTTTTAATTGATTTTTTTTAGCAATGCCTGCAAAAACGCTTGCCTTTTCATTTGCATTTTGTTGGGCGGCTCACTCCAAAACCTTGGCATCCTCGTCACATACCCAAGCCTAATTGGCTACTTAGCTAGGGCAGACATCTCCAGTGGTTCCATCCATGAGCACCTGGGTGCCCATCAATAGGGTGGACCCAGACGAAACTGGCAAGTTTCTCTGATTCCTCCTTCCTGCTGTAGACACCCTAATGGCATTGTTCAGGGTCCCCTATCCCCCAGCAATAGTATTTAATTAAAAGCAGTGGGCTACAGCAGGAGGGAGGGAGGGAGGCAGGCAGGACATTTCCATGCTGCCATTGGAAAAATTAGTTTGGATGCAACCCAGTGTGTTTCCTGGCGCCCACTTCCTTCTTCCCCAAAGCCAACAGCCAGGCCTGGCTTTCCTCCACCTCACTGGAATGGAAAGGGCTTTGAAAGAGCCCAGGAGGCATCAGCTTTATGGCTTCAGGGAGCACCTCTTCGGAATCAGGGCCTTCATTATAGAATGGCACTTGGCTTTGACCCTCCCAACATTTTGTGTTTGGCCCCACCTCCCATCATAGTCTTTTGGTTTTTGGCTATGCCCTCCACTTTGGGATGGCACCCATGACTTGTTCTCAAAATTCCCAGAATGCCCCACAGGCACATTGATCCACTTAGCCTTCACACCGCTCCAACCACACACAAACCAGGGACAGAGAGGAGAGACGATTCTGGCACTGAGTCTCTAGGACAAAAAGAGGGGGGAGAAAAGGTAAACACGAAGAATTGATTAAGATAGGGCTAAGTTAAACAGAAAACCAAGGATAAACCAGAGACAAAGAACTAAAATTAAATAGAATAAAATAAAAATAAAATGCCCCAAGGATGGAGCACAGCCTGGTTGTGTCCTATCACACCGGAACTGGAAGTCCTACAGGATAATGTTCACCCCTACCCTTTTGACCCGTAAATCTCCATTTCAAGTTTACTTTTCGATTGTGTGAAGCAAACCTACAATTCCTTCTTTTCATGATGTTTTCTATTTCTTTGCACCAGTTTTTCCCGTGAAACATGTGCTTTTTCAGCCATGTTTGTGCAACCATCTCAGTGTTATATATTAGACATATAAAGGGTTATATTCTACAATTTTATGTGTGTAAAATGTATATTAAAACCTTGTAACATGTGTACACGACACTTTATAAAAGTAACTGCAAAGCCATTGACCAAAATATAAATTCCTATAAAAAGAAACAGTCTGGGAAGACATAATAATCCTTACTGTATACCTGCATAGTGACTTTATTCCATAAACTTGTGATCCCTGATTAGCTGGGATTACTCTTTTGAATAACCCGGGGGGGGATGGATCTCAGTCTAATCTGACTGACTGCTTTTATCAACAGTGGCATCATCATATAGCCAAACTTGATTGTCTACAATAGTATTCTGATATCATCTATTTTATTACCTGATCCCTGATTGGTTAGGGTCACCCAAGCAATTAATCTAAGAAGAAGCAGGAAGAAAATGGCCGCAAAGCAGCCACACTGAGAAACCTATGATACTTAACAGAACTGGTTAAAAGGTGAATATTCTCACAATCAAAATGTGCTTTGGAAAAGATTTCTCCTTTCTCCACAAAATTGCTGTTCTCAGCCCAAAAAATTGAAACAGGAAACCATTCAAAGCTTTAATGTTGATTATAACCAGCCTAAAATAGACTGACTATGACTCTTCACAATAGTTTAGGGCAGTGGTGCTCAGTCCATAGCTTACAAAAAGCCTAATTCACAATAGTCAGAAGCCAAAGGAGCCACGTTATTACTGTCTGCCCTGTGCACCTCCCTACCAAACACAAACAGGATAACATAAGAAAAAATTATTAAATATGTGGCTATAAGTGACTGCATCCACCTGATTTTGTGGGCCTTTGACTTCTATCCCTATCGTGGGGTTCTGCAGCTCACACATCATCCAGTCCCTCCGGCACTAGATGCTTCGCAGGTAGAAACCACCTGTCTCCAGAAAGTCTCACCAGGCAATGGCCTTGCCCACTTTCCTGGAACATGGGGCAGGTGCCACACTGGGAAATGGCATTCAGAAGTGCCATAGGGGTCATGTCACAGAGCCACATGTGACTCTTGAGTCACTGAGGCTGCAATCACACACACATTAAATAATCCACTTTCAGTCCACTTCCCAACGACCTGATTGCATGTCATTGGTTAAGGGGCACTGCGGTGGACAGGAAATTTTAAATTTAGTTAGTTAATTCTTCTCCACCTTTTCAGACTCAAGTCAGCTAACAAAGCACCAAAAGCTGCAAGGGCACAGAAACAGAGGCTGCCATCACACACACTAAACAATCCACTTTCAAATGCACTTTCAAATTGGATTTGCCAGTTCACACAGTAATATCCACTTGGAAAGTACACTAAAAGTGGATTGGAAGTGGATTATTTAGTGTGTGTGACCACAGCCACAGTCTAGCAGGATGTAAATACCTAAATAAAGAATAGAGGAAACTACATAAATTATCAGTCTGCTGGTTTATGGGTCCTAGGCCAGAAGGGCTTTGAAGGTAGTAATCTGCACCTTCAATTGAACTCAAAAACAAACCAGCAACTAGGGCATGGTTTTCAAGTTAGGCATAATGTATGTCAAATGGCTCTGATTAATAGGTGGGCAGCATCATTTTGCACTAGTGGAAGCCTTCAAGGTGTCTTCAAGGGCAACCCCATGTAGAGTGTTTACAGTAGTCTAGACTGACATGGATAAGCATGGGCAGGTTCACCAGGGTCTCTTCTAGGAGGTTTATAGTTAAAAGACACAAAGGGCTTCCTTTCCCAAAGGTTTACAATCTAATGCGCTCCACACTTTTAAGAAAAGGGATGTGACTGTGGTTTTGTTTTTGTGTAGAGCCCATTGCACACGTGATGCACATGACACCAATTCAGACTATTCTGCAGCCTGTGCTTTATAATGGAGATCATAGCACAACAATCAACATGTGACACTCCGCAAACGTTCCAACTGGCTCTTGAGAAAATGGCATGTCTGCTTTTGCAGGTAAGTGTTCTGAACATGGGATGGCTAGTCTGTGGAGGTCAGGGCTCTAGTCGGGGGGGAGCTCTCAGGTACGGAGCTCCGGAAGAGAACCTCTAGGGGGCGGGGCGGTCACGTGGTGAAGCCCCACCCCCTTCTTTACCCCGCCCTCTGCTTCGATCCTCATTCCGTTTGGGAATGAGGATGAAGCAGGAGGGTAAGTAGCCGGGCCTTCTGACACACTTCCGGTGATGTCAGGGGGCGTGGCATATGCAAATAAGTTATGCTAATGAGTTATGCTAATGAGCTCCGGCAGCTCTTTTTCTACAACAAGACCCCTGGGAGAGGTATATATCCTCCCAAAGAAAGGGTTCTGTGCACCCTTATCTTATAGCCCATCTGATGTTTCCCTCTAACCTGGGTGCACCCATCTCTTCCTTGTCCTCCTGTAAGGTATCCTCCATATGTTGTACTGCTTGAAGGGTAGGATCAGAGAGTCATTCAGTGGCCCCAGAATCACTGCAGGATTCCCCAGCTGCCAACTGTGGAGGAGGTCATCTTACACTAACAGTCTTCATGGGGAAAAGAAGAGGAAATGTGGGGTTCCTCTCATCTGGTCTTTCCCTCTCCATCCATGCCTACAGCAAGACTCTCCCAGCATGGATGAGCTGGGTTTCATCTGAACTTTGCTTTTGGTGCTGCTCCTAGGATCACTGTCTGAGCCCTTGCTTGGCTCATCGCCTGGGAGCTTGTAGTTCATTCCATTCCTCTTTAGCAGGCATGATACAAACACAGCCATTTTTATAAGGATTCCAGAGTGTGGGGGGGAAGGTACTTCAAGTACCAGGCCATTGTGTAGTCGGGACAACGGCTTCCCAGTCGTTTGATGCTACAGAAGAACTTGGAAGGTGCTCAGGAATCCAGGCCTCTTGCCTTTGAGGAACCAGCTGCAGATCTAGAGTCCCCTGATGTCTCCAGATGGGTATTTGATGGCAGCTCACACTCTCCCTTCGGGGCAATTTCCATGTAATGTCGTGCTTGCGGTACATGCCTAATCAACACTCAGGCGTGAGGATGCATTTTGTAACAGTTCCAGGTTTTCTGAGCAATTAGATGGTCTGGGGAAGCTTTAGCGAGGGCAGACAGAGAGAGAGAGAGAGAGAGTACTGGGGAAGCAGCTGTAATATTGGATGATCCACAGTTATACAGGTAGAGCAGATGGGAAGCAAGCAGGCTACGAGTGCCGCCTCAAGCGACAACCGAAGCTCTTTGAGCTTTCCAAGGATGCTTCATAGCAGCCTGCCCCCAAATTAATACCTCTTCTGCACAAATGTTTTAGTTCTCTCATTTATGTCCCTCCCTTTAAGAAGCTCAGTGTGGTGCACATGGGGATGAAGAGTTGGTTTTTAAACCCCACTTTTCTTTGCCCGAAGGGGTCTCAGAGCAGCTTACAATCACCTTCCCTTCTTCTTCCCACAACAGACACCCTGTGAAGTAGGTGGGGCTGACAGAGCTCTGACTGAGAACAGCTCTTGAGAGAACAGCTCTGAGAGAACTGTGGCTTGCCCAAGGTCACACCAGCAGCTGTATGTAGAGGAGTGGGGAATCAAACCCGGTTCTCCCAGATTGGAGTCCGTGCTCCTAACCACTACACCAAACTGGCTCTGATACACCCTGATCACAGGTACTGTTTTCTATGCCCACTCAGCAGAAGGATAACCTGCCAAAGGCTTCAGATCACAAACTCTGGCCAAAAGAAAGGAGCTACCCGCTTGCTCTCTGCTGTACTGCAGGTGGCTGCCAGAGGGCGACATTGCACTGACTACCCTAGCCAGATGGGCCAGGTGACACAAGGAGCCAATAGGGTTCCATCTGTCCCTATAAAGTTGCTGTTTCTCCTCAGCCTGAGCTGTTCATGGACAGCAGCTCTAGATTGCTCAACTCCCCCCACCCCGCTGGCCGGTTGTATCAGCTGCATTCCTTAACTAGCTTCCGAAATCTGACTGGGGCCTATAATTCTGCCTTTTTAATCGGGCTGGTTTGTAACAGTCAAATAAAATAAAGTACCAAAATCCGTCCAATATAAGAATTGTGCCAATGGCAATCAGTTAAAAAATAGATCCTCTCCTCTCCTCTCCTCACCCTCCCCAACCCAAACATGAGTCAGCAGTGTGATGTGGTAGCTAAAAAGGCAAATGTGATTTTGGGCTATATCAACAGAAGTATAGTGTCCAGATCATGTGAAGTGATGGTATTGCTTTACTCTGCTCTTTTTAGACCTCACCTAGGGTACTGTGTTCAGTTTTGGGCACCACAATTTAAGAAGGATATAGAACAAGCTGGAACGTGTCCAGAGGAGGGCAATGAAGATGGTGAGGGGTCTGGAGACCAAGTCCTATGAGGAAAGGTTGAAGGAGCTTGGTATGTTTAGCTTGGAGAGGAGACAACTGAGAGGTGATGTGATAACCATCTTCAAGTACTTGAAGGGCTGTCATATAGAGTTCTTTTCTGTTGCCCCAGAAAATCAGACTAGAACCAACGGGTTGAAATTAAATCAGAAGAGTTTTTTGGTAAACATTAGGAAGAATGTCCTGACAGTTGGAGTGGTTCCTCAGTGGGCTTCCTCGGGAGGTGGTGGGCTCTCTTTCTTTGGAGGTTTTCAAACAGAGGCTAGATGGCCATCTGACAGCAATGCTGATTCTGTGAACTTAGGCAGATCATGAGCGGGAGGGCAGGAAGGGTTGCATCAGTGCTTAGTTCTTGTGGCCCTTTCTTATGCGCCCAGGGAAATACTGATCGCCACTTTGGGGTCAGGAAGCAATTTTTCTCCAGGCCAGTTTGGCTGGGGATCCTGGAGGGTTTTTTGCCATCTTCTGGGTATGGAACAGGGGTCACTGGGGGTGGAGGGTGGGGTTATTTGTGAATTTCCTGCATTGTGCGGGGGTTGGACTAGATGACTGTGGAGTTCCCTTCCAACTCTATGATTCTGTGAAAACAACTCAAGGCTAGGACGTTTTTGCTTTCACTCACAGGTGCCCCCAGTGACTTTATGAGGCCTGTGAGTTTTCCTGATATTTCAAGCATTTTGAAGCACTTAAAAAACACAAGAATGTTAATTATGTCTAATCAGAGTACTTCTGCAGACTACAGATGGCACACGTCACCTTGAAAGAGGCCAGGCCCCTTTTTGCGCCGAGCAAAGCTTTTCCCACAGCCCAGAAGGAGGCTTGCATCGGTCGTTTGCTCGAAAGAAGGGCAAAGATTAATTGGAAACCACAATGGAAGGGGAGGTCGAGTCAAGTTCTGACAGTCTGGTTGAAGCAAGGACAAAGGCCATTTGGGGGACTCTGGGGGACTCAGAGCTTGAATTGGGGCCAAATTTTGTACCAAACAGTCCTAAGCAAAATTGATTGGAGGAGGAAGGAATGTCAGGGCAGGAATGTGTTGGGGAATTAAGGATGGACCGAGGGAATCTTTGGAGAACCATCTCCAAGAAACTAAAAATAAACTGCCGAGACTTCATGAGAGATGCTCCAAGTTTGCAGTGCAAGAGAGAGCTTGAAGGCCTGGCTGGGGGTGTGTGTTCCAAGACGCCCTGAGGGGAGATGCCCTGTGCGGGGGGGGGGGGGAAAGGGAACTGCTGGTAGTTGTGGGGTTGCCAACCTCCAGGTGGCACCTGGAGCTGTCTCACTATTACAATTGATCTCCAGACGGCCAAGATCAGTTCTCCTGGAGAAAATGGAAGCTTTGGAGGGTGGACTCTATGGCATTCTACCCCACTGAAGTCCCTCCCTTGCCGCAACCCCACCATCCCCAGGCTCCACTCCAACCCCAACATCTCCAGGTATTTCCCAACCCAGAGATGGCAACAGTAGGTCATTTGTCTCCTGGGCACTGGGCTGGGGACCTCTCTGGTTCTTTTGCAATGCATTTTGCAGCTAACATTGCTTGCATTTGGAGGAGGGCAAGGAGCTGTTCCAGTTGGCAGCAGAGGATAGGAATCAAAGCAATGGGTTTAAATTACATGCAGAAAGGTATCAGCTGGATATTAGGAAAAACTTTTTAATGGTCAGAGTCATTCAAAGGTGGAATCAGCTGCCTAGAGAGGTGTTTAGCTCCCCTTCACTGACACCTTTCAAGAAGAGGCTGGACAAATATTTGTCAGAGATGCTTTCGGCTCGTCCTGCATTGGGCAGGGGGTTGGACTAGATGGTCTGTATGGCCCCTTCCAACTCTATGATTCTATGATTCATTCACCATGACCTAGACACCACAGTTGGACTGGTTCAACCTCCTGATGTTATTGGAGCATGGGGTGAGGCCGTGGCTCAGCGGTAGAGCATCTGCTTGGCGTGCGGAAGGTCCCAGGTTCAATCCCTGCCATCTGCAGCTAAAAGGATCAGGTAGCAGGTGATATGAAAGACCTCTGCCCTGAGACCCTGGACAGCTGCTGCCAGTTTGAGTAGATGGTACTGATCTTGATGTACCAATGGTCTGATTCAGTACAAGGCAGCTTCATCACCAAAGCTCCTTTGTAAGCAAACCCCTCCAGCCACCAGTGCATGCTGGATGTCTAAATGACTCAAAACGCAAACAGCTTATGGCGTGAATCAGTGCTTAACGGATGCAGCTGAAATCAGGAGGTGATGATTTTTGGATATTTACTTTTTCCCATTTGCCCCTCTAAGAAGTGCTGAGTTTTATAAACTGAGTGCTTGTTTATATTCCTTGTTCGCCCTGAGTGAATATTGTTAATTTCATCTGGAGAATTTTTGATCCAAGCCAGCATGTTATGGTAAATACAGGGACAGATTATGACCAGGGAGGCTTGGATTAAAAACCTCTGCTTTCCGTAATACTTACTGTGTGCCCTTGGATGTAGATCCAGGTGGGTAGCAGTGCTGGTCTGAAGCAACAGAACAAAGTGTGAGTCCAGTGGTACCTTTAAGAACAACAAAGGGTGAGGTCACACGCGCAAGATAAACTGGGGGGGGAGGGAGCGAGGCTATTCCCTCCAGAGGAAACTGACCCGCAATTGCATGATCACACAGTCCTTTGAAGCTGCCGGGGCAGCCCGCCACTGCATGATCAGACGCAACCGTGGGTGAGTCGGGTTGTTGTTGTTGCTTTGCCGTTTGTTCCCGATGCGCTAAATGGGGAATCGATGAATCGCATCTCAGCACTGAGGACTCCCTATGGAGTGTGCGATGATGCACATACTGAGAAGGGGGGGCCAACGGCACGGAGTCAAGATGGCCTGATCAGACCATCCCGATGCCATGAGAGCACGCTGGAGCAATCAGACAGGGGGAAGTCCATCCATGGCCCGTAGCGACTCGTTTGCTACCGGACCTTCCCTGCAGCAGAGTAAACGGGCTGCCAACATGTGTGGAGCATTTCCCAGATGTTCGTGTCTGATCACGCCCTTTAAATCTGCCCGGCATTTGTGCCTATGGCATGGCGAATTGTGCGTATGATCGCGACCAAAGTTTAATTAAAGGTGCCACCGGACCCAGACTTTGTTCTCTGTGCCCCTGAGCCAGTCTCTCCGCCTAACCTGTTGGGATATTTCGTTCATAGGACAGAGTTTGCCCAGTCATAGAAGGGATGATATTGAGTGCGGTAAATAAATCTACCCAAGAATTATATTGCAAAAAGTGAAGCTAACATTTATTCAAGTAGATTGAGTACACATTCAGGTTGCAGTCGAAAGGAAAGAGAGAGGGCTATTTTTGGGCAGGAACACACAGGAACGGAGTTCCGGCTGGCTCCCAAGTTGGCCATACCCAACCGCATAATAGGCCATACCCAACCGCATAATAGGCCACACCCAACCGCAGGAACTCATTAGCATATTAGGCCACACCTTTGACAGCACAGCTCATTAGCATATTAGGCCACACCCACATGTTACCAGAAGTGTGGTCATCCAGCCACACCCACCTTTTACTTCTTATTCTGTTTACCTGGTTTGTTGTGGGCTTTTTTTGTAGCAGGAACTCCTTTGCATGTTAGGCCACACACCCCTAATGTAGCCAATCCTAATGAGTTTCTGCTGTTGGGTGTGGCCTATTATGCTAATGAGTTCCTGCCGGGTGTGGCCAACTTGGGAGCCAGTCGGAACTCTGTTCCTGTGCGTTCCTGCCCCAAAATAGCCCTGGTTGTTCTGAAGATAAAATGGATGAAAGAAAAAACATGTATGGTACCCTGGACATCTGGGAGAAAGCAGAGGATAAAAATGCACTAAATCAGGGATCAGTCCGCAGTCTCCAAGAACCATTTTTGAGCACAATACATTTCAAGCATAAATATTGGGCTTGTATTGTGTTGCTGTTTTGAGTTGCTAGACAGCACACATTCGAAGCACGGTGGTCCAATCAGCTCCTCACAGCCCTCTGTATGCCTTTGTTCCTTTAAAACATGCACACGTTGCAAGAGATACACCGAGCCGCTTGCGCAAAACTGGAGCATTAAAAAAAGTATAAAACCTTGATCAAAGACTAACAAACAATAAAGCAGCAGACAGAAAAGAAAATAAGCAGCGGAGATCCCACCCAGCCAGTCCACATGCCCAGTTCAAAGCTCTACACAAACAGCCTTGACCTCTTAGTCAAAACAGCCAACCAGTTTCGGGAGGGAGGGAGTTCCAAAGGCTGGGTTGCACCACTCAGAAGGTGTCCCTTCTCTGATTTCTGGCAGTGAGAGCACACGGATCAGGGCCTCTGAGAATGACCTCAGACAGTAGGAGGCCAAGAACTGAAGAAGAACCCTGCTGGATCTGGCCAAAGGGGCCTTCATCAGCGGTATCCTGTTTTTCACAATGTGCCACCAGATCACACCTCAGGGAAGAACACAAGCAGGGCATGAACGCAGTATCTGTCTCTCAGCAACCAGAATTTAACGGGGCCCAGCTACATTCTTCATTATCCCCAGGTGGGCTTGAGAGGCCTGTTGTGAGGTTGGTGAAGTGGTTAAGAGTGCAGACTCTGATCTGGGAGAACCAGGTTTGATTCCCCACTCCTCCACATGCAGCTGCTGAGATGACCTTGGGTCAGGTACAAGTTCTCTCAGAGCTGTTCTCTCAAGAGCAGTCCTCGAAAGAGCTCTCTCAGCTCCAACTACCTCTCAGGGGGTGTGCGATGGGGAGGGGAAGAGAAAGGAGATTGTAAGCCACTCTGAGACCCCAAGAGTGGCTTACAATCTCCTAGTTTCTTCTTCTTCTACTTCCCATGCACACATAGACCTAGAGTTGCCAGCTCTGGGTTGGGAAATACCTGGAGACTTGGTGGGTGGAGCCTGAGGAGGGGAGGGACCTCCGCTGGGCACAATGCCACAGAGTCCACCCTCCAAAGCAGCCATTTTCTCCAGGGGAACTGATCTTGGTTGTCTGGAGAGAAATTGTAATAGTGGGGGGTCTCCAGGTGCCACCTGGAGGTTGGCAACTTATACGTGGGCCCGGTTAGACTGTGGGGTGCAGAGATATTGGGGGCTTAGACTGTCTCCTCCCCCCCCAACACAACTTTCCCAGGCTGAACCAGTGCCAGGGGAGGGGGGTATCTGCCTTATAATGTGTAGCTCGTCAGTATGCATGCAATAGCACGAAGGCTGCCAACTTTGTCTTGGGAAATGCTTGGATATTTGAGGGCAGTCAGTGCCCAGAGACAGAGGAGTCTGGGGAGGGAGCTGAGTGAGGATGTGATATCATAGAGGCTGGCCTCTGAAGCTGCTGTTTCCTCCAGGGGAACGGATCCCTGCAATCTGGTGATCAGTGGTAATTCTAGGCAGGGGTGGTTTCGTAGAAAAAGAGCTAGGGGAACTCATTAGCATAACTCATTAGCATATGCCACACCCCCTGACATCACCGGAAGTGTGTCATAAGGCCACACACCCCGCCCCCAACGGTCCCGGCCGCCGGCCTTGCAGCTCCACTGCTGAGCCCCATGAGGGGCCCGGCGGTGGACCTGCAAGGCCGGCGGGAGTGCAAGGAAGCCCCGCGAAGGCCCTCCCTGGCCCCAGGCAGGCAGGGGTGGGGAGAGGCAGGGAGGAAGCAACTTACCCTCCCTCTTCTCCTGCCTCCTCCTGGCTAAATGAGGTCCGGAAGCGGGGCGGCCGGAAGTGGGGGGCGGGGTTTCATCATGTGCCCCGCCCCCCGTACCTCACCTGGGGGAACTGCGATCCCCCGTGATCCCCCCGAAATGACCTCTGATTCTAGGAGAACTCCAGGCCCCACCTGGAGGTCAGTAACTCTAGGCAGTTCCTGGGGCGAACAGCACCCGTGGGCCATTTCAGGTCAAAAAATGGTCCAAAGGGAAGGCCTAAGCCCTCTTACTCCACACATGGTGGTCCATGCCTGGGAAGTGTGGAACTGCAGAACAGGTTGCCAGCCTCCAGGTGGGTTAAATTAAAAAACAACAACATGCATTAGACTGTACATAAAGCATAAACTCTTATTTCCTTTAACACTTTTAGCAATCACTTATACATCGTGTTTTATTATGATATTTTTTGGTACTATAAAGTCAATATAATGCAAAATATAAATTGTAAATTACATCAACATTTTGTAAATTATATCAAATATACAACATATGCCCCACAGGGCTAGAAGCTGATACAGAAGCCTTTGAGGTGACAAAGATGCAGATATGCTGCAAGACAATGAGACCTGGTATAGCCTCATTTCTGATGACTTCTTCAAGTCTTACTGAGAAAAATGTGCAATTCTATTGTTGTTCCTTCAAGTCTTACTAAGAAAAATGTCCAATTCCACAAATAAAACATTGTAAGACAAATAATTCCACTCAGATTTGTTTGGATTTAATTGGAGGGGGAACAATGACGCAATAAATATGTCAAAATAGGAGGTCGATGTGTAAAAGCATCCTTCTTCATTGGAATAGTGAATGTAATGCAATAAGAACATAAGAGAACATAAGAGAAGCCAATGTTGGATCAGGCCAATGGCCCATGCAGTCCAACGCTCTGTCTCAGAGTGGCTAAAAATACCAGGTGCCATCAGGAGGTCCAGCAGTGGGGCCAGGACACTAGAAGCCCTCCCACTGTTGCCCCCCCATGAATACTGGAATGATTTCTCTGACATAACACTGCACCCCACCTCTGAGAAAATGATGCTGTTAGTTAACTCTCTCCATTCCTTAACAATTAAATCCAAACAAATGGTCACCATATGACCCTAGCTTGTTATTGCTGTTTAGTCTTTGCATATGTCAAAACATCTTCATTAAGTTGTATGCTAATTTGCTGTTCATCTATGTAGAGGCATATATAAACTGTTAACTTCTATTTCAATGTACCTGAGGACGTGTACGTGCACACAAAAGCTCATATTTGAATGAACCTTTGTTGGTCTTCAAGGTGCCACTGGGCTCAAAATTTGTTCCAGTAGATCCAGTTCACATATAAAGGTAAAGGTTCCCTTGCTCGAAAGCCAGTCGAGTCCGACTCTAGGGTTGCGGTGCTCATCTCCGTTTCGAAGAGCCAGCGCTGTCCGAAGACGTTTCCGTGGTCATGTGGCCGGCATGACTAAACACCAAGGCGCACGGAATGCTGTTACCTTCCCACCAAAGTGGTACCTATTTATCTACTTGCAATTTCTTGCTTTCGAACTGCTAGGTTGGCAGGAGCTGGAACTAGAGACGGGAGCTCACTCCGTCATGCGGCACACTC
>NW_015167538.1:333914-459593 GCF_001447785.1 Gekko japonicus | reverse complement strand
GGGTGCGGCCTAATGTGCTAATGAGCTGTGCTGTCAGGGGTGTGGCCTAATATGCTAATGAGTTTCTGCTGCTGGGTGTGGCCTATTATGCTAATGAGTTCCTGCTGGGCTTTTTCTACAAAAAAACCCCTGCCAGAAGCTAAGGGTGCGGTCACACACACTAAATAATCCACTTTCATTCCACTTTCGGTGCACTTTCCAACTGGATTTTTACTGTGTGAAGTGGCAACATCCAGTTGGAAAGTGCACTGAAAGTGGATTGAAAGTGGATTATTTAGTGTGTGTGACCGCAGCCTAAGACTTCAAATCCTACCCTGGCAAAAACATACAACACTCAAGCTGGGAAATGTGTAATATGAGTTATGACTCGCAGGGCTCTTTTTGTAGCAGGAACTCCTTTGCATATTAGGCCACACACCCCTAATGTAGCCAATCCTCCAAGAGCTTACAGTAGCTCCTGTAAGAAGAGCTCTGTAAGCTCTTGGAGGATTGGCTACATTAGGGGTGTGTGACCTAATATGCAAAGGAGTTCCTGCTACAAAAAGAGCCCTGCGAGAGAGAAGCCTATAAGGAGTACTTTCCCTATCACAAATGGCCACCTTGTCCGGCATTGTGTGTGGAATGTCATGTGGGTGAGTGAGGTGAGAAGACAGAGGGTGTGTGTGTGTCAGAGGGCAGCTCCCAGGTTAAGACAAAGAGAAGCATCCCATTCAAGGAGATAACATCAGTACACACTTAGACTGATTGCCCACAACTCGCTCCTCTCTTTGCCCCGATGGTACGTGTCAATTTCCCACTCGAAGCCGCGCGGCTGCATTTTGACCTGCAGCTTCGCCCAATTTCCCCCGCGGTTTCATGATCCTGTTTTTTGAGGATTACGAAACAGCGGGCAAAATCGAGTGAAGTCGCGGGTCAAAATGCGGCCATGCAGCTTCAAGTGGGAAATTGACACGTACCATCGGGGCAAAGAGGGGAGTGAGAGCAGAGCAGAGCAGCGGCTGTGAAGTAGCCCCCCCCCATTCAGGCATGCTGAGTCGCTCACTCCAACAATGACTTCCTTGACGGAGTCCATCCATCTCCCGTTGGGTCTTCCCCTTTTCCTGCTGCCTTCAACTTTTCCTAGCACTATTGTCTTTTCCAGTGACATTTGTCTTCTGATAGGTGACCCAAGTATGATAGCCTCAGTTTAGTCATTTAAGCTTCTAGGGAGAGTTCAGGCTTGACTTGATCTAGAACCCATTTGTATTTTTTGGAGGTCTAAAGTATCTGTAAAACTCTTCTCCATCACCCCATTTCAAATGAATCAACTTTCTTCCTGTCAGCTTTCTTCATGAGCAAATAAGTCATACCTAATAAATAGATATAGGCAGGGCTATTTTTGGGCAGGAACGCACAGGAACGGAGTTCCGGCTGGCTCCCGAGTTGGCCACGCCCAGCAGGAACTCATTAGCATAATAGGCCACACCCAACAGCAGAAACTCATTAGGATTGGCTACATTAGGGGTGTGTGGCCTAACATGCAAAGGAGTTCCTGCTACAAAAAAAGGCCCTGGGTTTTGACAACAAACAAGGTAAACAGAATAAGAAGCAAAAGGTGGGTGTGGCTGGATGACCACACTTCTGGTAACATGGGGGTGCGGCCTAATGCGCTAATGAGCTGTGCTGTCAGGGGTGTGTCCTAATATGCTAATGAGTTTTGCTGTTGGGTGTGGCCTATTATGCTAATGAGTTCCTGCTGGGCTTTTTCTACAAAAAGAGCCCTGGATAGGATACCAGCTAGCAATGTGGACATGGCACCACCAAGGTTTAGGATTTGGCTGTTGCCATGTGTTTTTTAAAAAACGCTACCAAGTTGAGTCCACATTTGGTCAAGAGAAAGACGGACATATACACATGTTCAATAACTACACTTAAATCCATACATTCTGGTGCGTGGTGAGCTGAAATCCCACAGTTTTCTTAATATGTTCTCAATACTGCCAAAGTGCCCTCCATATCCTTGACCCTGCCTCCTCATTTCAGTTGCCCTCAGTTGCCCTTTGTGATGTCACAACAAAGCCCCATATGATTGGCTACGTAGAACCAGAACACCATTCCACCATTGTTGTGAAACGTCTGTGAAAAACAGTCAGCTGTTTCAAGTGGGTAATAACGCTATTGGTATGTGGAAAACGCCAGAGGCACAAACCCGCAAAAAATGCCATGACTCTGCTTGGTCAGAGACGCCAGAAGGGAAGAGCCGCTCCGGAAAGTGATGACAGCCCTTTTGACGCCTTGACAAGATAGAATCTTTGGGTTCTGGCTCCTCGCGAAAGTCTTTCCGAAGCTCCACATCCCATTCCACACGATCCCAGATGGCACCAACTGATTCAGCCACCTGATGCGTCTGCAAGTCCTGCAGTTCCCTTTGGAATCCAAAACCATCCAGCTGAGGAAAAGGCCCAACTGGCGGAGTCTCTGGATTTATCTGAAGAGGAATGTGCAGAAATTTTAATGGGAGACATCCATGCACGAGCGCTTGGACGTAACTGTTTCCATGTGGAGAAAATATCTCTGGAAGACAAGACGCCCTTCAGAAACTGGCCTCTCATATCCTTGGGGCAGTCGGCTCGAGATACTGTCTGGTTACTTCTGACACCGAAGCCTTTTGATGCTCATAAAAATGGAGGGGGGAGATGAGCTGGGACAGATCCTTTCTGGCAGCACAATCATGATTGCTGATGTCTGTCCTTGAATGTATTAGTGCATTTTTATCCCACCCTTCCTTGAAGGAGCTCGAGGCACTGTATATGGTGCTCCTTTCCTCCTCCCCAAAATCCTGTGAGGTAGGCTAGCAACCTACCTACCTATACTGTCAAGCTCTGGCACATATATTGACCTGTATTTCCATTAGCCATATTATGCTTCAATGGCCCCTGCCACACGGCAGAGGAAAAGGCGCTTGAAGGCGCGGCTTTTAAAAGCTGCGCCAACGTTGACACGGCGCGATCTCACGGATCCCCCGGCCGCGCCGCCGTTTCTCCCCGGCGCGATCAAACGCCGGGGAGAAAACACAGCCCTAACCGGAGGCCGGCCGAACTGCGCATGTCGGAGCATGCGCAGTTCGGCTCCGGGCCGGGGTTGAGCCGGCGCAAGGGAGCGCCGGCGATCAGACGCCCGGAGTGCAGCGCGTCTACTCGTTGAACCACCGAGGTAGGTGGTGTCAACTTGAGGCGCTTTTTCCAAGAAAGGGCCAGTTCGGGGGCGGAAGCAGAACGCTTCCCAGATGTTGTGGTGTGATCGCGCTGCTTTGATCCGCCCCCAAATGTGACATTTCTGGGGGGGGGGGGTGTTAGAGAGTATTGCTTGTATCATCTTGAAGCGAGCCCTGAAACGGTTTCTCGTGAGACTGCCAGGCTAGGTTAGATAGAGTGACCATATATCTGTCTGGGTTGCTATAGAAATGCATTACGTGTGAGTGAATGGCATTTTGGGGTTTTACTTATATGTTGTATTTTCCCACCTTCGAGCTTTAGTCCTAACAAAGAGTTTGAACCCACAGCATCTCATATCTCTAATAAAGCATTTCACTGCCAAAAGTGTGTGTAGAGAGTGATTTTGACTGGGGACCTGACACCTACCTACCAAGATCACCCAATGAGTTTTTATGACAAGTGGGGATTTGAACCTGGGTCTACCAAGATGTAGTCTGACACTCTAACCCAGTGGTCCCCAGTGTGCTGCTTGTGTGCACCGTGGCACCCGCTAACATCTTTTCTGGCTCCCACCAAGTGTTTTTAGAAAGTGGGTGGGGACCGGTGGGGCTTTTGCCCAGCAAGACTTCTGATTGGTCAATGGTAATTTGATTGGCTGTGCAGATTTTTAAAAATGTTGCTTTAGCTGCAGCTTCCATCACAGCAGAAGGATCTTCACTGTGTGACTGAAGGTAACCTACAGCAGCTATTTTTGGTTGGCTCCACCTCCTCCAGCAGCCCTGCTGTGGCAGCCATTTTGTGGCTGCACCCACCACCTGTCAGCTATGCTGCCATGGGGGTGGGGAGGTTGGTTGTATTCTGATTGCTAGTGCATTCCTTCTGTTCTTCATTGCTGCTGTAACGCTTATCTATAAGTTCTGCAGGTGGTGATGTTGATGTCTGGGTTTCTCGGGGACCGTGGGAGAGAGTTTGGTCCCCAGCTTCAGCGCTAAAGGGCCGGAGCTCTTTCTCCCCCGCGCGGGAGGGTGGCTAATCGGCTAGGGCAGTGGGGGGGGGGTGCATACGAATACCCTATATCCTATTATGCCCCAGGGGCAGCCGTCATTCTTAACAGTGCCTATGTTAATGCATCTATAGCTCTTCAATAAAGTATTACCTTTCCTGAGAAGCATGTACTACGTTGTTGGCTGTGGGTTCTGACACCACCCTGTGTCAGAATTCCAAAGGTGCCCACAGGCTCAAAAGGGCTGGGGACCCCTGCTCTAACCACCACACCACATTGGCTCTTTCACCCTTTTGATTCTCCTGAAAGGTGGCTGCCCTCCCAACTGCTGGTATTCCTTGGAGGTCTCCCATCCAAGTACTTGCCAGAGTTGACCCTGCTTAGCTTCCAAGATCTGACAAGACTGGGCTTGCCTGGGCTATCTAGGTCAGGGCAACATTCATTTATTTTTAAACTACCATGAAGGCTGGCCTGTCTTACCAACAACATGTTAATCATATTCCTCCTAAGGGTCAGTGTTAAGCTATGGCTTGGGATATATTTTTATGGGAAAATGGGCCCCTCAGTGATGCTTAGAAAAGGGTAAGCCATGGGCGTTTCTGAGAGTTTGGTTCTGGTTTGTGGGTTATGTGGCTAAACCAAGTTCACGTGTCGCACAGCCATCCAAATATCATTTATTTTGCATTTATTGACCACTGACAATTTTATATTCTTGCCATTAGGTCGATTACATCTTTCCCTTTCCTTCTGTATAAAAAACTTTCTTTATGGTTCATCGAATTCATCTGTTTGGCAGATTATAACTTGGAAGGCAGCTGTCAATTTCTCCCCTATTATTATCATCATTATTATTAATTATTGTTGTTTGTTTGGCTAAATGCCTCTTGTTTTATACTGATCTTCTGTTTTAGAACAACAATGTTTCACTGCAGAATTAACAAAAAACAGATCCCAGGTTGGGACTATGCAGGGGTAAGGCTATATAAATAGAACCAGGCTTAGTGCTAGGATTTCCAGCACTGCCTGGGCAAATGCCTGGAGACTTTGAAGGTAGCGCCAAGGGATGGTGAAGTTTGGGGAGGATGTGACATCATTTACAGGTGACACTCTAGGAGTTCCCCTAATCCCCAGAGCATTACTATGGAGGCCTATGTTTTCCTCCTAATTTTCAGTTTTTTGAGGAAGAGGAGGGAGTAGCGCCCAGAGCAGGGGTCTACCCGTTGTGGGCGGGCAAACGGCAAGCCCACTTGGTGCTCAGTGGCCCTTGAGATTGCAGGTGACAGATTTAGTCGCCACCCCAGTGGGAATTCTGGATGCACCCCATTCCTTTACTCTGGGTTAAGTGGGAAGTCGCCATTCTGTGCCACACTATCCTAGGGGACAGTGTTGCAATGGAAGAAAAACTGTCCCCTCCTCCACGCATTGGGTGGCACTCCACAGGGAGGGTTGCCATTAGGGTTGCCAAATCGACTTACCTCTGCCGGCGGGGGACTTTGTGCTGGCTCCAGGCGCGCACGCCGCATAGACATCACAGGGAAGTGACGTCATGACACCGGGCACGCTGGGGGCGGGGCACAGACATTTGAGGGGAAAACTCTATGTTTTCCCCTCAAATGGCTGTGCCCCGCCCCCAGCGTGCCCGGCATTATGACGTCACTTCCCTGTGACGTGCACGCGGGGGTGGGGTTTCCCCCAGGGCCCGATTCTGTGGGGGTGGAAATCAGGCCTCCAAAGCGGGGGGAAATCCGCCCCCCGGGGGGATTTGGCAGCCCTAGTTGCCATCCTTCAGGTGGGGCCTGGAGACCTCCCAGAATCAAAATTGATCTTCAGACAACAGAGATCAGTTCCCCTGGATAAAATGGCTGCTTTGGAGGGTGGAGTCTATGGCACTGCACATTGCTGAAGTCCCTCCCCTCCCCAAACCCCGCCCTTTTCCAGGCTTCACCCCCAAACCACCAGGAATTTCCTGATCCACAGTTGGCAGCCCTACCCCACAAAGGACGTTGTGCATAAAACTCTTCTTCCACGCACCCCCACTCACACACATCATAATGACAGGCATTCTGGTAGGACAGTTGCTTGCAGGACCAACCTGAGTCTGCTTCAGGTTCCTCTCACGGTTCCCAGGGTCTGGGAAGAAAATAAAGAAGGCAGCCCTGGGGTCTGATCCAGCCAGACTCCTCTTCTGTTCTGAAATACTTGAACATAGTTTCTCTGGGCCAGGTACCAATACACACACACTCCACCCCCAATAATCTCTTATCCCATAGATGTCGTCTCGCAAGCCAAAAATTCCAACCTGGCCTACTTCCCCAGACCTCTGGGCCCCAGTAAAGTGTACCTATTTCCTTTCTCCTGCCGACATACTTGGGCCCCGCCAGCCCTAGCTGCTTGTGGCAGAAAGGATTCATAACGAACTAAAGCCCTTTTCAAGCTTCAACACACTGGAAATCTTTTCCCCCCATTTGAATCAATGCTGCAAAGCCTCCAGATCTGGCAGAAGTGAAGGTGCAATTGGAAAACAGCGGCTTGCCAAATCACACAGCAAACGAATCAAAATCCTCTTTGTCTTTCCAAAAGAGGGTCGAGTGTCATAGCATCCAAAATGGGAGATATCTTTGGATCCAAAAGAAGAGAACAAAAGCTCGACACATTGCCATTTGCAATTTGGTCCTCTCCCAAATACATAAAAGAACACATCAAATCTTAAAACCATACAAGATATTAACAAAGCCAAGCTGCACAATATTTCATGTGTCAGGAAGCACCAGGTAGGGTTTCTTCAAAATTCTTCACAATGCCAGAATTTCTCCCTGGTTTTTGCCACTCCAAATCACCCACTGCTGTTTCCAAAAGGGAACAGATCAGGGGTCATTTCGTAGAAAAAGAGCTAGGGGAACTCATTAGCATAACTCATTAGCATATGCCACACCCCCTGACATCAGGGGCCTGGCGGTGGACCTGCAAGGCCAGCGGGAGTGCGAGGAAGCCCCGCCAAGGCCCTCCCTGGCCCCAGGCAGGCAGGGGTGGGGAGAGGCAGGGAGGAAGCAACTTACCCTCCCTCTTCTCCTGCCTCCTCCTGGCTGAATGAGGGCCGGAAGTGGGGCGGCCGGAAGCAGGGGGCGGGGCTTCGTCATGTGCCCCGCCCTCCGCACCTCACCCGGGGGAACTGTGTTCCCCGTGTTCCCCCTCGAAATGACCTCTGGAACAGATGCAGCAGAAACCCTCAGTTATTTCATGCCTCCCCCACCCCAATTCTGTACATATTTCTGAACATGCACAGCTCACCGCATCTTTCAGTTCCTCTGTCCAAATGCATGTCCTCAACACTACCAAAGCATACATGCACATTGATAATACACTGCAAAAAAGCAATCTTAGTGCAATTGGCACATACAATTCTATCAGAATTTTGTCTATGTGATGTTGGATCAGTGCCTGGGAACTCATAAATATATCAGTTCACTATGTGCAATCACACCGAAGCTGCAGGGTTTTACCAATGTTGTATGTGTGTCGGTATCATGGGGGGGGGGGGTGAGCTGAGGATGAAGAAGGAGATTGGATTTATACCCCGCCCTTCACTACCTGAAGGAGTCTCAAAGTGGCTGACAATCTCCTTTCCCTTCCCCTCCCCACAACAGACACCCTGTGAGGTAGGTGGGGCTGAGAGAGCTCTTTCGAGGACTGCTTGTGAGAGAACAGCTCTGAGAGAACTTGTAACTGACCCAAGGTCACCCCAGCAGCTACATGTAGACGAGTGGGGAATCAAACCCAGTTCTCCCAGATTAGAGTCTGCGCTTCTAACCACGACACTAAACTGGCTCAGTGGTAGAACATCTGCTTTGCATGCAGCATCCCCTTGGTTCAGTCCCTCTAGCGTCAAGTAGCAGGTGATGTGGAGGATCTCAACCTGAGACCCCAGATAGCCACTGTCTATCTGATTAGAAGAAGAAGAAGAAGAAGAAGAAGAAGAAGAAGAAGAAGAAGAAGAAGAAGAAGAAGAAGAAGAAGAGATTGGATTTATACCCCACCCTTCATTACCCAAAGGAATCTCAGAGTGGTTTACAATCTCCTTTTCATTCCCCACCCCACAACAGACACCCTGTGAGGTAGGTGGGGCTGAGAGAGCTCTCTTGAGAACTGCCCTTGAGAGATCAGGTCTGAGAGAACTTGTGACTGACCCAAGGTCACATCAGCAGCTGCACGTGGAGGAGTGGGGAATCAAACCCGGTTCTTCCAGATTAGAGTCTGCACTCTTAACCACAACACCAAACAATACCAATCTTGCTAGCCCAGTGGTCTTATTCACCATAAAACAATTTCATGTGTTCATGAGGTGAAGTCAGAGCTTCCTTTTATCTTTTCCGAACCTAGCTGCTAACAGGAAAAATCTGCCCCTGCAGAATATGATTACTAAACAATAATATTCTATTAATTTATATGCCACCTTTCTGTTCAAAGAACCTCCAAGGCAGCTAACTATAAAAAAATTAACACAGCTATAATCTCAGGGCACCAACAAACAGTATTCCTTCAAAGGCCTTCCAGAATACATTGCTTTTCAGATTTATTTAATTTATTTACTTATGATTCATTTACATCCCGCATTTCTCCTCAGTGGGGACCCAAAATGGATTACGTCATTCTCCTCTCCTCCTCTGTTTTGGGTGCATTCAGATTATAAATTGTGAAAAATTGTATGTATTTTTGTATATTTTCTAGTGTAAGGTCTCATCTGATGAAACCTTGAGTGAAACAGTCTATTGAGCGCTGTACTGTCAGAAAAACGTGAGACCAATTTACTTCAAAGGAAACACCTTTAATGTTTTGTTACCAACTGGAGACATCACCCTGCCAACAAAAGTCCGCATGGCCAAAGCAATGGTATTCCCAGTAGTCATGTATGGCTGCGAGAGTTGGACTATAAGGAAGGCCGAGCGCCGAAGAATAGATTCTTTTGAACGATGGTGCTGGAGAAGACTCTTGAGAGTCCCTTGGACTGCAAGGAGATCAAATCAGTCAATCCTAAAAGAAATCAACCCTGACTGTTCCCTGGAAGGCCAGGTAATGAAACTGAAGGTCAACCCTGACTGTTCCCTGGAAGGCCAGGTAATGAAACTGAAGGTCAAATACTTTGGCCACCAAATGAGAAGGGAACACTCACTGGCAGGGCTCTTTTTTGTAGAAAAAGCCCAGCAGGAACTCATTAGCATAATAGGCCACACCCAACAGCAGAAACTCATTATCATATTAGGCCACACCCTTGACAGCACAGCTCGTTAGCACATTAGGCCACACCCCTATGTTACCAGAAGTGTGGTCATCCAGCCACACCCACCTTTTGCTTCTTATTCTGTTTACCTTGTTTGTTGTCAAAACCCAGGGCCTTTTTTTGTAGCAGGAACTCCTTTGCATGTTAGGCCACACACCCCTAATGTAGCCAATCCTAATGCGTTTCTGCTGTTGGGTGTGGCCTATTATGCTAATGAGTTCCTGCTGGGCGTGGCCACCTCGGGAGCCAGCCGGAACTCCGTTCCTGCCCAAAAATAGCCCTGCTCACTGGAGAAGATCCTGATGCTGGGAAAGATTGAAGGTCAAAGAAGATGGGGACGGCAAAGGATGAGATGGTTAGACAGTGTCATAGATGCAACGAACATGAAGTTGAGCAAACTTCAGAGGACGACGAAGACTGGAAGGCCTGGCGTGATCTGGTCCATGGGGTAGCGAAGAGTCGGACTCGACTGTGCGAATGAACAACAACAACCTACTGGATAATTAAAGAAGATATATTTTTTCCTTACAAGAGTTCGTTATCATAGCACGGTTGTTTTTTCTTACTAAGTTCAGCCTGTCCTGCGATCTCTCATCCTCGACCTCACCCCACCCCTAAGTCATGGGAGAAGTGCCTTACACCCTTCTAAGGGTGCGATCATACGCACAATTAGACCCAACATAGGCGCGAATGCTGGGTGGATTTAAAGAGAGCGATCAGACAACAACATCGTGGTTGGTGTCGTGGTTAGCACAGACTCTAATCTGGGAGAACCGGTTTTGATGCCCCACTCCTCCACATGCAGCTGCTGGTGTGACCTTGGGTCAGTTACAAGTTCTCTCAGAGCTGTTCTCTCAAGAGCAGTTCTTAAAAGAACCCTCTGCTGTGGGGAGGAGAAGGGAAAGGAGATTGTAAACTGCTCTGAGACTCCTTTGGGTAGTGAAGGGCGGAGTATAAATCCGATCTCTCTCCTCTTATTTATTATTTATTTATTTATTAAATTTGTACCCCACCCTCCCAGACAAGGCCGGCTCAGGGCACATAGTTTACAATAAAACATAATATATAATTTAGATTAAAACAATTCTGAAACCATTTAGACCACACAGTATAATAAAGTGCTAGTGACATTCCCTCATACACCGTACACATGATGCCTGGTTTAGCTAGTCACTCTGATAGGGAAAGTTCTCTTTAGATTAGGCATCTCTCTTTCCTTTCGACTGCAACCTGAATGTGTACTCAATCTACTTGAATAAATGTTAGCTTCACTTTTTGCAATATAATTCTTGGGTAGATTTATTTACCGCACTCAATATCATCCCTTCTATGACTGGGCAAACTCTGTCCTATGAACGAAATATCCCAACAGGTTAGGCGGAGAGACTGGCTCAGGGGCACAGAGAACAAAGTCTGGGTCCGGTGGCACCTTTAATTAAACTTTGGTTGTGATCACACGCACAATTAGCCATGCCATAAGCGTGAATGCCTGGCGGGTTTAAAGGGCGAGATCAGACACGAACATCTGGGAAGCGCCCTGCACCTGTCGGCAACCCGTTTTGCTCCGCCGCAGAAGTGGAGTAAAAAGACACCAGGGAAAGTCCGGTAGCAATCGGGTTGGTACGAGCCACAGATGGACTTTCCCCGGTCTGATCACTCCAGCGTGCTCTCATGGCATCGGGATGGTCTGATCAGGCCATCCTGACTCTGTGCCGTTGGTTTCCCCCCCCCTTCTCAGTATGCGTATTATCGCACACTCCATAGGGAGCCCTCAGTGCGGAGGTGTGGTTCATCGATTCCTCGTTTAAGCGCATGGGAAACAAACGGCGGCGGGGGGGGAATGACTCACCCGCAGTTGCGTCTGATCATACACTGATGGGCTGCACCCACAGCTTTGCAACTGCGGGTCAAATTCCTCCAGAGGAAATAGCCTTGGGTCCCCCCCCCCCTATTTTATCTGGCGTGTGTGCAGGGCTTTTTTTGTAGAAAAAGCCCAGCAGGAACTCATTAGCATAATAGGCCGCACCCCTGACAGCACAACTCATTGGCCTATTAGGCCGCACCCCCATGTTACCAGAAGTGTGCTCATCCAGCCACACCCACCTTTTGCTTTTTATTCTGTTTACCTTGTTTGTTGTCAAAACCCAGGGCCTTTTTTGTAGCAGGAACTCCTTTGCATGTTAGGCCACACACCCCTAATGTAGCCAATCCTAATGAGTTCCTGCTGTTGGGTGTGGCCTATTATGCTAATGAGTTCCTGCTGGGTGTGGCCAACTTGGAAGCCAGCCGGAACTCCGTTCCTGTGCGTTCCTGCCCAAAACTAGCCCTGCGTGTGTGACCGCACCCAAAATCCATTAACTTCAATGCACTCCAATGGGAATGGCTTTAAATGCTTTGGATCTAAGCAGTAGGTATTATGAGAGCAGAAGAAAAATTACAAACATGCGCCACCATTTCATGTTCTCTTTCCACTTCAGATGCAATCCTTCAGCAGTTGCACCCTTTTAAGCTCATTAACTCCAATGCACTTAGAAGGGTTAACTTTGTCCAGGATTGCACTCAGTCCATCTCCAGCCATGTTAGCCTTTTCTCTTGGGGAAGGTGCTCCCAGCCCCTCCCTTCCTTGAGGTAGGGCCCCTTCTCTTTGGGCCTTTGAAAGCAAAGCCGGTGATCGGATCCCTCTCCCCGACAGTTGCCAACGCAGGCCTTCTTGGCTCCCGCACAGTCACAGAGTCTCCAGTGTCACATCTGTGCTTTCTTATTCTCATCCAAAGCCTGTCCTGCTCTGGTATGAGAATGTCCTCCTAAACAGCCTAGGGGCAAAGGTGGAGATTCTGACGCAGCGAGCGAAGCTGGGGCTACTCTCCCCTGATGGACCAGAGGAACCTCTGGTGCAAATGCAGCTGGGGAGAAAGGAGGCAGAGAAACCCAGGCCAGGCGAGGAGGAAGTCCGGGAGGGCCAAGCAGATGTCTAGGTCCACCTCCAGGCATGCATGGTTTTTGCAGGTTCCTCTACTGGCGAACCGGGGCAGAACCAGCATATCTTGGGCTGCAGTACTTAACTCCTTGGCAGCAATGCCTTCTGCTCTGGAGAGCTTTTCTGGATCCTAGGTGTGTCCTGGCCCTCACAGTCAATGGAAGGGACTCTGGGCAGGCTCAAGGATACTCCCATGTTTGTATCCTGGGTGGTTGCTGGGAAGGCCAGGCTCCCCTTAGCCTCCCTTGCCTTTTATACAAAGGGATGCAGCCTCGCCCATCACTAGATCCTGTGCAGAGTCCCCCTCCTGCTCCACCCCTGTTAAGTACGAGACTCAAAGCAGCTTTGATCAAACAGTGATTCAGCTTTATTAGAGATTAAGAACGAAGACAAAAGACTGGAGCAACAGGCTCCTTTTTAAACTGTCGGGGCTTAGATAACCACACCCACATGTCTAGTAACAGCCAATAGTATTTACAGGATAAAGACCAATCATTAGGCTTTCCTCCATACTTTTCCACTTCTCTGATTGGTGGACTTTGGAAACCATTCCAAACTCATGCTCACTATACAAGTTAATATATAACCAGGACTATTTGGGGGCAGGAACGCACAGGAACGGAGTTCCGGCTGGCTCCCAAATTGACCATGCCCAGCAGGAACTCATTAGCATAATAGGCCACACCCAACAGCAGGAACTCATTAGGATTGGCTACATTAGGGGTGTGTGGCCTAACATGCAAAGGAGTTCCTGCTACAAAAAAGCCCTGGGTTTTGACAACAAACAATGTAAACAGAATAAGAAGCAAAAGGTGGGTGTGGCTGGATGGCCACACTTCTGGTAACATGGGGGTGCGGCCTAATGTGCTAATGAGCTGTGCTGTCAGGGGTGTGGCCCAATATGCTAATGAGTTCCTGCTGTTGGGTGTGACCTATTATGCTAATGAGTTCCTGCTGGGCTTTTTCTACAAAAAGAGTCCTGTATATAACAACCCCCTTCTCAGTCCTCCTTGCACTCAGCCTCCTCCACCACCCTTCCTTAAGTCCCTGGGGTCTCCCATCTCCTCTCTTTCTCTCTTCAACCTCTTCTGCTCCAGGCTTCTGTTTTGATCCCACCTAACCCCAATTGTCAGAGGAGAGCTTGATGGGAACCATGGACCGCCATCAAGACAAATAAGTGGGTTCTAGGTTGGGTTGCCAACCTCCCGGTAGTATCTGGAGATCTGGGGTTACAACTGATCTCCTGGTGATAGAGATCAGTTCCCCTGGAGACAATGTCCACTTTGGAAGGTGGGCTCTATGGCACTGTACCCCCACTGAAGTCCCTCCCCCCCTCCAAACTTCACCCTCCTCAGTTCCCAGCCCTCCGGGACTCCTTCGGGTAGTGAAGGGCGGGGGTATAAATCCAATCTCTTCTTCACTTCATCTTCATCTCCTGGTTGTGACGGAAGTCTTCACGTCCAAGGGAGTCCATTCTGGAGTTCCCAGAGGAGGGAAGGGTTCTCTTTCTGACTAAGGGTTGCCAGTCTCCAGGTGGGGGCTGGTGATCTCCCAGGATTGCCACTGTTCTCCAGATAACAGAGATCGGTTCCCCAGGAGAAAATGGCTGCTTTGGAGGCTGGATTCTATGGAATCCTACCCTACTGAGTTCCCTCCCCTCTCCAAACTCTGCCCTCCCCAGGCTCCATGCCCCAATCTCAAGGTATTTCCTAAGCAGGAGTTGGCAATCCTATGCAGACAGGGGACAGTTTTGTCTTCGAGGTGACAAGAGACAGAGTGAAGATTCTGTGTTCTGTTCTGATGCATCTCCAGCACTGTTGTGCACATGTATCTAAAGTTCTCCCATTATTCCTCCCTCACAACTACACCATGAAATAAGTCAAACCAAGAGACTAACTGGGGGGGGGGGGCTACCTGTGGTATTTGGCTTGTGACGGTGCATTCGCAAGCCCATCCTGTTGCAGTGATCCTATGACGAAGATGTCTGTGTGAACCAGCTCTGTGGTCAAGAACTTCACACGCATGCACAGGGCAGCACAGGGAACGTGTTTCCACTCTGATCCAGATGTTTGAAAAGATCTTTCTATCCAATTAGACACAAAGGGGACATCGGCAGTCAACCAGCATCTCTGGACATCCTCTGTTTATGTTCTGGAAATAATTAATGTTCACACAGGTTTGGGAAACATTAAGACAGAAAGTGTAGAAAGTCAGCTCTAACGAAGGACCTGCCGGCCAGGAAACCCCCCAGTTGTGTTCTCCCTGACCGACATCCAAGGATCAGACCGTGATCTCTGGTGCGTCAACGCCCTTCGGAACATTCCTGCAGTGCTGAGAGACATTCTTATTGTAGAGTACTTGAAGAGGAAGTGACATCATGTCTGACAGGAAGTAGCTATTCTCTACCTTGGAAGACATTCCTTGGCCTGGACGCTCCATGGAATATGGACTATTTCCATGCCCCGCCTTTTATTTTTCAACTATATTTTTATTTGCACATAAAAAATCTCTCTCTCTCTCTCTCTCTCTCTTTTTCCCCCTGAAAGAAACTGAGGATGTTCTTGATTAAAGGAGTTAGCGTGAAATTAGCTCTAAATAGTTCCGTGTGTTGCAACAGACAGGATGCTGGCACCGGCAAAGGATACCCACCCCTCTGTATTGTTCTTGCACGTGGCTCCTTCAGCCAGTACCTCCGAGACTTGTCTCAAGGCTGGTCGGCGGCCGGTACATGAGCCCACGTCTAGCGGCCTTGGTCTCCAAGTATGGCTACACATTGTAGCCAATTGGAGACATCTGTGCATCGGTGAGACCTGCGGGTGGACGCCATCAAAGGTTGCATTGTCTGTCATCTGGTTGTCAGGAAGTACAAATCAATCTGGTTCCTGCAGCTTGCTGTGTACCCGGGTGGTGCTGAAACCTCGGTAATGGGCTACGAAGGGCCTAGGGTTCCCAGCCTTCATGTGGGACCTGGGGATCTCCTAGAATTACAGCTCCTCTCCAGACTACAGAGATCAGTTCCTCTGGAGGAAACGAATGTGTTGAAGGGCGGACTCTACGGCATTGTACCTACTGAGGTCCCTGTCCTCCCCAGGCTCCACCCACAAATCTCCAGGAATTTCCCAACCTGGAGCTGGCAACCCTATGCTCCCACCCTCACTGGTGGCCAAGGGGAACCTGGCAACCCAGGTAGACCCACACAGGCCTCTGCCTCTTTCCTGCAGCACACAGAAGCCCAAAGGAAGAAGCCACATGTGCTTGACCGAGGAAGAGGATACTGCAGGACAGAACCTCCTACTGTTAGCTTGTCATTTGGGACCAGGGTTGTGGTTGGGGTGGCCAGTTCCAGGCTGGGAAATTCCTGGAGATTTGGAGGGGTGGAGCCTAGGGAAGGTGAGGTTTGGGGAAGAGAGGGTCTATCTTAGAGAGATAAGATAGGCCCAATGGGTTGCTCAGGTATAAGGATGCCCATCTCCAGTATTACAACTGATCTCCAGGTGACAGAGTTGCCCTGCAGAAAATGGCCACTTTGAAAGGTGGACTCTATGGCATTATACCCCACTGATGTGCCTCCCCTCCCAAACACCACCCTCCTCAGGCTCAGGGGTCATTTCCTGCGGGAGCGCACAGGAGCGGAGCTCCGGCAGTAAGGAGCCCAGGGGGCGGGCACATGAAACAAGCCCCTCCCCCTGCTCCCAGCAGCCCTCAGTCAGGCCACGAGGAGCAAGAAGCAGCCAGGTAAATTGCAGAGCCCCTCCCGGCCCGCCTTCAGGTACAAGCCCTCCTCTGTGAGGGCAGATCGACTCGCACGCCCCCCCCCCCCCAATAGCTAGCAATCCAAAAGAATCCAGTGGAGCCTGAGCGGTGGGTGTTGCCTTCTGACACACTTCTGGTGACGTCAGGGTGTGCGGCATATGCAAATAAGTTACGCTAATGAGCTCCTGCACCTCTTTTTCTACGAAATGACCCCTGCTCAGGCTCCACTGCCAAAATCTCCAGGTATTTCCCAACCCGGAGCTGGCAAACCTACTCGGGTGGGTTTGGGCGTTCACCTGCTGGGTTGCAAGCCCTTATACAGCCACCATTTTCTTTGGCTACTTTTTGGAAGGACCTGCTGCCACTACACGTACAGAGAGTGCAAGGGACACCACCCCCGTCTCCCTTCGAGAGGAGCAACAGGCTGGTGAGATGAGATGACTCAGTGGTAGAGAAGATTCTTCCATTAGCTTTGACCCTTGGCTTATTCCCAATTGTTGTAGAGCTCCCGGAATTCATCTTTGTGCTTCCTAGTCTCTCTGGATCTGCTGCAGCCCACCGTCTGACACTGGTGAGCATAGACCTCTGGCTCTTCCTCGTTTTGTCATGTGACCAGGGCTCTAGTCGGGGGGGAGCTCTCAGGTACGGAGCTCCGGAAGAGAACCTCTAGGGGGCGGGGCGGTCACGTGGTGAAGCCCCGCCCCCTTCTTTACCCCGCCCTCTGCTTCGATCCTCATTCCGTTTGGGAATGAGGATAAAGCAGGAGGGTAAGTAGCCGGGCCTTCTGACACACTTCCGGTGATGTCAGGGGGTGTGGCCTTCTGTCACTTCCGGTGATGTCAGGGGGCGTGGCATATGCAAATAAGTTATGCTAATGAGTTATGCTAATGAGCTCCGGCAGCTCTTTTTCTACAACAAGACCCCTGCATGTGACTGTGATGCTGCATGGCTTTGTATCACATCCTTGAAGCTCAGTGGGTCCTGTGCTGCCGCCTGGGAATTTAAGGTGGGTCTCAGCAGGTCTGGACATCTGCTGAACTAGTCTGCCCCTAACAATGGCCAGCATTGGAGGTAACTGCCCTTGCCGTGGAGTTTGGTCCAGCAGCTGATATTTTCCAATAACAATATTGCTTCTGCTTCTGACCTGGAGATTGTACTGAGCTAGACAGACCACACTTCGATGAAGTAGAGAATATTGCTGGGCTGGGGTGGGGAAGGGTTTTTCCTCCCCCGAAACATACCAGAGCCCAGGGAAATGCCTGGATTCTAAAATGTAATTCTAGCCCTATTGCATTGCTCATTGCATGTCTTATATGCTGTCTGACTGAATTGGGTTTTTTTAACGGTTTGTTATCTGCCTTGGGAAGGGAAGGTAGCATGCTATAGCCCGATCTCATCAGATTTCAGAAACTAAGCAGGATTGGTACTTGGAATAGAGATCACCAAGGAAGACTCTGGAGTGGAAGGCAATGGCAAACCACTAAGCACTTGCCTTAAAAACCCCTTGCTGGGGTTTGCCATAAGTCAGTTATGACTCAGTGGCACTTCACACACACACACACACACACGCACACACACTTCACCTTGAGCCTCGGAGAAAGGCAGGCCACAAATTAACTCAGTGAAGATCAACCAAATTGTCCAAGGTACCAGCTTTTGTGAGCCAAAGCTCACTTTGTTCTGACAAATTTGTCCGCTTATTGCTTAATGGCTTGCATTTTCAACGGCTTGTGTTTTATACGGTGGTTTTTAATTAGAAGCCACCTCCAACAGGACTCTGAAGAGGCAACACAGAAATAGTCTAAATAAATAAATGCTAGTTACCAGAATGTGAGAACATAAGAAGAGCCCTGCTGGATCGGAGCAGTGGTCCATCTACTCCAGCATCCTGTCTCACATAGTGGCCAACCAGGTCCTCTGGAGGGCCAACAATAGGGCGTAGATGATGAGACCTCCCCCTGATGTTTCTTCCTGGCTCTGGGATTCAGAGGTTGGTTGTCTCTGAATGCGGAGGTTCCTCTCAGTCACCATGGCTAGTAGCCACTGATAGACCTCTCCTCCATGAGCCTATCTAATCCCCTTTTAAAGATGTCTGTTTCTGTAGTCATCGATACATACTCTGACAGCGAATTCCACATTTTAATCACTCTCTGTGTAAAGAAGTATTTCTCTTTGTCCATCCTGAATCTAGCGCCCATCAACTTCACTGGATGCCCTCAAGTTCTAGTTTTTTTGGGAAGAGGGAGAAAAAGATCTGTTTGTCAACTCTTTCCACCCCGTACCTAATTCTACAAGCCTCTATCCTGCCCCCCCCTTAATCTTCTCTTTTCTAAACTGAAAAGTCCCAAACTCTTTTAGCCTTTCCTCATAGGGAAAGTCCGTGAGCCTTGGTGTTTAGTCATGCTGGCCACATGACCACGGAAACGTCTTCGGACAGCGCTGGCTCTTCGGCTTTGAAACGGAGATGAGCACCGCAACCCTAGAGTCGGATTCGACTGGCTTTCGAGCAAGGGAAACCTTGACCTTTACATAGGGAAGGTGCTCCAACCCCCTAATCACCTGGGTTTCCCTCTTCTGTACCTTTTCCAAGTCTGTGAGGTCCTTTTTGTGGTACAGCGACCAGAACTGTCGCAGTATTCCAAAGGAAACCACAACATAAATCTATACAGGGAAATAATAATATTGGCCGATTTATTTTCAATCCCTTTCTTAATAATCCCTAACACAGAGTTTACCTTTTTGAGGTACAGCAAACAGAACTGTCGCAGTATTCCAAAGGAAGCCACAACATAAATCTATACAGGGGCATTATAATATTGGCTGTTTTATTTTCAATCCCTTTCTTAATAATCCCTAACTGTGGCCCTGTTCATACGAGACGTTTTGGGCCGGGAGGGGGACGGAACGGGGGCGGAGCAAACGGGCGTGATCCCATGGCAACATCTGGGAATCGTTGCCTGCCCGTCCCTGATCCGTCCCTACCGCTGAAAACGTGCACTAAAAAAGAACCACCTACCTAGGTGGTTCTTTCCAGTAGAGTGCCTCAAGCCGAGCTGTGGGATCGGCCGGCGCATCCTTGCGCTGCCGCGTCCCGCCCCCTGGGCGTACTGCGCATGCTCGAGCATGCGCAGTTCGTCAGACTCCCCCTCCCATCCGACTCTTCCTCCCCGGCATCTGATCGTGCCGGGGAGTGCCGCACCGCGGCTTGGGGGATCCATGGGATCCCGCCGCGGCGTCTCAACTTTGGTGCGGCTCAGATTAGCCGCAGTTCAGCCATCCGCAGTTTACCTTTTTCACTGCTGCAGCACACTGGGTCAACACTTTCATGGAGCTATCCACTACAACCCCAAGATCTCAGCAAGTTCATACCCCATTAGCCTATACTTGAAGTTGGGTTATTTTTTGTCCTAATGTGGAGGATAGAGAAGGGGCACATTCAGCCATTTCGAATCCCCTGGAGTGAAGGATGTCAGGCGATGGGGACTATTTCTAATGGCAGGACCTTAGACTGGCTGGAGAGAATGTATCTGGCTATGGAGTGCTATCCGGAGACTGCCTGCTAACAATCCTCTAAACAAACACCTGATCAGTTCCCACTTAAAGAAACAACCAAAGCCATTCAAGAGCATTTGCCCCCTCTTTGCCCACAGGTTCCTGACTCCCCTCCCCACCTTCCATGTCACTTGAGGTCAAAGCACTGCGTTCATAGAACCATTTGCAGCAATCAGACAGGAAGCTCAGAACAGCCTTGGAAAGTAAGACGTTTCATGACAACAGAGACTGCTCAATGATGGTGCCAAAGAACAAAAATGTACTTTCTGGACTGTATGGACACATACATTGTGAAACAAAAGCATTGCAAAATCTCTGCAGCCAGGCCTGCCACTAGCAACCATGCGAGGAAAGCTTGGCTTTGCTCACTGGAAGAGTCCTGCTTTGCTTCTCGAGAGAGCTGCTCATGATGGATCACATGTTAGGTAACTGAATAATGGAGAAGTCTCCCACAAGTGCCGAATTCTCGCTCACACTCAGGCTCCGTCTGCAAGTCGCAAAGTCATGGTGTTTGTTGGGTAGCAAATGAGGACTTTGTATCACGCGATCAATGGGGGTTTTGTGCCTCCCTCCCATGGGCTTGCTGGCTCTTTTCTGTTTGCAGCCAAAACACTCAGGGGGAAGTGGTTGTAGCCTCCCCTCTTCCTTTGCTTTTGATCCTGGAGGCACTCCATGGAACCACCGTTGGCTCTATTGTAAAAAAACAACAACCCACGTTGCTTATATAGTTGTACGCAGGGGTCATTTCATAGAAAAAGAGGTGCAGGAGCTCATTAGCATAACTCATTAGCATAACTTATTTGCATATGCCACACCCCCTGACATCACCGGAAGTGTGTCAGAAGGCAGCACCCACCGCTCAGGCTTCACTGGATTGTTTTGGATTGCTAGCTATTGGGGGGGGACACGTGCAGATCTGTCCTCACAGTGGGAGGGCTTGTGCCTGAATAAAACTTGGTCTTAAAGGTGCCACTGGACTGTTTTGGACCGGGGGGGGGGTGTCTCTGCAACTTACCTGGCTGCTTCTCGCTCTGACTGAGGGCTGCTGGGAGCAGGGGGGTGGGGCTTGTTGCATGTGCCCGCCCCCTGGGCTCTTTCCTGCCGGAGCTCCGCTCCTGTGCGCTCCTGCAGGAAATGACCCCTGGTTGTACGTAAGGTTGACAATGGCTCCGATACCAGTTCCGTGGGGTACTTTGAGGAGTTAAAAGCAACAGGGAGTACCATGGGGTACTTTGAGGAGTTAAAAACAACAGGAGTGTGCTTTGGGAGGAGGAGGAGGAGGAGACATTTGGATCAAGGTGGGTTGGCGCTGCTTTTGCTCTTGGATTTGACAGAAGCGTTCAACGCAGTCAATTACGATCTCTTGACCCATAGGGATACAGGGACTGCTCTACAATGGTTTCCTCCTTTCTCCAAGGTCAGGGACAGAGGGTGGCGCTCGGGGAGAGAGTGTCTCCACGATACCCATTGGAATGCGAAGTGCCACCGGGGTGCTTACAAAAGCACAGTTAGTTTTCTACAAACAGCAAATACACTCAGTACTAATGGGGGGGGGGGTGAGGGGGGGGGGTTAGTCTGGGCTGTCACCAGTATGCTGATGACCCCCAGCTCTATCTGTTGATGGATGGCCAGCCAGACTCCACCCACTCCAGATAATTTGGACAGGGCATTAGGAGCCGTGGCTGGATGGTTCCAGCAGAGCCAGTTGAGACTAAATCCAATGAAGACGGAGGTCCTGTGCCTGAGTTGTGGGGTCTTGGGATCAGGAATCTGGCTCCCGACACTTGGTGGGGCATCTTTGACACCAGGGCCAAGGGCAAGGAGCCTTGGGGTGATCCTAAATGTCTCACTTTCTGAATGTATATTTTTTTATTAATTTTAACCATTTCAATACAATACAATAGCATTGACATCTGATAAACATTCATAAAAATAACCGGCCCAGGTCACCGCTGTTGCCAGGTCTGCCTTTTATCATCTGCAGCAGGTCAGGTGACTCGTCCCCTGTCTCTCCTCCCAGGACTTAGCTACAGTGACCCATGCAATGGTCAATTCCAGGCTGGATTACTGTAACTCGCGCTATGCAGGGCTGCCCTTGAATCTGACCCAGAAACTCCAGCTGGTGCAGAATGTGGCAGCATGCTTGCTGACAGCATCATCTGTGTGGGCATGCATTCAGCCAGGGCTACGCCAACTGCACCGGCTACCAGTTGAGTACCGGATCCACCTGGGACCAACATACCTTCGGGGCCATCTCTCCCCATATATGCCCTGGAGAGCCTTGCACTCCACAGAACAACATCTACTGTTAGTGCCCGGCCCAAAAGACGTCCGCTTAGCCTCAACCAGGGCCAGGGCCTTCTGTGCCCTGGCCCTCCCCTGGTGGAATGCACTCCCAATGGAGATCAGGGCCCTGTGGGACTTGCGACAATTCCACAGGGCCTGCAAAATGGCACGGTTTTGCCAGGCCTTTGGTTGAGGCGCCGGAGGTTTCCACCATCTTGGCCTCCCCTGCCTATAGTAGGCCTACAGATGCCTACTATCCTGCTAACGTCTAACAGGAAGTGTAGAAGAAGAGGAGGAGGAGATTGAATTTATACCCCGCCTTTCACTACCCAAAGGAGTCTCAGAGCGGCTTACAAACTCCTTTCCCTTCCCCTCCCCACAACAGACACCCTGTGAGGCAGGTGGGACTGAGAGAGCTCTGACAGAAACAGCTCTTTTTCAAGGACAGCTCTTATCAGAACTACGGCTTGCCCAAGGGCACCCAGCCAGGTGCAAGTGGAGGAGTGGGGAATCAAACCTGGTTCTCCCAGATTGGAGTCCGCGCACTTAACCACTACACCAAACTGGCTCTGTACTGGGCTGTTCTGGAGTAATGTTATGTTTCTTAGCTGCCATCCTGTTTTATTTAACTAGCTTTTAATTATATATTCACTGTGTTTAATTTCTGTTGTGAGCCGCCCTGAGCCCATCAAGAGAAGAAGAAGAATTTTATACCCCCTTTTCTCTACCCTAAGGAGTCTCAAAGCAGCTTACAATTGCATTCCCTTCCTCTCCCCGTAGCAGGTACCTTGTGAAGTAGGTGGGGCTGAGAGAGTTCTAAGAGAACTCTGACTGGCCCACGGTCACCCAGCAGGCTTCCTGTGGAGGAGTGGGGAATCAAACCCTCCAGATTACAATCCGCCACTCTTAGCCACCACACCATGCTGGCTCCCAGAGCCTGGTAAGCACAAAACTCCCATGTCATGTCTGCATGTTGCTCCCCAACAAACTCAAGGCTTTTATAATGTGTAGGTGGACCCTCAGCAGAAGATACTCACAACACCTCTGTATGATTCTCTGTCCTGCCTTTGCAGACTTCTCATCAAATTTTCCTGGGGCCAGCTCTGCCTTAGGTTGAGCAATGGATCCTACACAGGACAAAATAAAAGGAGTGCATTTTGTGAAAAAATATCTCTTCCTGCAAAATGCATCCCTTTGCTCTGGTAATAATACGCAGGAGAGGCTGCAAAATACAGCAAAAAAACACAACACCACAGTTCTCCTGTTAAGAAGTGAAGGTAAGAAGCATTTCTCATACTTTGATTTGGCTTTGGAGCATTATCCTAACTGATTGGCTGCATCGCAGCATGACTTCATTCTGCCTACATGACCCTTGATTGGTTGGATCATGTCGCCAGCAAGACAAACAACCCTCTTTTTATAATCAGAAGGGCGGCGTTGGTGAAACACAGTTGCCAAAAGGAGTAGCAGTTGAAAGATGAGCGAGACAGAAATGGAGCAGGTACATTCTTCTTTCGGAGAGCATTCCAAGCTCCTCTAAACTCCCTTCTCATTTCGAAAATATTCAGCCACAAGACTTCATGTTGGCTTTAGTTCTAATCTCATTCGGGCTACATCAGCTGTTTTAAGGATGTATCGGTTTCATAGAATGAAGCAACACAGCCCATTCAACAGGTCCATCTCCACATGCTTGTAATCAGGGCTCTTTTTGTAGAAAAAGCCCAGCAGGAACCCATTAGCATAATATGCCACACCCAACACCAGAAACTCATTAGCATAGTAGGCCACACCCCTGCCAGCACAGCTCATTAGCACATTAGGACGCACCCCCATGTTACCAGAAGTGTGGTTATCCAGCCACACCCACCTTTTGCTTCTTATTCAGTTTACCATGTTTGTTGTCAAAACCCAGGGCCTTTTTTTGTAGCAGGAACTCCTTTGCATGTTAGGCCACACACCCCTAATGTAGCCAATCCTAATGAATTTCTGCTGTTGGGTGTGGCCTATTATGCTAATTAGTTCCTGCTGGGCGTGGCCAACTTGGAAGCCAGCCGGAACTCCATTCCTGTGCGTTCCTGCCCAAAAATAGCCCTGCTTGTAATCCAGTTTATGCCCCAATATAGAGGGGCTCTGTAAAGCACATTCTGCCCCCGTCATACATCTTGGTGTCCCCATGCCACTGTGGCAATGGCCCCCCTGATGCAACATGGTAGCTTGTGAACTTCATAAGCCGGATAGTAGTGAGGGGAGAGCCTTTGCTCCATGTATGCAGGGGAACCGATTGGCTGTTTTCCACATCCTCCATGGTAGTAACATCCAGACTCCAGATCTGCAGTGGTGGTCCAGAGCTCCATTGCTAGAGCCGGAAAAGAAGTATGGACTTAGTCTCGGAATGCAGGAAGCAGAAAGTTCTGCTCCGTTGACCTGGCGAGGGTCAAGCACCAAGTTCTGAGTGTTTATACCAAGGCCTGTCAATTGAAAGGCTTCATAGTGCCTGCCAGTAGCAGGGGTTGGTCTTGCTTGCCTGTTCCTCCTTTCCGTATCTGAAAAAGGAAGTGATGCCTGATCACACGCAGTCTGTGAAAGTTTTTGCATCTAGGACGACCGAGTCCTTGACATCCTTTCAGTCTCCGAACTCTCGCCTCATCATAGTTGTCTAGGTCCTTCTCCATATTTATGGCTCTACTCTGTGAACAACTGCAAGATCACTTAGTGGTTAAAGGGGCTTCCATGCTGGGTGGCCCACTCTCCGCTGTCCCGTGGCCATTGCTTTGGCATTTGCGGCAGGCAAAAATGACCGTGGAAGATCTGCATGCCTACAGTTACTGTGCTTTTGAAATTAACTCTGTCCCAGCGTTTCCTTCTTCTTCTTTGGTTATTTATAGTCTGCCTTTCTTACTCAGACTCAAGGTGGAGTACATAGTGTAAATCAAGTACACTCAACAGGATGGGACAGCCGATGAGTAATAGGCTTTGGACTACAGGAATCAGAAAACAAACAGAAATCTCAAATGGAACTGAAACAGAGCATGAGCTTTGAAACCTGATACATTATCCTAATGAGAGTGACTCCAGTCTAAGTCCATTGAAAAAGAATGAGCTTAGAGTGCAGGAACTGTCTTTAGGATTGCACTAAGTGGTGTAGAAACTACCTAGCCTGGAGCATACTTACAGTCAGGGGCAGGGCTATTTTGGGGCCGGAGCACATAGGAATGGTGTTCCGGCTGACTTCAGAGTTGGTCACGCCCACTACAGCCAAAACCTCTGCATGCATAGCTACAGAGGGAAGGCCTGGAGAGTGACACACCCCCCCCGGTGACTCCAAGGTGGGCGGGCCAGGGGGGCCCTGGAAGGATCGGGGAGGCATTTAAATGCCTCTCTGTGCCTTCCCCAGTCTGTCCAAGGGCCAGCTTGCCCGGGTGCCCTGCAGCCACGGGGCGCCTGGATGAGCCAAGGGAAGGCAGTTTATATTGCCTCCCCTCCCCTCCAAGAGCCGGCTTGCCCAGGCTCCCCGCAGCCGCAGGGCGTCTGGGCAAGCCAAGGGAAGGCATGGGTGTATGGCCTAATATGCTAATGAGCTGTGCTGTCAGAGGTGTGGCCTATTATGCTAATGAGTTCCTGCTGCGCTTTTTCTACAAAAAAAAAGCCCAGCTTACAGCAATGCAACCATAATAGGCCACAAGATTCTTGTGGGGTCGCTCATAATCCCTATCCCCAGGGGTCATTTCGTAGAAAAAGAGCTAGGGGAACTCATTAGCATAACTCATTAGCATATGCCACACCCCCTGACATCACCGGAAGTGTGTCATAAGGCCACACCCCCTGACATCACCGGAAGTGTGTCATAAGGCCACACACCCCGCCCCCAACAGTCCCGGCCGCCGCCGCCGGCCTTGCAGCTCCACTGCTGGACAGGCAGGGGTGGGGAGAGGCAGGGAGGAAGCAACTTACCCTCCCTCTTCTCCTGCCTCCTCCTGGCTGAATGAGGGCCGGAAGCAGAGGTCCGGAAGCAGGGCGCCCGGAAGCAGGGGGCGGGGCTTCGTCATGTGCCCCGCTCCCCGTACCTCACCCAGGGGAACTGCGTTCCCCTGCGTTCCCCCCCGAAATGACCTCTGCCTATCCCTTTCCCAATGCAGCTTTCTGACCATTTCATTACAGTACAGTTCTGTTTACCTGTGCAACCCCTCCCCACCTGCATACTTCCATTTTTCATAGTTTGAGGGAAAGTAGCAACCTTCCTAGTCTCGGGGGGGCGGCGTTAAACTCTCTCATAGAAGGCGAAGTTTGGTTCAGGGGGATTTCTGAATCATTTATATTAACATACGAAGAGCCCTGCTGGATCAGACCAGTGGTCCATCTAGTCCAGTGTCCTGTTACACACAATGGCCAACCAGTTCCCTTGGAAGTCCAACAACAGGGCATAGAGGCTGAGACCTTCACCTTGCTGTTGCCTCCTGGCTCTAGGTCTGGGATTCAGAGGTTTAGTCTCTCTGAATGTGGGGGCCCCCCTCAGTATATTCCTCACCAAATTCCTCAAGAAGCCCTACTTGCTATAACTCAAAGCCATAGCAACGAATGGGATTATTACAGGCCAGTTCTACATTTATATACATTTTTAAGCATTATAGCTTCTGTGACAGCATCCCCCTATCTGATAAACTTTACTTGACCTCACCTACTCAGTTTGCCTACGAACAACCCAGTAAGGCAGGTCAATATGGACTGCTGAGCCAATTGGGTAAGAAGAAGAAGAGGAGGAGGAGTAGATTTATACCCCGCCCTTCACTCAGAGTCCCAGAGCAGTTTATAATCTCCTTCCCTTTCTCTCCCCACAACAGACACCCTATGACAGTGGTGGCAAACCTATGGCACGGGTGCCAGAGGTGGCACTCAGAGCCCCTCTCTGCGGGCACGCGTGCCATCACCCCAGCCAGGCCCAGACCATCATTAAAGTGTCGAATTCTCTGCCAAATCATTTTAAGTAAATGAAAGCATTTGGGGTTGCTTTCCTTACTTTGTTGGGATCATCTTAAGTTAATGTAGAAATAAAGTTTCTAAAGTAAAACCTCAGTTGTTGTTGTTGTTCAGTCGCACAGTCGAGTCCGACTCTTCGCGACCCCATGGACCAGCTCCCGCCAGGTCCTCCTGTCTTCCGCCGTCCTCTGAAGTTGGCTCAACTTCATGTTCGTTGCGTCGATGACACTGTCTAACCAGTACTCAGGTTAAATTGCCGTGTTGGCACTTTGTGATAAATAAGTGGGTTTTGGGTCGCAATTTGGGCACTCGGTCTCTAAAAGGTTCGCCATCACTGCCCTATGAGGTAGGTGGGGCTGAGTGAGAGAACTGCTCTTGAGAGAACAGCTCAGAGAGAACTGTGACTGACCCCAGGTCACATGTGGAGGAGTGGGGAATCAAACCCAGTTCTCCACATTAGAGTCCACCAGTCTTAACCACTATACCAAAATAAAGCATCTGGAGGACTCTCTGAAAAGAAAATGTCCATGTGCATTGCTGTCGTGACTCGCAATTATTTTTGTTATTATGACTAGGTCACCGTCATAGAGCCAAGAGGTGAGCATGTTTTGGTGCTCAATTAGCACTGGCATAGACCGTCTACTTGCCTTCCTTCATGAAAGATGGTGACTTTGACTCACAGCTACTATGCCATTACGGGGTGCCAAGTTTGTCCCTCTACTCGAGAAATTTCATGAGCAAACCCAGTTCTGGGTGTCTTTCTTCATTCTACACGAATCTGCTTGGAAAACTGCCTCGGTTCCAGCGACGGAAGGATCCTATTCTCTTCCAGAGGGGCAACTTAGTTGGGAATTGCATAGCCTTGAAGAGACAGCGGTTTGAGAATGGGAGGAAGATTCCCTATGGGGTAGGAAAACAGAGCTGTCTACATCCGATCGAATGGTGGAGCTCAAAGCTGGAATCCTTGTGAGGCACCACCGAAAGAGCCATCTGGGTCACACATACCCCCCCCCCCAAGCTGTAAGCAAAGAGTCTCAACAGGATACAAAAGGAGAGCGCCGACTCTATAAGGAATGGGAGACGGGCTTGCTCAGTTGGAAAAAAAGAGGACTCCGAGCCTATGAAAGCCAAGTTGGATGTTACTCAGAAAATTAACATGAATAGCAGACACGTTAGAGCTGTATAAATAGAAAACAAGGTCAGCCACCAAACAGGAACGATAGAGAAGGCCTCTGGAGAGGGACCAAAGACATAATTAGGGGAATTTTTTTTGCCGCAATTTTTGAGGAAGAACGAAGACATGGAAGAAAGCCACGGTTCAAAACACATCTAAGTGGGGCGGAAAGAATGTCCCTTTGTTATTCTTTTTTATTTTTTTGAAACGCACAGCTCGTCCTGTACCGAAGTGTTGGGACAGGTAACAATAGAGAGATCCCCCCCCCCAAAAAGCCACACATTCCATTAATATTCGGTAAAAATGAATGGAAGGCTGACTTCCTATGTACTAGGAATGAGCCCAAATGACTTTTTGTGTTTTGTGTTCTTTCTCATGAGTGTCAAAGCATCTTCCAATCTGGCAGGTTTTTCAGCTCTTCGGATTTCCAGTCCTGTTCCTTCTCAGTGTCGGTTTCTTTCCTCTGTGCCCATGTTATCCTCGGCCTTCCATGGCCACAGTGTCATTTTGATCTGGCCACCCCTGTGACTTTGTTGACACCATCGCCATGCTATGGCACTAACGTCACAGAGTCAGAAACTGTGTTAATTGCCACAGAGAATCGGATTCTAGGGCAGTGAGAGCAAGTGAAGCCAAGGGCAGTGAGGGCAGAAGATGGCTCTGAGAAGCAACAGCACAGTAGTCAGGGGAATCAGTAGCTTGAGGAATGCCATAGAAAGACTACAAAAGGTCAGTGAAATGAGTGACCTTGTGTGTGTTTTAAAGAAATTCAGAATCTTTAATACCCTGATCTGGATAGCCCAGGATAGCCCAATCTCGTCCGATCCCAGAAGCTAAGCAGGGGCAGCCTTGGCTAGTATTTCAGTGGGAGACCTCCAAGGAATACCAGGGTTGTGACATGGAGGCAGGCAATGACAAACCACCTCTGAACGTCTTTTGCCTTGAAAACCCTACAGGGTTGCCATAGGCCAGCTGTGACTTGACAGCCCTTTCCACCACCACCAGGATTTTTAATGCAAATAGTAAAATTCGGGGACCTTGTCCAAGCTCTACATGGGCTTGTGGAATTGTGTAGGAGCCTGGCCATCACAAAGTGATGCTGCAGCGTTGGAAGGGGTTACAGCAGCTCTGAGCCAACATACGCCTCCTCCAGAGACTCCAAATATATGGGGAAATCCTTCCCCACCCATTGCTGTGTAACATACTGGGATATAGCCACCCTGCTCCAGAGATCCTTACGGGTGGGGTTCTAAGCGGCGGTGGAGGGGGGAATGGAAGAGGCAAATAATGAACTCATGCGTCGCTCGGAAAAAACGAATAAGCAACAGCTGTTTACTCACTCGCTTAATACAATGACATGAGGGCATTTGTAGTTAACAAACTGCAGATTTCAAGCAAACCGAAAGAGCTAGATCTTTTTTCCCCTCCCTCCCTTCCTTGCTCTCATCCCCATTGCAAGATGGCTTGTAGAACTATGCCCTGTTTTCCCCTTTTCCGGCGATGTCTGTGGAGACTGTAGCGTAGCACAGGCGCATACTTTTCCGAGCCTCTGGAGTGTGAAGTCCTGGGTTCAAATCTTCGTCAGTGCCTGAACAAGGACCCAAGGAAAGATGTAAGCACCTATTGCAAGAAATGAGTAGAATCCATAATGTTTTTTGTGATATAATACATGTTTAATATTTTAAGGTTTTTTACAATTTCATGTGTTAATGAGAATCTGAGTTACGTAGTCGCTTTGGACCCCCTGCAGATTTGTGCTCAAAAATCCACTTTCCAGCATGGTAACATTCACTCGAAAGACCTGAATCGCTGAGCGAGGGGGCTGAATCACAGTGCAAAATCTGAAACTTTTTTCAAAAACAGTAGGCGTAGAAAAGAGCAAGAGTCCAGCAGCACCGTAAAGACTAACAAAATTCGTGGCAGGGTAGGAGTTTCCGTGAGTCACTGCTCGCTTCTTCGGATATATAGTATGGCTGAAAACTGGAGGAAGAAAAGGAATGGCAGGAAATATCCAGGACTGAAGAAGTGAGCAGCGACTCACAAAAACGCCGACCCTGCCATTAATTTCGTTCGTCTTTAAGGTGCTACTGGACTCTTGCTCTTTTCTACTGCTACAGACAAGCTACCCATCTTGATCTAAAAACAGTAGGGTTACTCTGGGACTAGCTTCATTATAGCCACTCATACAAAGAGACAGACAGACAGATAGATATGTATATATGATTTGAATAGGACGTATAAGGGAGGGGGAAATCAAAGCTGCCATCGAGTTGGAAAATGGCCTTAGTATTAACAACCTGCTCCATGTTGATCAGTTGCTGAATCTTCATCAGGCCATCAATGAATCATTAGTGGGCATTAGGTAAGCCACTGGCTCTCAGTTTCTAACAGGCACCCTATTTGCAATATGGGATTGATAATATCGGCCCACCTTGAAGGGCGGTTGTAAGCAGCCCGGGGATGCAAGGTTCCAAAACGCTGTACATATGGCAGGTATTCTGAACAGCTGCACAATGTATTTTCCTCCCCCATGTTTCGCAGAGGGAACTCAATGTTCTTGCTTTATGCTGATCAAACATGAGATTCATGGTATTGTCTTAAACCCCTGAGTAATGGGAAACCCCAGCTGCTCTTTGTGAAGAAGGAGTGTTGATGATATTTTTGTTGCGTGTGTTAAAACTCTGTTTACTTACAACTAAATCCACTGAGCTAGGAGGGTCTGGCAGCCCGAGCTGGTCTGTGAAACACCTTCCATAATCCCTCCAAAGCAAGCAGCATGAAATGCATGACGAGGAATGAGGTGGCAGAATTCTCGGCTGCTGAAATGGGAGGCTTCATAGATTTGAAAGTCAGCCTCCTGACGTAAACCATTCCCTGAATGAAGTAAGTGAGGATATTAAGGAAAGGCCTAGGCTAAACTTTGCTGTCTGATGTGCTACTTTATCACATGTACGGAGTAGTTGTTTGCTTTTGGTCCACATGATTAGTATTCAAAGAAAATTAGAGCCGGTGTAATATAGGGGTTAAAAGTGTCGGACCAGTATCTGGGAGATCCAGATTCAAATTCCCACTCTTGCTATAGATGCTCACTGGGTGACCTTGGGCCAGTCACACTCTCTCAGCCTAACCAACCTCAGGGGGTGGTTGTGAGGATAAAACGGACGACAGGAGAACGATGTAAGCTGCTTTGGTTCCCCTTTGAGGAGATAGGGAGGGTACAAATGAAAGAAGGAAGGAAGGAAGGAAGGAAGGAAGGAAGAGAAAGAAAAAGAGAGAGAGAGAGAGAAAGAAAGAAATGAAAGCAAAACCTTCCCTCTCCTGCACTCAGAAGTGGTACAGTCCAGGAAGCGGGATGTGGTCGCAGAATGCTGAGGAGGCAGAATGGACTGCGCCACTTCAAACTGCAGGTGGGGACGTCCCATTTTTGAATGCTCCCCATCATAAAAAAGGACCTCCCTGAAGACAGAAAACTAACACATCAGAGACAGTCTGCTGGCTTTGTTTTCATGGCAATGTTTGTAATGCAAAATGCATTAGTGGCTAAGTCCATTCCACCACCTTGCCCTGTTGCATGTGAAGACCGGGTCATGAGACACTGAGGATGGACAGCCGACTCTCCATACTCGCTCAGCTGGCCTAGCCTTTCTTCTCGCAGCCCTCGATGCTTCGGGTCACTCATCTGTTCTCCACGTAGCCATTCTGGCGGGTGGTGCATCATCCTGCTCCCATCTCGTCCCTTGGCCGCCTTTCACTTCTCCTTGCCTTAGCCAAGGCTAAATCCGCAGCGAGGAGCGAGCGAACGCTGGGCCCTCCTCTGTGCATGCCAAGAATGTCTTGCATATTTTGGAAGGACTGCAGCCACTCGGAGAGGTCTGTGAGTCAGGCTGCCCCGTGCCAGAACGTGTCTCCATTCAGGGCTGAACAAGGGGTCCTGAGCCACATCAAGAAATGGGGTAAGTGGAGGGACCCCCAACCTACCATGAGTGCCGTAAGACCAATTGAAGGATATTGCCGAATTTTCGCTTTTTCGGTTTGGTTTCCCCCTTGTGCGAATCAAACCCACGAGCCTTGATTTTCAGACCGCTTTCTGCTTCCTTGCATTGATTTTTCACCCTCTACAAATCCTCATATTTCTCCACCAAGATAATGTTTGCATTGCTTTGGTGTGTAAGTGACACATCCTATATAAATGCTGTAAAATAAATTGGAAACATCGATCGAAGCAACCCGAGAAAGACTCACGGCGACACAGGAACGCAATGCGAAATGAACAAAGGGCCTCCTGGCACATCCCTCGGTCAGTTTCAGACTGCATTGAAAACTGTACTGTGGAGTACTGTGAAATCTGGGACTGCGTGAGAAAGGATTCCAAGAGTGGAGGCTAGAGACAATTAACAAGGGGGGAATGGAGGTGAACTGAAGGTGGTATCCTTTGCTCTTCCAGCTCTACTTCCCTCAGATCAGAGGAGAGGAATGCAAAGAGTGTAGTAGGGTCTCTCTCACACACAGGGTTGCCAGCTCTGGTTTGGAAAATACCTGGAGGTTTTGTGGGTGGAGCTTGAGGAAAGCAGGGTTTGGGGAGCGGAGGGACCTCAGCAAGATATAATGCCATACCATCCATCCTCCAACGCAGCCATTTTCTCCAAGGGAACTGATCTGGGTCACCTGGAGATGAAATGAAATAGTGGGAGATCTCCAGGTGCTACCTGGAGGCTGGCAACCCTCACCCCGCACCACATCTGCTGTGCCAGGAAACTCCTGCATCTGTGCGTCAGCCATAGAATATTACATGCAAGGGAACCAAGAGAGTATTGCAGCAGGATGGAGACAGAGGGAAGGTGAAAGAGCTTGGAGCTTGCTCAGTTCTTGCCCTATTTGTGCATACATATGCTCTTGTGGTTTTATTGTGTCTTCTCCTTTTGGCGAGTCTGGGTCCAGGCCAGCAGGGAGAGGGGCCATGGCTCAGTGGTGAATCACCTGTTTGGCATGCAGAAGGTCCCAAGTTCATTCCCCAGTATCTCTAGTTCAAAGTATCAAGGAAGTAGGTACTGTGAAAGATCTGAAACCCTGGAGAGCCCAAGTAAACACTGACCTTGATAGGCCAATAGTCAGGTTGGTGTGTGTGTTTGTAGGAGATGGTCTGAGCACGAACTTTGTAACAGGGCCAGAAAATTATGTAGAGCCAAACCACTTGGTCTCCCATAGCATCTCCTCCCTTCTTGTCCCTTGCTGACCTTACGCCTGTAACCCTGAGCCATGGCCTTTCCGCCTTTTGAATAGACTTGAGTAGGATTTGGGAGATACCGGCATAGAATGGCTCTTTCAGTTTCCCGGCTAGCAGGACTGCAACCTGCAATCCACACACGGGCCCTTAAATGGGTCTTGGATGGATCATAAACCATGTGGTGTGTTAAGCCTATGGAGAATATGGGGGCCAGTTACAGAGGTTATACTGTATGAAATCCTACAGTTCAGTTTGAATGCTTTTTTGGTGCTATCTCTGGCTGACCTTGTAAGCTACGTTTAGTTCCTGTTTATGGCTAGAAAAGCAGGATATAAATGTTTTAATGAATGAATACATAAATCACAAAAAGGCATTGCTTAGCAGGTATCTTGTTAATGTCCTCTTGTAATTGCCAAGCTAAAAAAAATATCCATGTTTGCTTTTTGGACAGCTGCAACCCACTGCTGATGTTTTCAAGCAGCGCTCTGCAATGATTTTGAGATCCCCAGTCTACCTGTGGGATAAAATGGAATAACTCACGTATGCTGCTTTGAGCGTTCTGGAGAAAGGCCAGGATACAGATGTGGTGCATTAAATAAAGCAATTGAAGACTGATGAAAATTCCCACCAACAGCTCCAGTGAGTTTCCAGGCACAGATTTTAAAAAAATAAATAACTTGGAGCAAGCAGAATGTTAATAAACACTCCATAAGACTTCAGCAGCAGGCTCGTTTCAATACCTTTCTAACTGTGGTTAATCCAGGGAGACTCACAGGTCCACATTGCTTTCTTCTTTCAGTCCCTTTGCTCATTGCCAGTTAAAACTCTGTTTCCTTCTTTTTTAGACTGAGGAGAAACAATATGAGCCCCACCCAGCAGCCACAAATCTTATTGGGTAATTTTGGGCCAGGGCAGTGTTCCCTCTAAACTGAGTTAGTGTGAGCTAGCTCGCAGTTTTTTAACCTCCGGCTCACACATTTTTGTCTTAGCTCAGGGAGGATGGCTCCAGAGCAACCTAATTTATGCAGTAGCCAAATTGCTCGCTCACAACTTTAGTGCCAGTAGATCACAAAGTAGAATTTTTGCTCACAACACTCCACAGCTTAGAGGGAGCATTGGTCCAGGGGGGCCAAACATATGGCTTGGGGGGTGGAACCAGCCCATCCAGGGCTCTTATCCATCCCAGAAGTGACTGGTGCGAGGGAGGGAAGGCTGGAGGTTGCTGGGGGGGGGGCACGGGCTAATACAGTGAGGTGTGTGTAGTCGAAGCTGTCAAGACATGGAAGGAAATGGCTAGGGGGCTGGTATGGTATGGTATCCCTTGGGGGGGAAACTAGTCTTGCATAGGATTAAATACATTTATGGGGGCTTTTGTGGATTCCCCAGCAAAACAATTGGTTTCACTCCTAGGAATCAATTGTTTTTGTTTGCATTTTGAGTAAAAATAATATCATTCATTTGGTTTGCCTGTGTCAGTTATAAAGTTTGTATCTCTGGTACCTGGAATAACATTTATGTTGTCAAAGTATCATTTATGGCAGATCCAGCCCTTGTAACAAATGAGTGACACCTCTGTCCTAGTCTATCATATCCCATAGAATTGTTGTGAGGACACAAGGGCGAACTATGCAGGCTGGGAGGTGGGGGGTGGCAGGCAACCTTTTGGGACTGAGTGCCGGAAAACCTGCACTGTCTACCGGTGAAGATATTGGTGTGCCCACAAAGAGGGAGGGGAAGCAGTGAGGGCTGTACTCGTGCACGCTGGGATTTAGCACCACAGGGCATCACCTCAGAACTGACCCTGTTACTAAGCAGAATAGTCTGACGTGCTGCTGTTCGGCATGCGTGCCTCTCCCTGATGTAGACTGCTGCGAGCTCTTTGAAGAAATGACCAGCTAAAAAATGTAATCAATCATATATCTCGTTCTTAAGTGGGTCTCAGAGTGTGAATCAAAACATCTGTACAATGGGGCCAGGTCCAGAGAAAATTTTTGGCCTCCAAGCTTTGTAGAAAATAAACCACAATAAAAAAGAGGGGTGGGTGGCCCCACCCAGAGGAAAAGGAGGAGGAGGAGGAGAGTTGGTTTTATACCCCACTTTTCTCTACCTTAAGGAGTCTCAGAGCAGTTTACAATCACATTCCCTTCTTCTCCCCACAACAGGCACCTTGGGAGGGAGGGAGGGTTGCCAAGTAAAAATATCCTACCGGCGGGGGAGCCTTGGCGGGCTCTGGGAGCCGTCCTTCGATGTGCGCGCGCTGCCAGCACGTCACCGGAAGTGACGCGCGACGTCGATCACATTGAAGGCGTGGCCCCGATCGTCAGAGGGAAAACCATAGAGTTTTCCCTCTGACGATCGGGGCCACGCCCCCAACATGATTGATGTGGTTGTGTCACCTCCGGTGACGCAGCCATGCTGCGCTTCGGGGGGCAGAGTTCCCCCCGGGGCCCGATTTACCCACCCCCACTTGGCAATCCTAGAGGTAGGTGGGGTTGAGAGAGTTGTGACTGACCCAAGGTCACCCAGCAGGCTTCATGCGGAAGAGTGGGGAATCAAAGCCAGTTCTACAGATTACAGTCTGCCGCTCTTCACTACTGCACCATGCTGATGATGGAGAATGGCAGTGGAAGGGGAAGTGGAAGTGGAGGAGGAGGAAATGGTAGGAGAGTGGATAGGAAGGAGGCAGTGATGGGGGAGAAAGAAGTCGCAGCAGGAGACTGTGGGAAGCAGGGGAAGACAGTAACAGGAGGGTTGGGGCAAGCAAGAGGAAAGGATGGGTGGGTCAGTGGTGGAGATGAAATTTCCCCTCTCTGGAGAATCCTCATGAGCCCCCCGTCATAAATAAATTAAACTGAAACCAAAGCTTTTACCGCTAAGAGCTAGTCTGGTTTCAAAACCTGTAGTATGCATTTGTCAAAATGGATTGGGGAGGGGGAGAAACTAGCAGTGCCATCCTAAGGCGAGTTATGCCCTTCCAAGTTCCTTGAATGGGTTTAGATGGGCATAACTCTGCTTAAGATGGTACTGCAGGTTTACTTGGTTTGGAGGGGAGAAGAATCCTGGCAGAAGGAACACCCTTCCTGTGCTTTTCTCAGGGTTGCCCAGTCCCCACAGTTTACCTTGACTCCTGGGGCGATTTCTCACTAGAGCTGCCTCGCAGCACAGCACCGTTTGCCCCAACACAAACATGTCAATTTCACACCCGAGGCTGCAGGGCTGCATTTGACTCTGGGCTTCGCCTGATTTCCTCCGCAGTTTCATGATCCTCAAAAACCAGGATCACGAAACTGCGGAGGAAATCGGGCGAAGCCCCGAGTCAAAATGCAGCCCCGGAGCTTCGGGTGTGAAATTGACATGTTTGTGTTGGTGCAAACGGCGGCTGTGCTGGGAGGCAGCTCTAGTGAGAAATCGCCCCAGTCATAGGAACCGAGCATTCAAGATACTGTTCAGCTGCATTCAAACAGTTTGAACCTGATTGACTGTGGGGGGAAAGATGCTTCCACATGCACAGCTATTATTATTAGAAGTTTATTACGAACCGAGATCAGATATCAGACTCGTCAAACGACACCGACATTATTAGGTGTTAGAAGATACTGAGTATAAACACATATTTGCCAAGATAAAATTTGTCCTGGTCACACTGGTCATGACAAAAATCTACATATACTCACATTTGGTAGAATAAAATCTGTTAAGACAAAAGCATATTCCTCTGCCTGACTGAACATGCCGAAGCACCGAATTTGGCTACCTTTATCGTAATTATATTACAAGGGTCGGTCAGGAGCAGTGAAACATAAAATTGATTGGATCTGCCTGGATATTTGGACATAATTGGAGTGATGTACGAAGTCCAAATGTTCTGGTAAAACAGGCGATAGAGGAGGTCGTGCTCAATTGTTTCTGTCAAACCAGATTGACAAGGATAGAGACGTTTCACATACAGGATACGTGTGCAGGGGTCACTTCCTGCAGGAGCGCACAGGAGCGGAGCTCCGGCAGTAAAGAGCCCAGGGGGCGGGCACATGCAACAAGCCCCACCCCTTGCTCCCAGCAGCCCTCAGTCAGAGCAAGAAGCAGCCAGCTAAGTTGCAGAGCCCCCCCCCCCCGGTCCAAAACAGTCCAGTGGCACCTTTAAGACCAAGTTTTATTCAGGTACAAGCTCTCCCTCCTCTGCGAGGGCAGATCTGCACATTCCTCTCCCCCCAGTAGCTAGCAATCCAAAACAGTTCAGTGGAGCCTGAGTGGTGGGTGTTGCCTTCTGACACACTTCCAGTGATGTCAGGGGGTGTGGCATATGCAAATAAGTCATGCTAATGAGTTATGCTAATGAGCTCCTGCACCTCTTTTTCTACAAAATGACCCCTTTATCTCCCATCGAGCAAGGCAGATGGTAGCATGTTAAGTCGGGCCCAGGTAAAAGCTCTGTGATGTTTAGGGAGTTCCATTAGATAGAGGTAGCTAGATGGAACAAAGTTTCAGTTATAATTCCCCAATGCTGGAACAGAGTAGGCTCTCGATCTGTCCAATTGAAGGGAGGTGTCCCATAGTCTCTGTTTAACTATTATTTTAGCTCCCTGATAACCAAGATGCAAAAACGACTAGAGGAAAACCCCCAAGAAGAGCAGTTTGTCCTCAGTTGTTCTCACCCACCTTGAATGGAAACTATCTGAAAATATTAACGAAACTAATCCAGGGGGCAAGAAATTTCACTTAAGCCAGATCGCTTGAGACCAAGCCCATGCTTCTAAAGTTACCAGGCCTGCCTCTAGCCTGAGCAAGGCGCTGGGGACACATTGGGGTACTCCGAATAAGGATCTTAAAAATTTAGACTATACTGACACATGCATAGTTACACAGTGCCTTGCTGCAGCCACCCACCCCCTCCTATAAATGCTGCTGCCAATGCCACTACCAGCCAGTTTGGTGTAGTGGTTAATAGCAGCAGACTCTAATCTGGAGAACCGGGTTTGATTTCCCACTCCTCCACATGAAGCCAGCTGAGTGACCTTGGGTCAGTCACAGTTCTCTTAAAGCTCTCTCAGCCCCACCTACCTCACAGGATGTCTGTTGTGGGGAGAGGAAGGGAAGGTGATTATAAGCCACTCTGAGACTCCAGGTAGTGAAAAGCAGGGTATAAGAACCAACTCTTCTTCTTCTTCTTCTCTGATTAGTAAAAGGCACATTATTAAAAGGGAAAAAGAACTTTTGACATTTTAAGATGAGACTTACTATTTACGTGTCTCTGTCTTTCTTAAGGTAGAGTCATAGCTACCAAAGTATTTCAATCATTATCAGTTTATGCATATGTATTCTCAGACTGCCTCATGGAAATTGTAGTTTCCCTCTAGGTCCACAAAAATAACATTGTCTTAACAACTATCAGAGCTACTTCTCACGGGTTGCCACTATACCCTATTCTTGCTACTTATTGCTTCCACTGAAAATTTGGAGGAAAGTGAGACAAATTCACAAATAAGTGTTCTCACATTGCCTTATGAGTGTCGTAGATATTTTTCTGGGCAAGATCTGATGCTCCCTGAGCATCCTCTTGCATCACAATGAAGTGAGCCAAGTTTCTCTGCCTGGCATCTAAGCTGAACATCAAACAACATTGTGGTGATCAAGTGAGGGAGCTCAACTTGTGTGTAAACATGGAGTTTGATCAAGATGAGTTCTGCTGGCAATTGTGCGGGTGATAAAGTTCCCAGTAGCCCTTGTTTCAATAGAATACTTAATTCATTTCTGAATGATTGCATAAGCGGCACCCTAATGGATTATCCCGAAATGGCCACTGTAATCTACACATCTATTCAAGCAGCCAGATATGTATAACTGCAACAGGGCCCACACACCAGATTGCATTTCCACAGAAATGGCTTTGAATGCTTGTCTCTGTCACATGGCATTGGTCACCTATGTACCTGGCTGACCAACACCCTTTTCCAGATCACACATGAAAAGCTGGGGTCACAGCACAAACCCTGTGAGGCATTCTGCTCTTAATGACTCTCCACGAAGGACTCTGCTGACAGACCACCCTTTGTGTCCTGCTTTGGACAGTTGCTTCAGAACCAGAAGATCTAGAGTAGGGTTTATTGTCGAGTCCCATGGCTGAAACTAGTGGGAACAAAGCAACTCTTAAGTCCTACTCCCGATGTCCTTTTTAAAGGCCTTGTAGTATACGTAGCAAAATTTATGTGTGAAATGCATGCTGGATTTGTGACCTGCAGATTTATCTTGCATCATTGATCAGTAGCTCTCAGGTTGTCCTGGCACTTGAATAGCTGCAAGTTGGGCTCTTTTTGTAGCAGGAACTCCTCTGCATATTAGGCGACACACCCCTAATGTAGCCAATCCTCCAAGAGCTTACAATAGCCCCTGTAAGAAGAGCTCTGTAAGCTCTTGGAGGATTGGCTACATTAGGGGTGTGTCACCTAATAGGCAAAGGAATTCCTGCTACAAAAAGAGCCCCAACTCAGCAGGCATGTGTGTGTGTTGTGGGAGCAATAGATTGGCAGCATGCTATAGACACGTGCTTGCACCTACACGCACGAAACCGAGATGCATCTGACACACACACTTCACTTTGAGAGACACACGGAAGGGAACCGAAAGGACTAGCATGCACCTGTGTGCTCTTACCAACATTTTAAAAAGCTATCTCCAACTTCTGCCTGTAGGGTAAAAAACACTAACGGTGTTCTACCTGAATTTATTTATTTTTTTTTTTGGGGGGGGGTGTTGCATTTTTTTATGTGTGTGAGGTTTGCACCTATTAGTCATGGTGACCTCTGGTGACTAACCTCTACTGGGGGCCTGAAGGATATTCAGAGAGGTGGGTGAATAAGAGCTTTCTCCCACACCTATGGTATTTCAAGGAGGTCTCCCATCCAAGTACTTGCCAGAGTCAACCCTGCTTAGCTTCCAAGATCTCACAAGATCAGGTTTGCCTGGGCTATCCAGGTCAGGGTATTCCTGATTTTTTAAAAAAAGTACATTTACACATCTTTACCCATGTTTCTGAGGACATTGTCTAAAGGCGTATGCTGTGAGCCCAACTACTGATAGAGGAATGATCCCCGACATGGTGGCTGTGTGGACAGTGTGGTGCCTACCACCGTGTTCCCTCTCCCCCAAGTTAAAAGCCAGGCCTAGGTTTCCTGTGCCTCATATGAATAAAAAATGCTTGAGGAGACCCCAAGAAACACCACATTTGAGTGTGCAGGGAGCACCTGTTTGGAAATAGCCGGGGTCATAGCCTCCCTCTTGGCTTGGGGGCCTCCCAAACTTGTGTAGTTCTTCCCCATTTTGTGACTGGCTCCATCTCCAACAGCAGCCATTTTGAGATTACACCCACCTTCCTTAGCAGCCATTTTATGTTGGTGCTTACTACCCTTTCTCAGAGCTCCAAAAATGCCCAGAGACTGCCTTCTCTCCATGTGTAGACTTCTTGAGTTTCACGACAGAAGAATGGAAGGAGAGACGTGTAATAAATCCACAATATAAGCTCTGTGAAAAACGGGCTATGTCAGAGTCAGAAGTTTTCCATAGTTTCATGGTCTTCGTGTTTCATGACCGTTTAGTCTACCCATCGACTCTGGAATCGTTTCTTGGGGCCCATTCATCTGCGATAATTGTCTACATTTCATCGCCTCAAAGAGACGCTTTGGGTGGGGCTGTCATGCGCTCCCCCCCCCCCAATGTCTCCAGTTCTGAAGGCACCCTTGAAGGTTGGGTTCACTTTCTCCACAACATCTCTCTTGTCAGCTTGGCATGTTCCTCTTACGCCTTCATGGTCTGAAACATTTCCTTGGCAGGCCTTCGCCTCTCTGCCTCAAACATTATTTGTTTTCTGTCTTTAGCTATTTGTTCCTCAAATTCCTTCTTGGCCTGCCTGACTAGGCCAAGTCTTGCCAAAATTCACACCCTCTCTTTTTTCCTTCAAGGATACCTTTTTCCCCTTTCATTTTTATAGCTCCTTTATCACTGTCCCTTAGCCAATGTGGTTTTGGACCCATTACACTCTCGTAAGTGGAACATCGAGAAGGAAATGGGGATAAAGGGCCAAGATGACAACAACCTGCCACCCAGAGCCCATGGGGCAGCTGGGATCCTTCTTTTGTTGCTGGGCTAGCAAATGGGAAGGCCAGGCAATGCTCAGCTCACCCAAAGGCTCGTGAATTGCTGTCAGGGGCTGCTAGTTGCTATGTTTTGCATAACTGTGGCTTATTAACACTATTTTCCCCCCTTTGGTAGATAGTTCTTTCTTCTAGCATATAAGGCAGTTGCCAAAAAATCTTCAAAGTATATTTTGATGCTTCTAATGCTTTTAAAAATATATCATTTCCAAACCCCTTGGCATTCTTACATCTGTTGTATGTGTCCTGCCCATCTGAGGTCTGTTGTGTCAGCGGATGAGGCGACAGGGTCTTTTCAGTAACAGCACCCAAACTTTGAAACTTCTTCCTGTCAAGATCCTTTCCGTCCCCCTTCTGTAAAGAGCTTCTCTCTTTGCTGTATTCTTTTTTATTATTGTTGTAACTATTTGGAAGGCAAGCATAAGTAGTATGGGCTGGATGTCATTTCTTTGCTCCTCTGACTCGTTGGCTTGTTGGGTCCCCCAATCCTGGCTGACCGTAGGGTTACCAACCTCCAGGTGGGGCTTGGAGATCTCCCATAATTACAACTGATCTCCAGCCTACTGAGATCAGTCCACCAGGAGAAAATGGCTGCCTGAACTGGATGGCATCACAACCTTTCTGAGCTCCCTCTCCTTACTGAGCTCCACCTTTCCCAGGTTCCACCCCAAATCTCCAGGAATCTGCCAACCTGGAGCTGGCAACCTTAGCTGACCCCTCTCTCTTCTTTATAGCTGTTCATTCTCTTGTGCAATTGCTGGAGGAGATCCAGTGCATTAGCACTTGAGGCTCTTTCGCTTGGAGAAACGATGGCTGAGGGGTGACATAATCAAGGTTTACAAGATTATGGATGGGACAGAGCAGGTAGAGGAAGAAGTACTTTTCTCCCTTTCTCACAATACCAGAACTCGTGGGCACTCCATGAAACTGCTGAGCAGTCAGGTTAGAATGGATAAAAGGAAGTGCTTCTTCACCCACAGAGTGATTAACACATGGAATTCACTGCCACAGGAGGTGGTGGTGGCTACAAGCATGGATGGCTTCAAGACGGAATTAGATAAACATATGGAGCAGAGGTCCATCAGTAGCTATTAGCCACAAGGTATAGATAGGAACTCTCGGTCTGGGGCAGGTGATGCTCTGTATTCTTGGTGCTTGGGAGGGGGGCAACAGTGGGGGGCTTCTAGTGTCCTGGCCCCACTGGTGGACCTCCTGATGGCACCTGGTGTTTTTGGCCACTGTGTGGCAGAGTGTTGGACTGGATGGCCATTGGCCTCATCCAACATTGGCTTCTCTTACATTCTTATTTTCTTAGTGGGGTTTTCTCCATCACAAATGAATCCTCTCTCTGTGTCTCTGGCCTCTGCCATCTTTTCAGCCCAGCTCTTATTGGCACCAGCCCAAATAATCTCCAGGGGCAGAGCTTCCTTCTCTCCCAGGAGTCATCGAACCTGTTCAAAACAGGTGTTAATGGCCAGACAAGTTCCTCCAAGGCCAACTGTTAGAGGGGAGGGCTCCCTACCACACTTAAGCCCTTTCCCCTATATACACACATCGCACTGACCTTCATCTCGAGGGGCATTTTGCCAGTATATGAATCAAGTGTTTAGACAAATATCTGGAATGTGGTTTGGTGGTGGTTTTTTTAAAAAATAATTATACGAATAATAATAGTCCTAACCGCCATGTCTCCTTCCAGCCTTGGACTGCAGAGAAGATACAATAAGCAATGCTTGCCGAGCACGTTGCGTGGAAACAGCAAAGAACAGAACATTAGGAATCAAAACATTTGGGGTTGTTTAACCATGTGTGTGTGTGGGGGGGGGGTGTCCCAGTGCAAGCATGGCCCGCAGGCCAATGCATACTTTGGATTAGCAAAAGTATTGGAGGGTCACATGCCAAGACGTGCGCACGCTGCTGTCCACAATTAGGGGTACAGGTGCATTGAAATGGCAGGTTCCTCCAAGATACATTTTCAAGGAGGATGCTGGAGGAAGAACCAGGGCCATAGCTCGGGGGGGGGGGACAGACACGATACAGCACCAAGGTCAAAGCACTGATTTTCCCATCTAAGAGTGTATGTTTTTTAAAACAACAGGCTTTAAATTTGGGACACGATGTTTCTGTTTACAGGATAAGGGCTTATTTTCGGAACAGTAACATGTCTGGGTTTAGGGGCTTTTTTTAAAGCTACAGTGAATGGTGCTGCCCCCCACCCCAAAGAAGTGATGATGATTCAAACTCCATCTGTCTGACCCTCCCAGCCATGGTGCTTCTGGCTCAGGGCGGATCTTTCGAAAGCATGACCACTCTTAAGCTTAAATCCCCCTTAATGACATAGTGATGATTGCACACGGAGTGTTTGAAAGGGAGTCTGAGGAGACACAGAGCAGTTACTCGTTCGAAGCGGGTCTGACTTCAGAGCCTTCCTGTGCTACAGCTGCCAACTCCAGGCTGGAAAATTCCTGGAGACTGGGGGGGGGAGGCAAAACCTAGGAAGGACAGATTTGAGGAGGGGAGGGACATTAGCGAGGTATAATGCCATAGAGCCCATGCTCCAAAGCAGCCATTTTCTTCAGGGGAACTCATCTCTGCCATCTGGGGAACAGATGTAACCCAGGGGATCTCCAGGCCCCACCTGGAGGTTGAGAAGCCGGGTGGTTTGCCATTGCCTGCCTCTGGGCAGCAACCCTGGACGTTCTCGGTGGTCTCCCGTCCAAGTACCACAGGCTGATCCTGTTTAATTTCTGAGATCTGACAAGATCGGGTTTGCCTGAGCTGTCCAGCAACATGTAATTTCAGCAACGGAGCCAATATCATCTCCACAAGGCGGTCTGAGGATGCAAAACCAGTGCGGGAGGGAAGGCGAAAGCTGCATGCTGCGGTCCTGCGCCAAAAAGGGCCAGCGTGTGTCCAGGAGACCTGACGTCCTCATACTGTCCCCCAACGACCACAAGGACTTTATAACCTAGAGATTGGCCCAAACGTGAATTGGCTCTTTGTTCCACAGAAACCAGCAGGTCTTGTTTCTGTAGACGGTGTTAGAGTCTCTCTCTCTCTCCCTCTCTCTCCCCTCCCCTACAAGCAGAGAGCAAGGAGGGATTGCGAGGGATTTAGCCGGGAAATGTCTTTGGTTTTCCTTACATAACAAGCTGGCCTCATCATCCATCCCTTGGAGGTTTCACCTGGTCTTAATTTTCGTCTTGGTTACCGAGGCCCTTGTTTGTTGATCAAACTGCGACTGGAAAGTCTCGGAGGATCCGATGATTGCTTGAATGGGCAATTTGGGGGCAGTCAACGAGGTGCTGAGAAAGACACCTGTGAGGCAGAACGCCTTTTCTCACAAAGTATAGGCAGCGAAACGATGCAGAACAGCCTCTCCCCGTGGTCTCCAGTTGCTGGTAAAGGTCTCTTTGAAGAATTCTGCCTGCCAAGGCCGGGATACCTCCATGTTGTATTTAAAAAAATAATAATAACTATTGAGACTGACACTCAAGTGTGGGGGGGGAGTATAAAAACTGTGAGGGTACTTCCCTACTATTTGCTGCAGTTTTGGTATGCGTTTCGATCAGGATTGCTAAGAAAAATCTGTGAAAGGGCTGGATCCAGCGCAAAACTTCTGTTTGTGCTGAAGCTCTCGCGCAAGAAGTGCAAAGGGTAAGAGACTGTGGTAGACGCTTGCTCGAAACCCAGCTTATTATATCCCCAAGCCAATGTGTCTCCCTTGAAATGAGTGAGGGGCAGGGCTATTTTTGGACAGGAACGCACAGGAACGGAGTTCCGGCTGGCTTCAGAGTTGGCCACGCCCACTCTGCATGTGTGGCTACAGAGGAAAGGCCTGGAGAGCGACCCCCCCAGTGACTCCAAGGTGGGCAGGCCGGGGGGGGGCCTTGGAAGGATCGGGGAGGCATTTAAAAGTCCAAGGGCCGACTTGCCTGGGCTTCCTGCAGCTGGGGGCACCTGGGCAAGCCAAGAGAAGGCATGGGGTGTGGCCTAATATGCGAATGAGCTGTGCTATCGGGGTGTGGCCTAATATGCTAATGAGTTTCTGATATTGTGTGTGGCCTATTATGCTAATGAGTTCCTGCTGGGCTTTTTCTACCAAAAAAGCCCTGGTGAGGGGCAATGATACATGCCTCCAAATGCTTGCAGTACTTCTGCATTAGCAAGCAGGCCAAAATTTGGTAGGCCTAGAGTCCGAGAGGCTAGAGCAGAAGTCCCCAACGTTTTCAATCCTGCAGGCCTTTTTGGAATTCTGACACAGGGTGGTGGGCGCAATCACAAAATGGCCTGCCGCAGGAGGTGGAGCCAGCCACAAAATGGCAGAGAGCAAGGTTGTACATAACTTTAATAGTACCCCTTCAACTGGGGTTGCTAGGTCTTACCTCCTTGCTGGTGGGGGGTGGGAGGGAGCTTTCCGGGAGTGGGGGAGCAGAGTGACTTCACTGCACACCACGCCCCCGGTGTGATGATGTCACTTCCGTGTGATGTCATCACATCAGGGACATCGTGCCGGGGTGGGGCTGTTGGGGGTGGGGCTTCCCCCACCGTCCAGGAGCCCATGAAATCGGGGGATCCCCCACTCCCACCCGGGGGCAGGCAATCTCACCTTCAACATTTCAGGAAGAAGCTCTGTTTAACAAGATGCCTTTCAATCTGCACAGCCGATCAGAAGCCCTTCTGGGCAAAAGCCCCACCTAGCCCTGCCCACTTTCTAAAAGCATATGGCGGGCACCAGGAAAGGTGTTGGCAGGCACCATGGACCTGGAAATGTTCCCAGTGGGGCATTTGCATTTCTAATGTCCCAGACATGGGGGATGTTGTTCAATCCTGCACAGAAGGCCAGGGGGGGGGGCCTTGGAAGAAGCAGCAGCAGCATCTTACAAACTCCTTTCTCTTCCCCTCCCCACAGCAGACACCCTGTGAGGTAGGTGGGGCTGAGAGAGCTCTGACAGAAACTGCTCTTTTTCAAGAACACCTCTGGCAGAACTATTGCTTGCCCAAGGTCATCCAGCAGCTGCGAGTGGAGGAGTGGGGAATCAAACCCGGTTCTCCCAGATTAGAGTCCTCACACTTGACCACTACACCAAATATACCTTGTCTCCTGTTTTATGGAACAGATCCCACAGGAGATACCAGGGTGGGGTGCCATCTTTGGAAGTTTTTAGGTTGCAAGGCCATTTTATTTATTTGGGCCTTTATGTGGAGTTTGATTTGCAGGGGGCTTCTGGGGTTTTCACTACTACTTAAAAAGACTTGTTTTTGTTGAATTATGAATTGTAAACTGCTTTGAGCCACAAGGAGAAAGGCAGGATATAAATATTCCAAATCAATAAATAATGTCAGTTGCTCAAAGTACTGGGAGGGGAAGTGGGGGTAAAAGAGGCAGGAGGACAGCTTCAGTAGGGTTGCCAGCTCGGAGATGGGAAATACCTGGAGATTGGGGGGGGTGGAGCCTGAGGAAGGTGGGGTCTGAAGAAGGGAGGGACCTCAGTGGGGTATAATGCCGCAGAGTCCATCCAACAAAGCAGCCATTTTCTCCAGGGGGACTGATCTCAGTCATTTGGAGATCATTTCTAAACCCAGGAAATCTCCAGCTACCACCTGGAGGTTAGCAACTCTAGCTCCAGGCCTTGTTGACTCACCAATGTTTTCCGAGACAGGGCTGACATGTTGCTGAGCAGAGCATCCTCTCTGAGGAGCTACAGATCCCACAACGACCACTGCAAGATATTCTTCTTTTTTTTGCCTAGGTAGGGTTGCATTTGTGGGTGGAGCTTGGGGAGGGCGGGGTTTGGGAAGAGAAGGGCACTCAAGAGGGAAGTGTCAACATAGAGTCCACCATGCAAAGCAGCCATTTCCTCCAGGGGGGATGGATCTGTACAGTCCGGTGACCAGTTGTAATTCCTGGAGAGCTCCAGGCCCCACCTGGAGGTTGGCAACTGCACCTAGGAGGCAGAATAGATCCCAAGAGCTATTCAGATGGGTCACGGGGATGGGATTTAGCAGGCACCGGGCCGCTTGGCCAGCATCCAGACTGCCAGGAAGCTGGCTCTCTTCACCCCGGCTTTCCCTCGCCTGAGGTTCTGGAACGGAAGCTTATCTGAGTTTGCAGGCCTGTTTCACAAACACCTCCCTCCCTTGACAAGTCCCCCCTCCCTGGGTTTTTCTTGTCATCTTTCTAGGGAAGCAGCTAAGTGGCCATGCCAGAAGGAACAGAGTGCCCAGGCACCATTGGCATTGTCTGGCTATGTTCACCCACCAGTCATTTTTTCCCACTCATGCTTCATAAATTTCTCATGGGCATTTGCAGCTGGGAACAAGTTACTCAGTCTCCACAGCTCTGTCTCATTTGCAAAGTGCTCTGTAGACTTAGGGTGGTCAGTCTCCAGGTGCAACCTGGAGTTCTTTTGGAACTGCAATTGATCTCCACACGACAGGGATTCCTTCCCCTGGAGGAAACGGCAGCCTCAGAAGGTGGATTCTGTGGCATCACACATCCCCACTGACCTCCCTCTGCAAACTCCACTCCCCAGGTATTGTCCCCCAGTCTCCAAGAATTTCTGGAGCTGGAGTTGGCAACCCTGGGGAGTATACACCCCCATAGGGTTGGAGAAAAATCCATTTATACCCATTTTACAGAAGGGGATGTAAAACCGAGAGAGTGCCCAAGGCCACTTAATAATCTCTTGGCAGGAGGATGGGATCTGAACTCAGGGCTCTCAGATTTAAAGACAAGACCACTGCCCCCCAAAACAATTAAGCCCTCGATTTCTGAAAATGAGAGGTTATGGAGAACATGCCTTGGGCTCAGAAATCTTTCTCCCTAACCCTAGATAAGCACCAGCACCAAAATGTATTTCCTTGGGAGGGGGAGTTGAAGAAGGCACTCTTCACATGGTCAGAGGCATTTTTGTCAGGCACAGATATTTCAAGAAGAGGAGGAGGAGGAGGAGATTGGATTCATACCCCGTCCTTCACTCGGAGTCTCAGAGCGGCTTACAATCTCCTTTCCCTTCCCCTTCCCACAACAGACACCCTATGAGGTGGGGGGCTGGCAGAGCTCTGAGAAAACTGCTCAAGAGAACAGCCCTGCAAAAACTGTGGCTGACCCTAGGTCGCCCAGCAGCTGCATGTGGAGGAATGGGGAATCAAACCTGGTTCTCCCAGATTAGAGAGTCCGCCCTCTTAACCACTACACCAAATTGGCTCTCAAGGTTCCCCATGTGGCCTACTCTTGTCTGGCTTCCACTGGTGGATCAGGGATGGAGGCAGGGAGCATCCTTCAGAGGGCTGGACTAGGAGACCTTTCGATGGCTTCAGTCTCCCTTGTTCTATTTTTAAGAGTTACACGAACACTTTGAGGCCTGGAGGGCCAGGCTGACAGAGGAAGATTTGCAGGCAGCCCTGCCGGAGAAACCTGGAAGCCTTTCTGATTGGAGTCTCCAAGTCCCTCCGAAGGGAAGTGAGTGCTCTGCTGGCAGGCAGACAAAAAGCAGAACCAGAGCGGACGACTTGAAACCCAAAGCTGCGAGGATCCGAGCCAAGAAAGACTTCAGTGCTGGCACACCTCCCCTTTGTGCAGTGTCTTGGGCTTAGGCTGGGGAGACTGGACTTCAAATCCCTCGGCCGTGGAGCTCACTGGGTGGCTCAGGAATTAATCTCTCTCTAGCCTACCTCGCAGGCGTGTTGTGAAGACGAAACGGGCCGAGGAGGAGCACAACAACCTGAAGTCTTTGGAGGAAGGGCGAGATTCAAAAGGACCCCAAGCAGTGTTCCCTCTAAGCTGAGTTAGTGTGAGCTAGCTCACAGTTTTTCAGCCTCCGGCTCACACATTTTTGTCTCGGCTCAGGAAGGAGAGCTCCAGAACACACTAATTTATGCAGTAGCCAAATCACCTGCTCACAACTTTAATGCCAGTAGCTCACAAAGTAGAATTTTTGCTCACAGGACTCTACAGCTTAGAGGGAACATTGACCCCAAGCCAATTTCCCTGGGATCCTCTGAACAAAACAACCGCTTCCTTTAAAATGTCCTTCGGAGGAGGGACTCGGAAACTCCCGAGGCCTGTGCCTGAGCAATCAGACTGCAAAATTATCTCCACTCTTAATGATAAAATTTCATATCGATGCATGACTAATGTTGTGAGGGGGTGGGATGGCCGTGGTCCAGGCATAATCATCTGTTATGGACTCCGAGCAGGAAGACTTTATGGTATTGTTTCCCCCCACACACACATACACACCCCCTTAGAGCAATGGGAAGATGGACGGCCCTTTAGAGGGTAGGGCTTGCTTTGCGATGTGTGAGAGACTTCGGCGTGACATTCTGGAGTGTGTAAGAGACAAAGCTGTCATTCCCCAGGCAGGCTTCCAGGGCTGGAGGGAGTATCAGTTGGAGGGCAAAAGTTATCCTGCAACTTTTGTGTTTTTCATTGCCGTGCACACACACACACACACACACACAATTAAAACTCACGCAGGGTATCTCTGGACCTCGCCCTTGCATGGTATCCATTCTGGGTCCTCTTTGACTTGTCCTGAAAATAAGGTGTCGAGGCTGTGGATTTGATGGGGTGATACTTGATTGCCTTAAAGTGTTCTCAGCAAGAGTGAAGGCTGAAACGCCGAGAGGGATTTCCGAATCTGAAAACATGCAGGCTTCTGAAATGTGAATCCCAGTTTCAAAATTGCACCAGATGTGGAATCTGTATGGAAATGTATGCCATTGGATTTGGAAGCTTCCAACTTATGGTGGCCCTATGAATTAATGACCTCTAGAACAGAGGTGTCAAACTCATTTGTTATGAGGGCTGGATCTGACATAAATGAGACCTTGTTGGGCCGGGCCATGTGTGTCATAAAATCATCTGTAATGCCAGGTAGCGGAGATATAAACTTTATAAAGGACACAAACATAAAGGGTTTTTTTTAACTTAAAATAAAAGCATGCTTAAAACATTAGCACTTTTGCAATACTTTGTTTATTTAACAGTGTCCGATAACTGACACCTCTTTCTCTGAATTATTGCATCAAAGTAACTGTGCTGTTGCAACCTTGAATATGCTGTTCAGGTGTGTATCTGTAAGCTGCAAACCTACGATGATGCAGCAGCAGCAGAACCGGAAGAAGCAGCAGAAGACAGCCAGTTCCACTGTGGGCCTGATAGAAGCCCTCCGGGGGCCTCATCCAGCCCCCGGGCCGCATGTTTGACACCCCTGTCGTAGAACGTCCTCTCATTAACAGCCTTGCTCAGGTCTTGCAAATGGAAGGTGGTGGTTTCCTTTATTGAGTCAGTCCATCTCACATTGGGTCTTCCTCTTCTCCTGCTGCCTTCAACTTTTCCTAGCATTATTGTCTTTCCCAATGACTCTTGTCTTGGAATGTATATGGAAATTTATTTCACTAGATGTATGAGAAAATGTCCACTTTAGTGAAGGCTCCCAAAGGCAACAAGCTTGGAGTTTGCCAGGCCTTCCCTTCCAAATCTCTCCTTCCAGCATCCTGGGCTGCCAGTTCAGTTTTCCTAAAATCCAGATCATCAGCCCCTGTGCATTTCTTCTAGGGAACAGGGGAGGGGGGAGTTGGTGTCATGGAGCTCTGCCAAAATTGAAAGTCTCCTAGGGCAAAATGTCTCCAGGGATTTTGAAGGGGGGGGGAATCCCCTAAAATGAGTGAACTTTTCCCTGGCAGAGAAACTCTCTGCCTTTCTGGCTGGGCAGAACAGCAAGCCGGAATGGATCCTTCCTTCGTACAGGGTGGTCCCCACCCTGTATAGCTAGTCTACAGTTAGCTCTCTCTTCCGTTCACTGCTGCCATGGTGCAGGATTCAAAATACGTCCCAGTCAAGGAGATCTTTTCACATATCCAAGTCTGTCTGTCTGTCTGTCTGTCTGTCTGTCTGTCTGTCTAAAAGCAGGAATTGGTTGGGACACAAAGTATTTGACCTCATAAGAACCTCAGCTTGCTTTTCTTTAAAAAAAAAAGTAGGATACTAGTCCTCATGGTTGCAAAGCGAAACTTGCCAGTACACCCCAAAACCTCCAAAGTACCAATAGGGATCCCAATGGTCTGTGGGTTCAGTGTGGTTCACAGCTCCTTTGCCATTCCCCGTAAGCCAGCAGTATCAATGATGCAGACGAAGGAGAAATGGTACGCAGACATGCTTATTTTACAAAAGTGATCTTAAGTGTCAAGTCTTCATGAGCCTCCTCCAGCAGTATTGACAGAGAGCAGAATGTATAAATATTTTAATAAATGAATGAATGAAGCATGCTGTGTAATGTATACTCTGAAGAGTTCAGCATTTTACGATACAGATGTAGACAGACAGATAGACAGATAGATTTGCAGGGTAAACAAAGCCACTCTAGCAAGGGGTACGCTTTTGGGCTGGAAATAAATCCAGAATTGGAGGGAGGGGACATACGGTGAAATGAATGAAAGAGGCTGGGAATTTTTAGGAAATGCAAGTGAATCAGCTCAGCTCAGAGAAGAGACAGCAGAGGGGAATGATGAGGATGCCCAGCCTCCTGCTCCTCCCACCCCCAAACATTTCCAGTCGAATGCAACCAGTGTCATTTCAGGGCCATTTGGGGAGCCATCAAATGGTCTGATCTCTCTTTCTTTTTCCGTCTCTTGGAATATGTACCACCGTTTGCCAGCGAAGCTGCATTTTGAATTCCACATCAAATTCCTCAGCCTGAAGACGTGTCACCGGACCACCTTCGGATGCGAGGCCTAATCCTTTCACGGCATTGTCGGAGGGGGTGTGTGGATCCTCGCTACCCCATTTCATGCAAGGCTGCCTTCTACTGAGTCCCTGTCTCTGCTCTTTTCGGTCCTTTGGTAACATAAGGTTGCCAACCCCCAGATGGGGGCTGGAGATCTCCTGGAATTAAAGCTGATCTCCAGACTACATAAATGGCTTTTTTTGTTTATTTAAAACATGTATTCCACTTGTCCCAGAGAAAACAGCTGCTTTGGAAGGTGGACTGCAAGCAGTGCTGGATTTACGCATAAGCTAAATAAGCTACAGCTTAGGGCCTCACAATCTGCTGGGGCCTCAAATAAAAACACAATATAAAAAATGATTTCAAATATTAAAAAGGCGTATATATGTTAAATTTTTCTGAGACCAGCTGATGTAATTTAAAACAGTAGGGGGCCTCTGGGTTTTGTATAGCTTAGGGCCTCAGGAAGTCTAAATCCGGCCCTGACTGCAAGGCATTATACCCTGTCGAGGTCCCTCCCCTTCCCCTCCCTAAACCCCAGCCTCTGAGGCCAGGGCCGGCCCCAGCATATTTTGCACCCTAGGCGAGGATCCCTTCTGGCGCCCCCCCTCGTGCGCCCCCCATCAGAGACAGCAGGGGTGCTTTTGGCGGGGGGTGGGTGCAGTTTGGCGCCCCTAAGGGCCGGGGTGCTCTAGGCGAACGCCTAGTTCGCCTAGTAAGCGAGCCGGCCCTGTCTGAGGCTCCACCCTCAAATCTCCAGGTATTTCCAAACGTGGAGCTGGCAGCCCTATTTGATAGTGGGAGAGGAGCCCAGCTGTGCAATGTATGAAGGCTTACCATACAAGAGTGTTTCTGATCACATGCGGAGTGCCTTCTTCTCCCCTTGACTTTATCAGTTGGTGTATTATTCTGGAACGTCTATCATACATTTCTTTTTTGCATGAAAATACAAAGGGGGGGCTTTATTTTTACTTTTTTAAAAAATAACAGATTAAGAGTGTAAAATAATCCACACCTGATAGAAATTTAAAAACCCTGCGAATGATCAATCGCTTTAGACCACCCTTTCCCCATGGAGCACTGCACAGCAATGTTCCCTCTAAACTGTGGAGTCTTGTGAGCACAAATTCTACTTTGTGAGCTGCTGGCATTAAAGTTGTGAGCGAGCAATTTGGCTACTGCATACGTTAATTTGCTCTGGAGCCCTCCTTCCTGAGCTCAGACAGAAATGTGTGAGCCAGAGGCTAAAAAACTGTGAGCTAGCTCACACTGACTCAGCTTAGAGGGAACACTGCTGCACAGTACACTCTCCTCCTCCGTTTTATCCCACAAACAACCCTGTGAGGTAGGTCAGGATGAGAGCTGGAGACTGTCCCAAGGCCACCCTGAGGGGGGTTTCGAACCTGGGCCTCTGTGGCCCTAATTGCCTGGTTCTGGGTAGATGCAGTGGAGGACCTGGATGGCCCAGGCTAGCCTGATTTCGCCAGATCATGGAAGCTAAGCAGGGTCAGCCCTGGTTAGTCCTTGGATTGGATGGGAGACCACCAAGGAAGCCCCACGGTTGCTACGCAGAGGCCGGCAGTGGCAAGCGACCTCTAAATGTCTCATGGTGCCGTCATAAGTCAGCTGCAACTTGTCGGCACTTATCACCGCCACATTGGAGGGGGGGGCAGGACTCTTGTCTTCACGCTCTGCTTACAGATTCCCAGAAATATTTGACCGGTTAATGTCGGGAAAGCAGTCCTGAACTAGATGGACCTTTGGTCTGATCCAGTTACAGCCTGGCTCTCCCCCCCCCCCGCCCCCGGTCTGGGTTACTTTATAAAGAAAGCAGCATGTCCAACGATCTTTTAAAATTATTGCGATGATGATTGTACACGCGGTTTTGGAACGCCTCCATCTTGCAGAGACGGGCTTTCTGGCAGCCGCTGTCCGTCTCTCGGCCTGGGGGTCTGAGGCAGGCCCGAGGGAGGCTTGGGAGGGAGCCGGGCCCACTGGAAGGCCTCCGCCAGCAGGACAATGGCTGACATCATGTTTGGTTTCAGCTGAGGCTGCCCGGTCGCTCCGGAGCGCTCTGTTCTTCCTGCTCCTTCGCTCTCCCGCTCTCCTTGGTTTCCTCAGCATCTCTGTGGCCAGCATTGCTCAGAAGTATGTGCTCTTGCACAGACCCCCAGAGCCTCCTTGGAACAGCTGATTTCAGAGCAAGAGTGCTTCTATCCCCCCCCTCCCCACTCCACTTTCTTGCAGGGCTGTCCTCTGCCCAAAGTTTGCCGACATCCAGCTGGGGCCCGGAGGTCTCCCAGAATTAAAACTGATCTCCAGACTACATGGAATAAATGGAGAGTGGTCTCTATGGTGAGAACCAGCGTGGTGTAGTGCTTAAGAGTGACGGACTCTAATCCGGAGAACCGGGTTTGATTCCCCACTCCTCCACATGAAGCCTGCTGGGTGACCTCGGGCCAGTCACCGTTCCCTCCAAGCTCTCGCAGCCCCACCTGCCTCACAAGGTTTCTGTTGTGGGGAGAGGAAGGGAAGGCAATTTAAGGTAGAGAAAGGTAAAGGTAAAGGTTCCCTTGCTCGAAAGCTAGTCGAATCCGACTCTAGGGTTGCGGTGCTCATCTCCGTTTCCAAGCCGAAGAGCCAGTGCTGTCCGAAGACGTTTCCGTGGTCACGTGGCCGGCATGACTATACACCAAAGCGCACGGAACGCTGTTACCTTCCCACCTATTTATCTACTTGCAATTTCTTGCTTTCGAACTGCTAGGTTGGCAGGAGCTGGAACTAGAGATGGGGAGCTCACTCCATCCTGTGGCACACTCGAGTCTCGAACTGCTGAACTACTGACCTTAAAAACCGTCGCTTCTTCACACACCCCTGCTGAGATCCCAAGTTAGCCAACTGTGGGTTGGGAAATTCCAGGAAATTTAGGAATGGAACCTGGGGAGGGTGAGGTTCGGACAGGGGAAGGCCTCAGCGAGATACAGTGCCACGGGCTCCACCATCCAAAGCAGCCATTTTGTCCAAGGGAACTGACCCAAGGAGGTCTAGGGTTGCTATGCAGAGGCAGGCAATGGCAAACCACTTCAGTCGGTCTCTTGTCTTCCAGGCTATGGCATCACCGTAAGTCGGTTGCGGCTTGACAGCACTTTCCACTGCCACCACAACAAACTTGCACAGCTACCCACCTGAAACCCACTTTGTCAAGGTCTAGCATTGTGCCAGGAAAATAATACTTTTTATCCACCTCGTGCATATCAGGTATAATGCTCTCTGTGTGCTCAGAGGTGATCCTGTCTTGATTATTTCCGTGCAATGCCCCTTCAGCCAGCTGTAGGTCCCACAGATCAATGTTTTTACATGGTGTGTTTCCTTCCACACAAAAAGCCCAGAGGCTGAAGGTGTCTTTTGTCGGGATCACATTCTTTGCAAGCTTTGAGCAAACAAGCATGGAGTGCCAACGCAGCATCAGCCCCAATGCACCATGCTCAAATTCTCTCTCTCTCTCTCTCTCTCTCTCTCTCTCTCTCTCTCTCTCTGTGTCTCTCGATCCAACCCGCCACATCCCACCCTCTTTGCATGTGCTCTGCCAAGAAAAACTTGTTTCGACCTCCTGATCCTGGCAGAGAAGGTGTTACTTGCATTCCAGGTGCTTGCAACAGCCAAACGTCCCTTGATCTGGCCATACCTTCGCCTAACAAGCGAGTCCAACCCTATAATTTTGATTCATGGCAATATGTTCTAGGCAGGATTGCCAACTTTTTAAACAGCTCTCGCTCCCATGCCTGTCGCATCACACAAAACTCGATACTTGTGAAAAGCTCCACCAGCAGGACGTGCACACCATCAAACTGGTCTCAGTGTGGATCGGGCCAACTCGTTCCCTGATTCTTACACGGAGCCTTGACTAAGGCGGTTTCTGCGTCTTGTGGCTTATTTATTTATTGAGGCATTTATGCCATGCTTTTTCTCCCCTAACAACAACCCTGTGAGACAGCTTAGGCTGAGAGACATAGTGACTGGCCCAAGGTCACCCAATGAGCTTCCACAGAAAAGTGGGGATTTGAACCTGGGTCTCCAAGATCCTAGTTTGGCACAGCACTGTTATCTGTAGTACTAGGGACAGCTCCGAATTTCACCTTGCATGCCTTTAAGAATCAAGTTACCTTATTAAAAGCATAAGGTTCCCATTCCCTGTAATTATTTTCCATTGGTATGGTGCGTGTGGGGTAAATTTGTAGTTCCCTGCTCCTTGCCTGCTCAAGGCACATGGTGAGTGATGTAGACCCTATGAACTAGTTGTGTTCAAACACTCACTGGCTGAGCTCATGTCCTCTTTGCTAGTTGTGAGCAGGGAGCCGATCATTTGGTGAGCTACTTGGATACAGCCAAACGAGCTGAAAGTGTTTCTATAATTACAATTGGATGGCTTTCTCACAGCAGTGCCTCCACTGCCACTCATTTGTAGCGACTGCTTTTAATTTTAAAAGACATATTGTAAAAATTAAAAAGTTTGAGATTTTTAAGTAGGGACTTACTACTTGGATGTGCCTTTGGTGTCTGCCCACATACTTAGATAATCAGTTCTTAGAGTCACATTTTGAATAGATGCCATTAACTAAACAGGTGCAAAAAGTAGGCAATGTAATATATCCAACACTGATCATTCAAATGATGCCCTGCTACTGCACAGGCAACTGCAAACAATTTCTTTTTGTTTTTTACAAGTTGGTCAAGTTAATAACCCGAATGATTATGACTAGGGGAGATACTGATTTTTCAGTCAATGAGCTTATTTAGTCGAGTACTGGGAAAAGCAGCTACATGCTGCAACAACCAACCACCTACAGTGCAGGCACAAAGCTGCTTGGTATTGGTACTGTGCTTGCAACAAACTTTGCCAGAGAACATGATGAGTAACTCAGGGAGTTTGAATTAGGTACATTTGCCTGGCAAGCATATGAAATTCTCTGCATGCCTGCTGTGAACATGCCTTATACTGATTCAGGCCATTCTTCTGTCATCTACTGTGATTCTCCAAGGTCTAGGGCAGAGAAAGGTTTCCATAATAACTGCTGTCTGAGAGATCTTTCAACTGCAAATGCTTGGATTGAACCATGGGACCTTCTGTCTGCAAAGTATCTGCTCTGCTACTGAGCCGTGGACCTGGAATTCAATATCTGAAGCTGGTTTATACCGAGTCAAACCCTGATTTCATCTATCTCAGCCTGGTCTCCTCTGATTGGTAGAATCTCTCCAGGATCTCAGGCAGAGAAAGATTGCCCAGGTTAATACTTGCCACCTGAGATCCTTGGATTAAAGGCGCTGCCAGGGACTGAACTCCAGAGTGTGCAAAACAGATGCTAGCTACACCCCTGAACCTGACTTTTGATCTTGTTCTTAGAAGAACATCATTTCAAGAACACTTTCTCATCCCCATCATGGCCCAACCTGTCCCCAGCATTTCAAGAGCTCAGACTCTGAACCTGTTTCCAGAGTTATCAGTAGGCCACAGTAATGGAAGAACACATTTGCCTCAGGGCATGTACAGAGTTCGATGACCTTACCACTTAGCAACAAAATCCACTCTCCACAAACTTGCATTCTGGAATGTGGGGAGATGTTTCCAGATGTGGTTGAGACTTGACACCTCTCATTCCTGAAATTAAGCCACCCGCAGCTTTCCGTGTTCAGAAAGCAAGCTCCGTTGTGCTCGAAGTTCACCAGATTCCCAGGCTCGATGTCTTTCTGAAGTGCCGTAAAGTCTTTGCACCTGGGATAGCTTTAGAAGGTTGGATTTAAACTGGCTAACAGATTCCACACACACACCCCAGACCTATAGTTATAATTTTTCATGAATTTGATTGCTACCCATCCCAAGTCTTGACAAAGGGTTGGGCCGTCAAGTCGAGTGAATTAAATTAAAACTAACAGTCTGTAACGGAGTAGACCGTCGTGCCAGTGATGAAAACAAGGATCTGTGCATCTTCTGATTAAACACCAGCAGGAACAGAATGTTCTTGTGTTTCTGAGCTTTCCAGAATGCACCAATTGGACACATTTGGGACCGGTTCAAAAGAGATTTCTGGTGTGAAATCATCCTAGTTAACTCTGGAAGGAGGAGCAGCGTACGAAAACAGAGAAGGCCTAGCAGTGAGCATTGGACTTCTCTCCTAACCGAAACAGGAGCCAATCTCTGCAGGTGAAAGGCCTTGCAGGTGATGGGGATGTGGCTATGAAAATTGGCCTTGGGTTTTAAGCCCAGCTTTTCTCCAAGGACAAGGTTCTCCTGCATTTCTGCTCTCTCAGCAACCCAGTGAGGCACACAAGAACCCATGAAACTGCCTTATATTCAGGGGTCATTTCGTAGAAAAAGATGTGCAGGAGCTCATTAGCATACCTCATTAGCACATCTCATTTGCATATACCACACCCCCTGACGTCACCGGCAGTGTGTCAGAAGGCAACACCCACCGCTCAGGCTCCACTCGACTGTTTTGGATTGCTAGCTATTGGGGGGGGGGGAACGTGCAGTTCTCCCCTCACAGAGGAGGGAGAGCTTGTACCTGAAGGCAGGTCGGGGGGGGGCCTCCGCAACTTACCTGGCTGCTTCTTGATCCTCGTGGCCAACTGAGGGCTGCTGGGAGCAGGGTGTGGGGCTTGTTTCATGTGCCCACCCCCTGGGCTCCTTACTGCCGGAGCTCCACTCCTGTGCGCTCCTGCAGGAAATGACCCCTGCTTATATTGAACCAGACAATCAGTCCATCAGAGCTGGTATTGTCCTCTCAAACCGGCAGTGGCTCTCCAGGGTTTCAGGCTGAGGTCTTTCAGATCACCTACTATCTGATCCTTTTAAGTGGAGAAGCTGGGGATTGAACCTGGGACCTGCTACAACCTGATCCTTGCTGGAGATATTGGGGATTGAATCTGGGACCTACTGCATGCAGAGCAGATGCTCTGCCACTGAGCCACGGCCCCTCCATTGGCTGAGGTAGGCTTTGCTGACACAGAATGAGTGACCCAAGCTCAGCTAGTGATGGCCCAACTAGATGTTATGGCATCCATGGGTCCTGTCCACAAACACTGGCTCCATTTTAAAGCTGTTTAAAAACAGCAGGGCAGTTGAAAAAGAATCAGGGGGACAGGGGGGGGAACACAACAAGGTCTTTTGGTCCTGCCACACTGGTAGCCCGATCAGGATTGGACCCTCGTAGCATTTTAAAATGGCTGAGTTCAGTTCTAAAATGGTGTCACCCACTGTGGATTGGACTTGCTTAGCCCTGAACTTTGTGGCTGGTTGGGGATTTCTTGTGTTCTGACATTTAAACTGCTGCACGACACCAGGCCTCATAGTTGCACGTCCATTTATTTATTTTATGTAGTCTGTTCACTTTATTCTCCATCTTTCTCCCCAGTGGGAACCCAAGGTGGTTTATGTCGTTCTCCTGTCCTCCGTTTCATCCTCACAACAACTCTGCGAGGTAGGGTGGGCTGAGAGTGACAGCATGCACCAATCCCAATTACTGGGGAGGCAAACGTGAAGGGAGCCATCACTTCCATGGCCCGGCTCGGGAGACCCCCAGAGGCTGCTGTTGGAAACAACATGGTAGTTCAGTAGTTCAAGACCCGAGTGCCGCATGACGGAGTAAGCTCCCATCTCTGGTCCCAACTCCTGCCAACCTAGCAGTTCGAAAGCAAGAAATTGCAAGTAGATAAATAGGTACCACATTGGTGGGAAGGTAACAGCATTCTATGCGCCTCGGCGTCTAGCCATGCCGGCCACATGACCACGGAAACATCTTTGGACAGTGCTGGCTCTTCGGCTTGGAAACGGAGATGAGCACTGCACCCTAGAGTCGGATTCGACTGGGGAAACCTTTACCTTAGCAATGCAATGCAATGTTTGCTTGGCTGGCTGCCTTCCCCACCCCATGTGGACTGCCCGCAAGTCACATAAGTACCTACACACCCATTGGTTTTGACTAACAACGCGATTGATATGGTGGTAGGGGAGAACAGGGCGGGTTTGAGCTTCTGATCACTTGTCTTGTGCCACAACGCCCCCTCTTCTGTCTCTCAAGGGTGGCATGCACAACAACCCTGTGAGGTAGGTATGGCTGAGAGAGTGAGTGTCGCCCCTGGAGCTTCAGGACTGAGTGCTCTTTAAACTCAGATCTCCAGGTCCTGACAGTGTAATAGGGTTGCCAGGTCTGGGTTTGAAAATACCTGGAGACTTTGGGGGTGGATCCGGGAGAGGACGGGGTTTGGGGAGGGGAGGGGCCTCAGCCTGGTACGCCATAGAGTCCACCCTTCAAAGCAGCCATTTTCTCCAGGGGAGTTGATCTCTGTCAGCTGGAGATCAGTTGCAAAAGCAGGAGGTCTCCAGGCCTCACCTGGAGGCTGGCAACCCTACAGTGTAACCATTAAACCATGCCAGCTCTCTTTTGTCAGAAGACAAGTTTGCCAGCTGGGATGGGGTTTGCCCTCTGTTGCAGGCCATGGTTCTGGCCCTCCGCACCTTACCCTGGAAGGGGACATTCCACCTGCCTTTCTGTCCTCCAGACCCCTTTGCCATCTTTTTGCACAAACACCTCTTCCCCCCTCCCGAAACGTTCCTCTGCCTTCCCTGCCCACCTCTGTTTATGAGCTGTCTGTCGGCTCCGTCCCCTCCGGGACCTGCTGGCCTGGTGCAGATGCCACACAAGGTGCTGCTTTATTACAGCTTGTGTTCCTTCATCTTCCTCCAAGCTCCGCACACCACGCCTTCCAAAAATGCCTGCAGGCCCAGCTGTTGACCGGATGGTCTTGTCTAGCTCTGCCTGGCCCTGGCCCAGATGGGGACATGGAGCGAAGCTGGATTCCTGATTCTCCCCAGGGGGGGGGGGAACAGCTCAGGGACTGCCATTGTTTGTGCAGCAAAGGCGTGAACCCACGTCCCTGTGTTTGTACAGACACAATGTGGCTGGAAGGGATTTTCCAAGCATTTTCCTGGTTAGGACCGGGGTGTGTGGGGGGCGGGGAGGAAGCAGCAGTGCTCTGTCTAATGCAATTCCATACAAGAACATAAGAGAAGCCAATGTTGGATCAGGCCCAGGGGTCATTTCCTGCAGGAGCGCACAGGAGTTGAGCTCCGGCAGTAAAGAGCCCAGGGGGCGGGCACATGCAACAAGCCCCACCCCCTCCTCCCAGCAGCCCTCAGTCAGAGCAAGAAACAGCCAGGTAAATTGCAGAGCCTTCCCCGCCCCCTCGGCCCAAAACAGTCCAGTGGCACCTTTAAGACCAAGGTTTATTCAGGTACAAGCTCTCCCTCCTCTGCGAGGACAGATCTGCACGTTCCCCCCCCCCAATAGCTAGCAATCCAAAACAGTCCAGTGGAGCCTGAGCGATGGGTGTTGCCTTCTGACACACTTCCGGTGATGTCAGGGGGTGTGGCATATGCAAATAAGTTATGCTAATGAGTTATGCTAATGCGCTCCTTCACCTCTTTTTCTACGAAATGACCCCTGAAGGCCAATGGCCCATCCAGTGCAACACTCTGTCACACAGTGGCCAAAAACACCGGGTGCCATCAGGAGGTCCAGCAATGGGGCCAGGACACTAGAAGCCCTCCCACTGTTGCCCCCCCCCCCAGCACCAAGAATACAGAGCATCACTTGCCCCAGACAGAGAGTTCCTATCTATACCTTGTGGCTGATAGCCACTGATGGACCTCTGTTCCATATATTTATCCAATTCCCTCTTGAAGCCGTCCTTGCTTGTAGCCGCCATCACTTCCTGTGGTGGTGCACAGTTATCAGTGCCAGTTCCAGGTTTTGGGGGCCCTGGGCAGACAATGCCCGGGGGGGGGGCCTTCTTCCCACCACCAGCTCCCCCTCATAGAATCATAGCGTCCTGCAGGGTCATCTAGTCCAACCCCCTGCACAATGCAGGAAATTCACAAATACCTCCCCCTCCACACCTCCAGTGACCCCTGTTCCATGCCCAGAAGATGACAAAAAACCTCCAGGATCCCTGGCCAAACTGGCCTGGAGAAAAGTTTCTTCCTGACTCCAAAGTGGTGATCAGCAGTTCCCTGAGTGTGTAAGAAAGGGCCACAAGAACCCTCCTTCCCACCACCAGCTCCCTCTCATAGAATGATAGAATCATAGATTCATAGACAGGTGCCTCCAGGGTCAACTAGTCCAACCCCCTCATGCCTCCCTTTACACCCACCCGTGTGTGTGTCCCCCACCATGCTCACAAGCTCTCCCACCCGCTGTGCTCACAGCCACCTGCATCTAGGGATGCCAGCCTCCAGGGGCGGCCTGGGGATCCCCTGGAATTACAGCTCATCTTCAGACTACAGAGATTGGTTGCCCTGGAGAAAATGGAAGCTTTGGAGGGTGGACTCTCCGCCATTGTACCCCACCAAGATTCCTGTCCTCCCCTGGCTCCACCCCCAAATCTCCAGGAGTTTCCCAACCTGGAGCTGGCAACCCTCCCCCCCATTCCCCTCTGGTGGCTGGGGGGACCCAGCAACTCTACCTGCATCACCTTTACACCTTTTCCCCAGCAGCCCTGGCTGGGGCATGCAGCTGGTGATGCCGCTGCTAAGGCCACCAGGTGTGCTGCCATTCTGAACCACCTGCATGTACTTCCCCATCAAGAAGAAGAGGAAGAGAGGAAGAGATTGGATTTATCCCCCGCCCTTCACTACCCAAAGGTGTCTCAGAGCGGCTTACAAACTCCTTTCCCTCCCCCTCCCCACAACAGACACCCTGTGAGGTAGGTGGGGCTGAGAGAGCTCTTGACAGAAACTGCTCTTTTTCAAGGACAGCTCTTATCAGAACTATGGCTTGCCCAAGGCCATCCAGCCAGGTGCAAGGGGAGGAGTGGGGAATCAAACCTGGTTCTCCCAGATTAGAGTCCACGCACTTAACCACTACACCAAACTGGCTCTCGATGCTCAATGCTGGGAAGCTAGAGGCATGGGTGGTGGATAAGGTTGCCAACTCCCACTTCGGGGAAACCTGGAGATTTGAGGGGCGGAGCCTAAGAAGGGCGGGGCTTGTGGAGGTGAGGGACCTCAGTGGGGTATAATGCCATAGAGTCCACCCTCCAAAGCAGCCATTTTCTCCGGGGAGCTCATCTCTGTTGTGAGGAGATCAGTTGTAATGGAGCACTTGCAAGTGAATGGGCAAGGAAGGGTACATTGACAGGTGGCAAGAGAGGTACATGAGGGGGTAGGGTTGCCAAGTCACCCCTGGCTAACAATGGGGGATGGAGGGGTAGAGTTGACAGATCCAGGTTGGGAAACTCCTGGAGTTTTGGGGATGGAGCCTGAAGAGCACAGGGACCAAAGTGACTTATAATGCCATAGAGTCCACCCTCCAAAGTATCCGTTTTTTCCAGGGGAACCGGTCTCTATAGTCTGGAGATGAGCTGTGATTCCAGGGATCCCCAGGTCCCACCTTGAGGCTGGTATCCCAAGGGGGGCAACGACAGGGGGCCCCACTGGAAACCCTGGGCCTTGGCAGTGGCCCCACCTCAGGGTATAACTAGCAGTTCTGCACTTTCATTCTCGGGACCTGATAGGTTTGCCCCTGCAGCGTTTGAAGGAATTATTCACAGTGATGGCTATTTGCTTAATGGTCGTAACGAAGGGTGGGGGATTGGTCTGTCAATGGCCGTCTCCTGTGATAGCTGAACAGAACCTTCACCAGGGGGGCATTTGGTGGCAATGCCTCCCCAATGATGAGTGCTGCCCCCTCAGACAAAAAAAATTCAAAGCAAAAATCTGGAAACATTTTTTTAAAAAACCATTTAAAATAGGGGAAAAAACCATAAGATGCACGTGGGTGTCCCAAAATGACCCCAGGCACAATCGGGGAAGCTCCAGTCTCGTGTTTTCTTTTTTTCCCCTAGGCCAAGGAATAAATAGAAATGCAATAAAATAAAATAAAATTGCAAAACAGAGTCGGAGATTCCTCCCCCTCTCCAGCTTACACAGAAAAGCAGCCCGGAATCGAGTCTCTCCAACTGAGAGGACTAAAGGAGGACTAGAGGGCGCAGCGGAGCCAAAGCTGCTGCTTCTGCTGCAAGAGGAGCAGCAGGTGCGGCTGGGGTGCCCCCCCCCACCTGATTTCCCCACACCCAACAACCAAAATTGTCTGGCTACGCCCCTGACCTTCACGTCCCAAGGCGGTGTAGCTTTGAGGACCACAAGCTGGCGACGAAGAGGGAGGGCAATACTTGGACAAATGATCAGCCACAGACATGTGAGCTGACATCACGGTCTGGCCCAGTTTCCTAACGTTATAACTGGGAGCCCATCAAAACCCAATTTTGGTATGTCCATTTTCTCCATCACATGCCTGTGTGCCGCTGAACACCACTCACTCAGCCAATAGACAGGCAGTGAGTGACATCATCCCTCAGGAGGCATCCAGATTCCCTGATGCTGCCCAAAGCTACAGCTGATCGGCACAGGGGAATCCTCGGGGCATCTCTGTTGCTCAGACAGCAGGTCCTTTCTCTGAGCCCCGGCTGACCTGAGCAAAGGAGATGCTAAGAGACAGCGTGACCAGCTGTTCCGCAGCTGCAAAGGAGATGCCTGCTCATTGTCCTGGGAGCCAGTCAAGTGGCTGCATCCACATCTTCTACAAAGGAAAAAGGACTGTTGTTTATTGCACGCTTTACCTTGTTCGTTTGCGTATGTTACCTTGTTTTTACAGCATCGCTTTCCAAATGTTGTCATCCAGGTTTTGCATGGTTGATGGTATTTTATGTCCTAGATTATTTTTGATCGGCCTTGCTTTCTAATTTTGTAAGTCAGTGGGGTTGTCCTGTTTCCCACTGTGGCAGGTGAGAATTTCCATAACAGATGAGTGCGTGAGCCAGTTGGCAATTGTGTGAAACTTCAAGAATCTTGTTGATCTGAGGTGAACGGTCACAGCATGATGAAATGTGTGTTTTGAATTGTTATGAATATGTAGCTAGCTCGCCCGTAAGAGCAGAGGAGGCGGGGACCGAACTTCCCTTTAATGGGAGAGCATTGGATTACTTTGTAAATCAAGGCTGACATTGTTGGTAATTGGTACATGGTATCGATTTGAGTTGGGTTATAAGGAAGGCTGAGCACCGAAGAATAGATTCTTTTGAACTATGGTGCTGGAGAAGACTCTTGAGAGTCCCTTGGACTGCAAGGAGATCAAATCAGTCAATCCTAAAAGAAATCAACCCTGACTGTTCCCTGGAAGGCCAGACACTGAAGTTGAAGCTCAAAGACTTTGGCCACCAAATGAGAAGGGAGCACTCACTGGAGAAGACCCTGATGCTGGGAAAGATTGAAGGTCAAAGAAGACGGGGATGGCAAAGGATGAGATGGTCAGACAGTGTCATAGATGCAACGAACATGAAATTGAACCAACTTCAGAGGACAGTGGAAGACAGGAAGGCCTGGCATGATCTGGTCCATGGGGTCGCAAAGAGTCGGACTCGACTGTGCGACTGAAATCGATTTGTGGTTGTTAATTTTGATACATTGTTATATTTGATCAGTTTGAATTTATATTAAAAAATAATCAGATATTTTCTTTACACAGTTTTGTCTTGTTTGGGTTCCACTCAAATGATTGGCAGGAGGAAAGGGGGGAGGGGACATCATCAATGCATTGACATCACTTCCAGCTGATAACCAGAAGTGATGTCACCAGTGCTGTCAGACTGCACTGATCTCTATGGTGAAATCCTAGATCGCAGGGGATGTCGTTTCCAAATCTTAGCTGGAAGCGACATCGATATGTCCACAACATCTTTATTCTCCGTGTCCCCCCCCCCCAAGTCTCCCAGGGGTTCCAGGCGTGCAGATGGCATGCCAATCTCACTATATTGAGTATTGTGTGTCTTACACTATTTTAGAGCATCAGCCTTGAGTTTCCACAAGGAAGGTGAACTATAAACTCCCGCCCACCCAGCGGTTCAAAAGCATTAAATAGCAAGTAGATAAAATGGATACCTGTCCCTAGGTGGCAGGGGGCACCCTCCTCCTCGTGTGGTGTGCAGCAGGAGCATCGGCGGCGGCAGCAGAGCGGTGCGGTGGGTGAGCAACCCTGGCGACCTAGTGAGCACGACGTCGAGCATCGGAGTCCGGCGGAGGCGGAGTCGTGGGGCGCGGTGACGTGGCGGCGCAGCGCAGCGGAGCCAGCAGGACGTGAGCCGGAGCTGCAGCTGGTGCGGGGCCGCGCACCAGGATGGGCACGCCAGAGCAAGCCACTGGATTGAAAAAGACCTGTTCCAAGGCGCCGGGAGGTAGAACACCGACACCCAAAGCCCGCTTGGAGGAGCTGGATAACAACAAGCCCTGCTGCCTGGGTGCTGGTAGGAAGTCACTTCCCTATATATAATGTGGCCCTAGTTAGGAAATCGAAATTGTATGTAAACCGCTCAGAGACCCTTCGGGGTTAGAGCAGTATTTAAACTGAATGTTAAATAAATAAATAAGAAAAATAAACGAAGTACAAAGAAAATAACAAAACAAGTGGAAGGAAATATCCTGTTTTAATCCAGAGAAAAGCAACACCTGTACCTAAGGTATAAAATGTGTGAGGATACAGCAATCGTACGTGCATAAGAGAATCTCTTGGGTTCCTCTCCTCAGTTGTCTGTTTAATGCTCACCTCTACTCCACATGTGCAGTGGTGGAACCATCTGGATAACTCATAATGGCTGCTGGGTGGTGTTGCCAGCACTGCCTTGGAAAAAGCCAAGAGATTTTTTGGGATGGAGTCTGGGGAGGATAGCATTTGTGGAGGATGAGACATCAACTCTGGATGACACTCTAAGAATTTCCCCTAATCGATATGGTAAAGACCACAGAGATATGAGGAAACTCCTAGAGCATTGCTTTAGAGGTGATTTTCTGCCCATTTTTGCTCCCACTCCTCAGTTGCTCAAGGACGGGGTACTGGGGCCGAGGGCCAGGGTTTGTCCTCTGCAGGCGGGCTAATGGCAAGCTGATGGGATTCTTTTTGAGTAAGTCAGCAGAGTATTAAGAGACTGAGTCCATGGTGTGTATTAAAATATAAAAGTTTACTATAAACCTAACATGGGAAAAGGTACACAGGATATAAAATAACAAAGAGCTAATATGGCTACATCCTTACAGCTAAAAGGTAAAACGGGAAGGGCCGAATGGCGTCTCCTTCTCTAGTCAGAACAAAGAACGGGAGGAGAAGCCAATATGCTAAATACTTGACACCTTGGTTTCCAATCAGACTAGCAAATTAGCTCCAAAGTTCCCGGGCATTCTCTTGTCTAAACAGATTGGTTACAAACAAACATGTGACTTTAACAAACATCATTAACCCTGTAAATACTGAAGTGTTTTGACTTGTAACACCCAACACAAGCCAATGACTGGAAGATGTTTGAGTTACTACTGTAAAATGCAGCCCTATATATCCCATGATTCGGGATAACTAAGGGTTATTTTAGCAGCAGACTTTTGGACAAGTGTCGATTTGATATTTCAAGAATTTTATAACATTTTGGCACACCGTACTTTTTAATAAGATTGCTCCCTGCCTTGAACCTCCGTTGGTTATAAGTCTAATAAATACATGCATTAAAAAGAATCATAAAATGCTAATCCCCCAGCCATGAAACGCTTATCCAATATGAAAGGTCATCCGTTGCCTCCAGGAAATGCTGGGGCTCAATTGGCCCTCTGGAGGGAAGGACTTCCAAAACTGGAGAGCTGCTGTCGAAAACACCTCTTGGTTTGCCTGTTCAGACTTAAAACCATTTTAAAAAGCACAGAGTGTTGCTCAGGCTTAGCCACAGAGATGACAATGACACAGTGGGAAGGAGGCATCTCCTGGGAGCTAGCATGGGTCCCGACTACAGGCACGATCCAGTTATAGCGGAAGGTCGGTAGTTCAGCAATTCGAGACCCGAGTGCCGCATGACGGAGTGAGCTCCTGTCTCTGGCCCCAGCTCCTGCCAACCTAGCAGTTTGAAAGCAAGAAATTGCAAGTAGATAAATAGGTACCGCTTCAGTGGGAAGGTAACAGCGTTCCGTGCACCTTGGTGTTTAGTCATGCTGGCCACATGACCACGGAGAAGTCTTCGGACAGCACTGGCTGTTCAGCTTGGAAACGGAGATGAGCACCACACCCTAGAGTCAGATTCGACCGTATCCCTTTGAGGAGCAGTGGTTGCAATCTAAGCTCAAGATCCTTTGCACCAAAAAAGCCTGAGTTCAAGTCTCGGATCAGGCGTGGCGGCTCGCAACCTGAGAACTGAGACACTTCCAACCTGTGTAAGAAAAGTGATGCTGAATCAGACACAAGACCTATCTGGACCACCCTCCTGAATCCTGACAGTGGCCAGCTAGATGTCTTCAAGAGGGAGTGAAATCCCTGGGTGGTTATATGTCCCCAGCATCAGTATTGAGTGATATACTACCTCTGAAGATGTAGCAAGCAAATCTGTGAAGCTACCGTACTGACCCAGAATTACCTAACGCAATGGGGCAGGGGTGTTCTACAATTCTAGGCAGAGAGGGCTTTCCCAACCCCACCAACCAAAGTGAAACGGTTTGTATGCAAAATCTGTGTTGCATGACTGAGCTTTGGGCACACTTTTATTCCCATGTTCCTGGGGGACATACCCTGATGCCACATTTCGAACAAGCATTCTATGGGCTTTGCTTAAATAGTCAGCAGCATCCAGAGGTCATTTCGGGGGGGATCGCGGGGGATCGCAGTTCCCCCGGGTGAGTGGGGGGGGCACATGACGAAGCCACACCCCCTGCTTCCGGCCGCCCTGCTTCCGGCCCTCATTCAGCCAGGAGGAGGCAGGAGAAGAGGGAGGGTAAGTTGCTTCCTCCCCGCCTCTCCTCACCCCTGCCTGCCTGGGGCCAGGGAGGGCCTTGGCGGGGCTTCCTCGCATTCCCGCCGGCCTTGCAGGTCCACCGCCGGGCCTTATGATGTCAGGGTGTGTGGCATATGCTAATGAGTTATGCTAATGAGTCCCCCTAGCTCTTTTTCTACGAAACGACCCCTGGCAGCATCACCAACTCAGATCTGGTTTTAATCACAGATTAAAATTTCTGCTCCTCCTTCACTGCCTGGTGACCAGGAGAGACTTGAATTCAGAACACTGCTTTAGAGGTAGAGAGCCAGTGCGGTGTAGTGGTTAAGAGTGTTGGACTAGTACCTAGGAGACCTAAGTCTGAGTCCTCACTCATGCCATGGAAGCTTGCTGGGTGTCCTTGGGCCAGTAACACTCTCTCAGCCTAATCTACCTCACAGGGTTGTTGTGAGGATAAAACCGAGGAGGGAGAGATGATGTAAGCCACTTTGGGTCCCCATTGAGGAGAAAGGCGGGGCACAAAAAAAATCAAATAAATAGGTACCATAGACGCTCTGGCTGTCTCCCCTGTGCATGGTGCCTGATGGGAAAAGGAGATCCAAGAAGGATTTTTGGCTTGTGTCCAAAGCTAATAGAAATGGAGGAGGAGGAGGAGGAGGAGGAGGAGGAGGAAGAAGAAGAGGAGTAGGAGGAGGAGGAGGAGGAGGAGGAGGAGGAGGAAGAAGAAGAAGAAGAAGAAGAAGAAGAAGAAGCAGCAGCAGCAGCAGCAGCAGCAGCAGCTCTATCCCATTTGTCATAAGGCAGGTACTAAAGTAACCCCATCAGTTCAATACTGTCCGTATTTGAGCCAAGGTCTTGTTGCCAGGCAGAGACATTCCTTTGCTCTGATCATGGTGGTCACATTAGGGATGGTCACACACTGCTTCCCCTGTTGCACTACCGAAAGCTCCCCTCCAGTCGCTGTGCAGAGCCTCGGTTCATCCTGCGACAGCCTGCCTTGCAATCCTTTAGAACCCAGACGTTGTTTGTTCATTTATACCCTTTTTTTAAAAGACCACCTAACTGTTTGGGCATTTCCCGCCATTCCAAACGAATGACACCTGGGAAACACAAGGTATCTTAGCGTTTGCGTCCTCCTGCGCGTCTGCACAAGGGACATCGCAGGCGCCCCAGACTCCCCCTGGTGAATCAGGGCAGCTGGAGTGTCTGAATCCTCAACTGATCGATGGCAGCAGACCCGTTCTTCCCAAGCAGCTGTTGGTGTGTTGGCAGGTCAGCCCTGGCCTCCGCGAGAGACAGAGGAGTACAAATCTATGACTCCACAGCCCATCTGTATGCCCTGTCAAGATCCCACGGCATGATGTGCGACGAATGCTCACACTCCCCGACACATGCCAGAGGCATTTACACTCCCGCTCCATGGGAGCCAGACACACCAAGCCGGCTGCCAGAAGCACACCATAAATCCACACCACACATCTTCTAAATCCCCACACGTCCTTTCCGAAACCCCCTGACGTGTACGCATTGTGGTCACTCAGCACTCAAGCCCTGCCCGGAGAGACAGAAAGAGGAAAACACCTTTTGGTCTCTGCGTTTATCTTCCTGACACTTGGATATCCTGTTTGGCCTCTGAAAATGGTGCCTGTGTACGATACAATAAGTTACGATAGGCTTTCGGAGCACTGGCGCACACCGTGCCAGCCCTCGTATATCTGCACAGATGCCTGTTGACAGCGGGTCTGCAAGAGGAACGAGTTCAAATTTCTCATCCTGGCTCTTTTGACCCCAGTATTCCCATTTCAGTTCCACTTCTCCCTGTGCAAATTGAACCTATGTATTTTTATTTTGTGCCATTTTCCATTTCCTCGCATCAAACCTCTAAAAAGCAAGCATTTTTCCACATTGCTTCAGCATCAATAAATCAGCATTATACATGATATGCACATGTAAATATCATATAAATTCTGAATAAAAAATCATATACAATACACACACACACACACACATATTAAAAACCAAGAGGGGAAAACACAGTACCATCAAAATCTTTGAAGGGGGGGGGGGATTGTAAAAGGAAATAGAATTGGGGAATGCTGGATCATCTGTAAGGGTTGAGCCAGACGTATTTGCTCTATCCCAGGGGTCCCCCAGCCTTTTTGAACCAGCAGGCACCTTTGGGATTCTAGGGTTGCCTGGAAACCTTGGGGGTGGAGCCAGGATAGGGCGGGGTTTGGGGAGGGGCCTCAGCATGGTACAATGCCATAGAGTCCACCCTTCAAAGCATCCATTTTCTCCAGGGGAGCTGATCTCTGTCAGCTGGAGATCAGTTGTAAAAGCGGGAGATCCCCAGGCCCCACCTGGAGGCTGGCAACCCTAGATCCTGACAGTGTTGTGGGCATAGCCGCAAAATGGCTCCCACAGGAGGTGGAGCCAGCCACCCAATAGCCACTGCATCTTACCTTCAGTCACACAGTGAAGATCCTGGGGTACTAGCAGCTGCTGTCAAAGCAATGTTTTCCAAAACCTGCACAGCCAATCACATCTCCAATACCCAATCAGAAGCCCGGCTAGGCAAAAGTCCCACCTGGGCCCACCCACTTTCTAAACAGTTGGCAGGAGCCAGGAAAGGTGTCAATGGGCACCACGGCACCCACGGGCACCACACTGGAGACCACTGGTTTATCCCATGTACAATTCTGGCAGCATCAAAAAACCCCAAAAAACCTACACTGATTTCTTGTGGGATGATTGCTTCAAAGATGGGCTGTGCCATCACTCTTAAGTTGGCTTCATTTGCCCTAGGGTTGCCAAGTGCTTACCTGTTTCGGAACGGGGGAGTGCAGGCTTGCTCCGGGAGTCTTCGTGTGCGCGCGAAGTGCGCGCGCACCGCAAGCACGTCACACGGAAGTGACGCAAGCACGTCGGCTGCCAGCTCGGAGTTGGGAAATTCCTGAGAATTTGGAGGTGCAGCCTGCGGAGGGTGGGGTTTGGGGAAGGAGAGGGACCTCAGTGGAGTAGGGTTGCCAGGTCCCCCCTGGCTACCAGTGAGGGATGGGGGCTTAGGGTTGCCAGATCCATGTTGGGGAACTCCTGGAGATTTGGGAGTGGAGCCTGGGGAGGACAGGGACCTCAGTGGGGTACAAGGCCATAGAGTCCACCCTCCAAACTCTATGGTTTTCCCTCGGATGATTGTGGCCCCGCCTCCAACGTCCCCGACGTGCTTGCGTCACTTCCGTGTGACGTGCTTTGGGGGCCCGATCCACCAGCGGCGGGGAACGGACCTCCCAGGTGGGGGTTTCCCCGCCCCCCGGGGGGACTTGGCATCCCTAATTTCCCCTCACCGATGCTGTATGTAGCCAGATATGATTGGCTACATAACTCTGTGGAGTCATCCCCAATTGGCTGGGCTTGCCCAGGTGACTAATCAAGGATGGTGTAGCAATAATTAGAAGGAAAAAAGGATGGTGCCAAACAGTGGCAGAGTGAGAAAACAAGGAAAGCCAAATGCTACATCTGCACATGGCTGGATAGTGCACTATCATCCCCAACTAAATTGCCTTGTCCACAAAGGAAAATCCAGTTGCAAGCGGTTGCTGATTGTTTATACTGTTATTTATCTGCTTCATTTATACTCTGCCTTTCTCCTCAGGGGTGTCCCAAAGCAGCTTACATTGTTCTCCTCTCCTCCATTTTAACCTCACAACAACCCTACGAGGTAGGTTAGGCTGAGAGCCTCCGACTGGCCCAAGATCGCTCAACAAGCTTCCATAGTAGAGTGGGGATTCAAACCTGGCTCTCCCAGATCCTAGCCTGATACTCTAACCACAGCACCATGCTGGCTCTCACTGTTGTGCAACGATGGCATGACGTCCTGTGATGTGTGCATGCAGCCAAGATTTCAAAGGAGAACGTTTTTTACAATTGAGGTTTGCCTTGCCCCCAGGAAATGGTCTTGCAAACCTTCCCCCCACTCATGTACACAAGACCAGAGGTCAATTTGGGGGAATCGCAGGGGATCGCAGTTCCCCCGGGTGAGGTGCGGGGGGGGCACACGACGAAGACCCGCCCCCTGCTTCTGGCCACCCCGCTTCCTGCCCTCATTCAGCCAGGAGGAGGCAGGAGAAGAGGGAGGGTAAGTTGCTTCCTCCCCGCCTCTCCCCACCCCTGCCTGCCTGGGGCCAGGGAGGGCCTTGGCGGGGCTTCCTCACACTCCCGCCGGCCTTGCAGGTCCACCGCCGGGCCCCTGATGTCAGGGGGTATGGCATATGCTAATGAGTTATGCTAATGAGTTCCCCTAGCACTTTTTCTATGAAACTACCCCTGCACAAGACCATCACTTCCCAAGTGAAAATGAGAAAGAGAGGGTGTTAGCTTGCCATGCTAGAAGCTTGTATCCTTATTCTAACTTGTATCCTTATATTCTTGCAGGGCTCTTTTTGTAGAAAAAGCCCAGCAAGAACTCATTAGCATAATAGGCCACACCCAACAGCAGGAACTCATTAGCATATTAGGCCACACCCCTGACAGCACAGCTCATTAGCACATTAGGCCTCACCCCCATGTTACTAGAAGTGTGGTTATCCAGCCACACCCACCTTTTGCTTGTTATTCTGTTTACCTTGTTTGTTGTCAAAAACCAGGGCTTTTTTGTAGCAGGAACTCCTTTGCATGTTAGGCCACACACCCCTAATGTAGCCAATCCTGATGAGTTTCTGCTGTTGGGTGTGGCCTATTATGCTAATGAGTTCCTGGTGGGCGTGGCCAATTTGGGAGCCAGCCGGAACTCTGTTCCTGCCCCAAAATAGCCCTGCTTGTATCCTTATTCTAACTTGTATCCTTAATCTAAGGAGCAACAGAGGAAAAACTCATGATGACTTCTAGCAGAGCTGCTAGCTCGGAGTTGGGAAATTCCTGAGAATTTGGAGGCGCAGCCTGAGGAGGGTGGGGTTTGGGGAAGGAGAGGGACCTCAGTGGAGTAGGGTTGCTGGGTCCCCCCTGGCTACCAGTGAGGGATGGGGGCTTAGGGTTGCCAGATCCAGGCTGGGGAACTCCTGGAGATTTGGGAGTGGAGCCTGGGGAGGACAGGGGCCTCAGTGGGGTACAAGGCCAGAGTCCACCCTCCAAACTAGCCATTTTCTCCAGAGGAACTGATCTCCGTAGTCTAGAGATGAGCTGTAATGATCCCTCTAAGCTGTGGAGTCTTGTGAGCAGGGCTTTTTTGTAGAAAAAGGCCTGCATGAACTAATTAGCATAATAGGCCACACCCAACAATAGAGCTCATTAGCATATTATGCCACACCCCTGACAATGCAGCTTATTAGCATATTAGGCCACAACCCCATGCCTTCACTTGGGCTTGCCTGAGCGCCCCGCGGCTGCGGGGAGCCCAAGCAAGCCAGCCCTTGGAGGGGAGGGGAGGCACAGAGAGGCATTTAAATGCCCCCTGCCCCCCTGCCTCAGAGTCGCTGGGGGGGCGCTCTCCAGGCCTTCCCTCTGTAGCAACGCATGCACACAGGTTTTTGCTGTAGGTGTGGCCAACTCGGAAGCCAGCCGGAACTCCGTTCCTGTGCGTTCCTGCCCAAAAATAGCCCTGCTTGTGAGCAAAAATTCGACTTTGTGAGCTACTGGCATTAAAGTTGTGAGTGAGCAATTTGGCCACTGCATAAATTAGTTTGTTCTGGAGCCATCCTTCCTGAGCTAAGACAAAAATGTTTGAGCCGGAGGCTAAAAAACTGTGAGCTAGCTCACACTGACTCAGCTTAGAGGGAATACTGACTGTAATTCTGGGGGATCCCCAGGTCCCACCTGAAGGCTGGCATCTGTATATCATAATGCCATGCAGCCACCATCCAAAGCAGCCATTTTCTCCAGGGCAACTGATCTCTGTTATCTGGAAATCAACTGTAATTCCAGACCCCGCCGTCGGGCCCCCCAAAACTGGGAAGAAATCCCATCCTGCCCACACTTCCTCTCCCCTGCCTCTGTTTAACCACCCAGTGGCCTAGTTCATTGTTTTACAAACCCTGTCATGCATCTGATATTCCCCCCACTCCCAAACTTTAAAAAATAAAACCTCGAGGAAATTCTCTTTTTCCAAGCGGCCATGACCCTCTGTGCCTCTGCTGCGAGAGAATGGCAGAGACCCAGGTTCAAATTGCACTGATTGCGAGTCTGGGTTTGCTTTCAGCGAGGTGTGGAAATAATGCCCTTAACAGACAGGGGAAACCTTAGAACTTGGGCCTTGTCAGTTTCTCGGCATACTGCACCACAAGGCACCGGGCCTCTCTGATTGCGGCGGAAAGGGCGGTTCCTCCACGTACGTCCCCCCAGAGTCTTAATTTGCCCACGTCTGCCTTTAGAGCAATCACGTTTGAGGCGTTAGCCAAGAATCCCAGATGAAACCAGGCTATGGTTGGGACGCATCATTTAGCCGTGACCACAAAACCAGCGCTGGAGGAGGGAAAAAGAGGCACGGGCCTCACAGTCGAGCTGGGGAGCCACGAGGCATGTCGAGCGGAGCGCATTTGGCTGGCCTGTACGAGATCTGAGCTTTGGGCGGAAGCCAAGAATGGGATCCGGAGGCAGCCCACAGTCTCGCCACTGGCCACAGGACGTGCGTTTGGGTCAAGGCAATTTTGTGTGCTTTGAGAGAGTGAAAGTGCTCCGCTCCTTGACATCAGGAGGAGAGGGAAAGGAGTTGTGCTGGATCCAGTGGTTCCCTAAGCAGGTCTGACTTTGCCTCCAGGACTTAATTTCTTTAGGGCTTTAGGGAAGGAAGGAAGGAAGGAAGGAAGGAAGGAAATAAATTGGATTTATACCCCGCCCTTCACTCAGAGTCCTTTAGGGAAGGAAGGAAGGAAGGAAGGAAGGAAGGAAGGAAGGAAGGAAGGATCTTGCTAGTTTCGCCATTGGTATGGGTCTAGGGTTATGACGACCCAAATGAATGCTCGGACAAAAATTTGTATTGATGGTTTTCATTTATCCTGGGCAATTATAAGCTGCAAGTCACAACCAAAACTGAATCTTGAGCCAGCTTTCTTAAGACAAGGAGCACTAAATAGTGATAGAAACATATACATATTTTCCTTAAAAAATCTGTGTGCATTATCCTGCACCAGTCTTTTAAAACAGCAAGCAATGGACAATGGCATCTTTAAAATGTTTGCAAACATCTCAGTCAATGGCTCTGTGGGGCGTCAACAAAGGTATGAAGAGCAGGTAAAAGGCTAGATCCAGTGGGAGAAAAATACATCTATAAACAAACACAGCATCAACAACTGAACAAAATGCCTACGGAAAGAAAAATGTTTTAATCTGGCACTGAAAGCCAAGAAGACTTGGCATCCAGTGAATGGAGGTAGGAAGGGTATGTCACAACTGGGGTGCCACCACAAAGAAGGCCTCACTTCATGTTGCTACCTATCATTCTAGCCCCAGAAAGAGGGGAAAGATGGAGCTGCTGCTGATATTAGAAAGGGATGCCCCCCCAGCTCAAAACTGCCTCCTCTTTTGCTTGGGAACTGTATAATATAAAATCCACACTGAACCAGACTGGCACCGGTATTGCACTAGGTTATTTCAGGATTCTTGTTGCCGGTGCCTTCCTTTGCTAACTCTGCCAGCCAAACATGCACAATGCGTGGAGGGTACCCTTCTCTCAGGCACCACTTAACAGCAGGCTGTCCCCTCCCTTCTTGTTCCGTCACCACCCCCCATCTGTCCCTGGGGTTTGTGTGCTCTCTTCTTTAACTCCCGAGCAGTCAGAATGTTAATAAACATTCCGCTACACCTCAGTCAGCTGAACCAATGGCTGGCTGGAGAAGTGCGGGCGAGGCCTCATGTCCGTAAGCTGAAGCTGCGGCCCTTATGGGTAATGGCAAGGGAGGTTTCCAAGCCTGCAGCCTGAAATGACCTTGGGTTTCATTTTGGACTGGGGGTTTGGGCGGGGAGATAAGTATGCAAGCTGGCCTTTCCCCCTGCAGATCTTCCTTCTTCCTCCACGCCTTGCTCCTTTCGCTGCAAGGATGGCGAGCTCCCTGATGGACTGTCGAGAAGCAAACCGAAATCTCTCGTTGTTTCTTCATTGGGCCGCGCACTGGATGTGCGCTTTTGAGACTTCCAGAGAGAGAAATCTGAGTCTTCCTCAGAGAGGCACCGAAACGCAGTGGGGAGAGGCTGCAGATGGGTGGCTCATGGTTGCACAGCTCAGCAGCTTTTGGGGGGCCTCAGCAGCCCCGCTCCAGAGTTCAGGCCCCAAACGCAACCCAGCTGTCTGCGTGACCCCATGCACCAGACAGGCAGCCCCTCCTCTCAAACGAGACCCGCTTAACTCGTGCCGGCGTTCCTGCTTCCTGCACCCGTGCTGCTGGGCTTGGGGCTGAACTCCTCCAGATGTGCCTGTGCTCCACCGACCAGCTGTGCCTCCTGGGGTCCCATGGGACACAGGGCTGGCCTGATGAGAATCTGGAGGAAGGCAGGTGGCCAGCAGCCATCTGCAGCCTAGCAACGGCAGTGAAACAGAGTGGCTAAAGTGGAACCTCCTTGCTCAGATACTGAGGCTAAACGGCAGGAAGGGGCTGTCCCTTTTGTGCCCAGCTTATAAGCTCCCTGAGCAGAAACAGGGTGCTGCAGCAGAGAGAACCACCTTGACCTGACCAAGGGTTACCAGATACCCCCTGGCCACTGGCGGGGGTTGGGGAGGTAGGGTTGCCAGATCCAGGCAAGGAAACTCCTGGAGATTTTATTGGGTATTGTAAATAAGAAGAGGGAGACTGACCAGTTATGAAGGTGCACAGAGAGTTTATAAAGTTATAAAGGTGAATATATACAGAGATATTTACAGACTATTGAACAGCATGTTGTGCCTTAGTCTATGAGAACTAAGTCCCCTCCAGCTTACTAAGCTGATAGCTATTATGCTAAACCCCAGCCAGTCTCTAACAAGGTGATGTAATCACTAGCTCTAACAAGCCCTGAAAGAGCAACACCTGCTAGAAAACACCTGGCTGTAATTACATGATTACTAGCATGACAGCTAGCTCTGACAAACAGATCAAACTGATCTATAGTAACTGCTTGCTACCTCTATCACACTGACATATATCTCAATAGATTTGTAGGTGGAGCCTGGGGAGGACAAGGTCTTCAGTGGGTTACTGTGCCCTAGAGTCCACTTCCAAGGGATCCGTTTTCTCCGGGGGAACTGATCTCTGTAGTCTGGAGACGAGCTGTAATTCTGGAGGATCCCCAGATAGGATTGCCAGCTCTGGTTTGGGAAATAGCTGGAGATTTTGGGGGTGGAGCCTGGTGAGGGTGGGGTTTAGGGAGGGGAGGAACCTCAGCAGGGCAGAATGTCACAGAGTCCACCCTCCAAAGCAGCCGTTTCCTCCGGGGGAACTGATCTTGATTGTCTGGAGATCAGGTATAATAGCAGGAGATCCCCAGGCCCCACCTGGTGGCTGGCATCCCTAAATCTTGCAAAGCAGCTCTGAAGCAAGAGGACCGAAAGGGGAGCCACAATTGCAGGGAGGCGGAGAAAGGTGACCTCACAAGCAGGGAGGGGCAGTGGTGGAACGGCCGGTGTCATCACTCTGCCAGAAACCCAGAAAAACCCTGCAGCCAACCCAGCAAAAGGCAATGAAGCCTCCCCCTTTCCTCATAGTACCCTGCATAGGTACCCAGCTGAGAAGCAGCTGTGGGCCACAGGTTGGGATATTGATCCACGTTTTAGAAGAGCTTGCTGGGCCCCCGGCACTTATTTTCCTGGCCGTAGAACCAGTTGGTGACCCCTTGGACTTTGCTCATGTCCTTCCAAATGAAATTTGATGCAGAATCATTGCAATGCCTCAAATAATTGTGGGTTTTAAATTGGTTAGATGCCTGGGTGTGCTCACTCTGACACCTTTTTCCATTGCAAAGGCAGCCATGGTAGATCATGCTGTCTTCCCCTGCGCAGCGTTAACCTCTGGTGCTAGGTGCCTTTTGGCTCATTGCAAAACGTTAATGTTGCATGAATGGAAACTCCTAGTGCCAAAGAAACACATTGCGCAGCAGAAGACTGCCTCCAGGTTGGATGAAGAGGGGCGCAAACAGAAGCCAGGCTTAGGAGCCAAGCCCTTCTGTGTGTCAGGGTTTGGGAGTTTCTCACTGACTTATGAACACCTGTATAGCATCTTCATAAGTTTCTTCCTCTGTCAACAAAACCCTACGGTCCTGTTTGTTAGCATGAAATCTCACCATTATACAGAGTTGCCAGATCCTTTAAAAGTTGATGAGAAAGTAAAGCCCGCCTGTCCTGTGCTGTCTGATCGGAAAAGCAGACAGCACAGGACAGGCGGGCTTTACTTTCTCATCAACTTTTGTTGTTGTTGTTGTTCAGTCGCACAGTTGAGTCCGACTCTTCGCGACCCCATGGACCAGATCACGCCAGGCCCTCCTGTCTTCTGCCGTCCTCTGACGTTTGCTCAATTTCATGTTTGTTGCATCTATGACACTAACCATCTCATCCTTTGCCGTCCCCGTCTTCTTTGACCCTCCATCTTTCCCAGCATCAGGGTCTTCTCCAGTGAGTGCTCCCTTCTCATTTGGTGGCCAAAGTATTTGAGCTTCAGTTTCATTATCTGGCCTTCCAGGGAACAGTCAGGGTTGATTTCTTTTAGGATTGACTGATTTGATCTTCTTGCAGTCCAAGGGACTCTCAAGTTAAAAGTTGATGAGAAAGTAAAGCCCGCCTGTCCTGTGCTGTCTGCTTTTCCGATCCCCCTCTTGTCTTTCGCTTCCTCCAGTCCTAGCACCGGCTGTGATGTCTGTTGACAGGGGCCTGAGTCGCTCCGGGCTGGTGGTGTCAGCCCTCATGGAGCAGGAGGCCTTAGCCAGCCGAGAGCTTGTACGGTGGGGCAGTTGGCCAAAGCAAATACATTACCAAGCCTGCAGCCGCATGGCCAAAGAGGAAATGGACAAGCACCTGTCCTGCAGCTGTGTACGCAGGCTCTTCTGCCTTCTAGGGCAGTGGTTCTTCGGGGAATCCAGAAACCAGAAGTGCAGAGCAGATGACGGCCACCAGAGTCAGGGCACCTATCAGCCTTCCAGGTCCCCCAAACCAGTGCAAACTGATATGGGCGTCAGGAAAATGTCCCTGGCTGTTAAAGACGACACACAGGTTCTTCCTGAGCTACCATCTTCCCAGTCTCCATTCCCCCTGGTCCATCAAGGAGGCCTGGTCCTCTCAGAATTAGATTAGGCCAGGGGTCCCCTAAAAGTTGAAGGCAGCAGGAAAGGAGGAAGACCCAACATGAGATGGATTGACTCAATAAAAGAAGTCACGGCCCTCAGTTTGCAATATCAACGCCAGGGTCTTTATGATAGAATAGACTTGCCAAGTCCCCCCGGGGGGCGGGTAAACCCCTGCCCGAGGGGCCCGTTACCCCATGCCAGCAAATCGGGCCCCGGGGGGAACTCCACCCCCCTCCAGCACACATCCCCAGCATGATGATGTCACCCAGAGGTGACATCATCATGCTGGCCACGTTGGGGGCGGGACGCTCTATGATTTGAGGGGAAACTCTATGGTTTTCCCTCGAATCCTAGTGGCCCCGCCCCCAACGGGCCAACACGATGACGCCACTTCCGGGTGGCGTCATCGTAGCAGCGTGTGCGCTTTGCGCGCACACATGGACTCCCGGACCGGCGCGGGACTCCCCCAAGGTAAGTTAATTTGGACTTGGCAACCCTATGATAGAATGTTTTGGAGGAGATTAATTCATAGGGTTGTCATAAGTTGGAAGCCGTTTGACGGCACTAGACAGACACATACAGGGTTAGGGTTGAGCTTGCAGGCACCTTTGGAATTCGGACACAGCCCAGTGGGCACGGCCACAAAATGGCTGCCGGCCGCAGCTTACTTTCAATCACACAGTAAAGATCCTTGAGCTGTGTGTGGTGGCGGCTGCTGCCAGAGCAATATTGTTAAAAATCTGCACAGCCGCTCAAATCTCCAATGGCCAATCAGAAGTCTTGCTGGGCAAAAGCCCCACCTGCTCTGCCTACTTTCTAAAAACACTTCACGGGCACCAGGAAAGGTATTGGAGGGCATTATGGTGCCCACGGGCACCATACTGGGAACTGGGTTTGACCAACCCAGTTAGGGATACTGTAAACTTCATTGCAAACAAATGGATCTGTGACTTATGTTTTCCCCCCCCAAAGCACACCTGGGTTCTGGAGTCCAGTTTCTGTAAGAGGAATGAATGTTTTTAACCCCCTTTGCCCAGCAAGGAGCCAGTTTGGTGTAGTGGTTAGGAGCGCGGACTCTAATTTGATTCCCCACTCCTCCACTTGCACCTGCTGATGTGGCCTTGGGTCAGTCACAAGCTCTGGCACAGCTGTTCTTGACAGAGCAGTCTGTGTCAGAGTTCTCTCAGCCCCACCCACCTCACAGGGTGCCTGTTGTGGGGAGGGAAAGGGAAAGGAGTTTGTAAGCCGCTCTGAGACTCCAAGTGAAGGGTGGGGTATAAATCCCATCTCTTCTTCTCTTCTTCTTCTTCTACTACTTTTTGCTTATTAAACTGTGGGTTCTCTTATTTTTATTTATTTCATTTATAGGCCATCTCTCTCACTGAGACTTAAGGTGGATTACAGAGTCATAAAAACAACGCAATAAAGGCTGGTATAACGCATACCGCGACCAATGCAGTAAAGACGGGCTTATACAATAAAAAGAACCCTGAAATGGAAACGGTAATTTGTCCCATAAACCGGATTCCATAATTAGGGAACAATGCTCCAATAAACTGGATCCCACAATTAGCGAGCCATGAAATAAAAATGGTAGCACGTATCCCATAAACAATGCAGTATGAGGAAGGAACAGAACGCGACCCAAATTTTTCACAAGCAACGGAAATGAGAACCATATTACTTTCATAGGAAGAACCCCTTCCAGCTTTTATGCCGCTTTTAGCAAAAAGGTTTCTTTTATGCACAAAGTGATTTGACTATAATCAGTTAATCGGTTACAGCTACGAGGCAGGTAGGTTTGCCAGCTCTGGCACGGGCAATTCCTGGAGGTCTGGAGGCAGTTGCTGGGGAAGGCAGAGTCTGCGGAGTGGAGAGATCTCAGTGGGGATACGATGCCACAACATCTGCCCCATGTAGCCCAGAGGCACTGCCTTACTCGCGGGTAGCCTCAAATAGAAAGGCACTTCTGACCTGAACCGGAGACCCAGAAAGTCAGGCCAAGGAGGGCACTCTTCGCCTGGGCCCCAGAGCTAGCCACAGCTCTGAAAAAGGGTCTCCACTTCCGGTTTGACAAGGCGGCCCTCGGAGCAATCTCTAGTCTTCCCCCTCCAACCAGCAGACTTGTGCATATGAAACAATAGAGATTTCCACCAGGTAAAGTATCTACATTTCTACAGCTAGTCAGTCACCACCTGCGAATAGCTCCTCTGTCTCCAAACCTTCACGTAGCCCTTTTGTGTGAAGCCTATGTCCACATGGAAATCCTTTGTCTCCACACCTTCCCTCCCTGTCCCTCCCGCAGGATACCGACTGAGATAAACTAATCAGACATTCAAATTATTAATGATCCTTCCTGATGCCAATCAGGGATCCATTTCCCCCTTTTTGCCTATGATTGGGAACCGAGTCAACCTTCCCCGGTTGGACCATCGATGGTCATCAAATCCATTCAGCCAGCTCCGGTAGGGCCATTAACAAGCATTAATCCCATCAAATTTGGGCCCCAAAGACCACCCTCCAGAATTCCTGTAAAAATAGAAAGCATGCCCCTCCTTGGTGTACACTCTGAGGATGCCTATAGTTTTTAGTACACCCCCAAAATCTCTTCTTTGGGCCTCCTCCTCTGTAGCATGGAACTCTGGCCGTTGGCGCTATCCTCTTCATGGACCTCTGCACATCTGGACAGGTAGTATAACCCTCATAAGAGGAGGAGAAGGAGATTGGATTTATACCCCGCCCTTCCCTACCCAAAGGTGTCTCAGAGCGGCTTACAAACTCCTTTCCCTTCCCCTCCCCACAACAGACACCCTGTGAGGTAGGTGAGGCTGAGAGAGCTCTTGACAGAAACTGCTCTTTTTCAAGGACAGCTCTTATCAGAACTACAGCTTGCCCAAGGTCATCCAGCCAGGTGCAAGTGGAGGAGTGGGGAATCAAACCTGGTTCTCCCAGATTAGAGTCCGCGCATTTAACCACTACACCAAACTGGCTCTCATAACTGACCATGCTATTCTCTAACAATCACCTCTGTTTTCTTAGCTCTGAATTGCATGCTCTCTTGAATGCTTAGTGTGCTTGTAATTAGGGAAATTCTTCAATAAAAATATTTTAATTTAAGAGACGTAAGAACATAAGAGACGCCAATGTTGGATCAGGCCAAAGGCCCATCTTGTCCAACACTCTGTGTCACACAGTGGCCAAAAATACCAGGTGACATCAGGAGGTCCACCAGTGGGGCCAGGACATTAGAAGCCCTCCCACTGTTGACCCCCCCCAAGCACCAAGAAGACAGAGCATCACTTGCCCCAGAGCCCCTATCTATACCTTGTGGCTAATAGCCACTGATGGCTCCTCTGCTCTATACTGTTCAAATTTACTCTTCGAATCTGGAGTCTTCCTACTGTACTGGACCTTGTTATATATAGGTGTGTGGTCTCTGGTACCTCTCTGGTCTCTTTTGTCTCATAGCTAACTTCCCCCAACATCGAGGCAGGTCATTGGTGGTGGGCTCTCTTTGTAGTAGGAACTCCTTTGCATATTAGACAACACACCCCTAATGGAGGATTGGCTACATTAGGGGTGTGTCATCTAATATGCAAAGGAGTTCCTGCTACAAAGAGAGCCCTGGACCCCGTGAAACTGCCATTTCCTCTAGGGGAACTGATCTCTGAAGTCAGGAGATGTTGATATTCCAGGAGGACTCCAGGTCCCACCTGGAGGCTGGCAACCCTAAAGGCAGATAAGGTAAGAGTTAAACTTTTCCCACCCGTTTGGTTGATCGCTCTACAATAAAAAGCAGGAATATAGACAAAGTGGAAATGGGGAATGCGCGGCCATCCCCAGTACCACTCCCATCTAAGAATGCTGTTTTGAATACAAAACAGGCTTTTAAAATTTGTGACACAACACTTGCAAAATGAGGAGTTATTTTCAGAAGAGTAACATTTCTGGTTTCGAGACACAGACAATGCCCCTCCCCAAAGCCGTGACGCTCCCAGCGCCATCTGGCTTACCCGCCCAGTCATGGTTCCCTTTGACTCAAGGGAGAGCTTTCAAGATTGCGATCACTCACGCTTGCCCTTAAATGATGCTGGAAAATATCCCTCTTAATGACTCTGTTATGATTAAGAACATGGCAGGGCAACAAAATTGGACATTTTAGGAAGTTGTTATTTGTTATAAGCAAGTGAAAAGCTTTGGAATGTAAAAATAACTCTTCTGGAGACGCCGGGGATTGAACCCTGAATTCTTCTGCAAGCACAGTAGGGGTTCTGGCACCGGAATTCCCCCCCCCCAATACACACCTGCTTCCCATCTGCTCCAGCTGAATTTTTGTAAATAAGCAATTTATCTCAAAAGCCACACGAAGACTCTGGTACTCTTTCTGCACAAGGAAACTGGGTCTGTAAAAGGTCACTAAAACACACATGAAGCTCTTGATCACTTGATAATGATGATAGTTTCGGAGGGCAGACATGTTGGTCTGTAGCAGAACTGTTACTCAAGTCCAGTAGCACCTTAAAGACTGTGGGGGAACGGGCCTGCTCTGTCTTGCCTTCCAAAGTTTCCCCAATGCCTGGTGAGGCTTTTCTTTCTGTCTTGGGTAACTCACCACCACCACCTGACCTTTGTAAGGAATTGCCCACCAGGAGGATCAGGACTCCCAGCTTCCCTTCCAAGATCTGAGACCTTGCCTCTGTGTCTCCTGCTGCCCAGCACCTAGTCACCATGGGAACAGTTTACTGCCTTGCGCGCCCCTGGAGGAATAGCAGCTTGCCACCTGCCTGCTTTCCCCCGGCGCTCCTTTTAAAATAACATGACCGAGACGGTGGAGGCCTATGTGGTACAGAGAACCACAACCACAGCATCCAAAGTTATGAAATATTTATTAAAAATAAAATGTTCACAAGCATACTTTTAGCACAGCACCAGATTGAGGAAGGGATTTGAAAGAAATGGGTAAAATGCAAATCGTCTGTCCCTTTCTCTATACATGTCCTATCAGATGATAGAAGATAGGATAGGGCCTTTAGCTTAGGGAGTTACAAATCTCTACAGAGTTTCCTTTGCTTTGAGGCTTTCTGTAGCTCTCCAGGCCCAGCACATGGCTAATGGCAGTCTCCTCCAGACCTCAGTTCTGTCTGCCCTGAAAAAGGGCTCCTCCTTGCTTCAAGGAGTTTTTATCAACTCTCTTTTCCCCACCCACTGACCAGGTCATGCCAGGTCAGCAAAGCTCTTCCTGATGTCTCTGGAGTTTTCCTTCCTGAAGCCTCTCTAGTATCTAATTCCTCCAAATCTCTGTTCCCTGCTTGGGGAAGGGGGAGAGCTCGACCCACCCATTATCTCTCCTGCTAGATCTATTAGCATTTGTATGAAGGTGGCTGAAGTGCATCTGGAAAGCAATTGAAATGATTCCCCCCCTTCCAGCTCGCTCTTTACCCAGAGATGGGGGGAAATTAAATTCAGAGGGAAGGTTTTGCTCATTTCCAAACTCCAAAGGAAAAATGCATTTCTTCACGGAGACCAACAAGATTCCCAGGGTATGAGCTTTCAAGAGTCAAAGCTCCAAGGAAGCTTGTCTCTCGAAAACTCACATCCTGAAAATCTTGTTGGGTCTCAAAGGTGCTATTCGACTCGAAACTAGCTGTTGATAAAGATGAGAAGCTAAAAAAGAATTCTTGTCAGAGAACATACTTGACACTATAATATATTATGCCAGTGTAGTGTGGTTGTTAGAGTGTCAGACAGGACTGGGGAGACCCAGGTTCATATTCCTGCACCACCATGAAGCTCCCACAGTGGCCTTGGGCCAGTCCCTCTCAGCTGAAGTGATTTACAAGGGTGTTGTGCAGGTAAGAGAAGATAGCCAGGTTCAAAGCTCTGGGGCACTGGGCACGGCCCTCAGCCCCTGGGAAGAAGGGTAGGATAAACATCATAGATACAACCAAGTTTCCCATAATCCTTATTTTTGATAAAATTAGGATGGAGAAGAGGAGAAAAACCCCAACAAAACTCGTGCTCTTTCTCCCCCGTTTCCCTCTTTCCTCCAGTCTCGTTTGCCCCTGAAGTCCTGAGATGAAATATTCAGTGAATAATGAGCCAGTGTGCCAAGTTCAGGATGTTCCCTGATGACTTTGCACCTATCTTGGGTACTCAGCACTCTGCCTGCCCTTGTTGTGCTGAATTTCACAAACGAACTTTCCCAGGAGAAAGTGAATCATGGAAAAAGGTGCAGCTGCACGTTCAGTGGGTCGAAGGCCACTGGCTGAGCCGTGCTTCAGGCTGAGTGAGCCAATTCAGCTCTTCCTGGGTTAGTGACCGCACTGCAGTGCAATTCCAGCCAGGGACGCAGGGCTGGGCTGGTGGGAGCGGTGGGATCGTGGCGCGGGAAATCTGCTCGCTGTCAAAGAGGGCTTTTCCGCTTCCTTTCGGACAATTGTTTCTTAGCTACTGGGGTCGTTCATCAAGTATGTTGCACGTCAAGGGGGCGGAGGGAAAGTTGAAAAGCCATGCCAGTTTGTAGACGGGGAGGGGGGGAATTGGTTGGAATGTGATGTCATGCTCCTGTGATTGCTTCTACACTTTCCCTTCTCTGTATTTTATGTACCCAGTTGCATCGGTGTACGCAGTACACAGTGAAGCCGGCAAGCCATCTGGAAGAGGGGGTAGGGATAAAGCATACAGCATGCAAGCAGCAGACTGAGGAACCAGGCCACAATCAGCGGGTTTTTAGCACCAGGGGGAACCCTATTGGCCCATCGTGTAGGCTTGCCAAGTCCTCCCGGGGGGCGGGGAAAACCCCGCCCCAGAGACCTGTTCCCTGCCACCAGCGGATTGGGCCCTGGGGGGAGCCCCACCCCGATGTGCGCGTCACCTGGAAGTGACGCGACCACGCCGGGCACGCTGGGGGCGGGGCCACGGTCATCCGAGGGAAAACTCTTTGGTTTTCCCTCGGATGGTCGTGGCCCCGCCCCCAGCGTGCCCGGTGTCGTCACGGCATTTCCGGGTGACATGCGTGCGGTGCGCATGTGTGCGGCGCGCATGTGTGCGGCGCGCATGTGTGCTGTGCACATGCATGCGGCGCGCATGTGTGCGGCGCGCATGCATGCGGCGCGCATGCGTGCTCTCCAGCTGCCAGCCGGGAGTCCCCCGCTGCGGCACAACGCTGGACTTGGCAACCCTACCATCGTGCCCCTTGACCCTTGTGGCTGCAATACTATTGTCCAACCACTGGTGGTGCTGGAGGGCAGCAGAAAGCAGACAGAGGCACCCTCTTTTTGATAGCTGTCATGCTGGTTTCATGCGTTACAGTCTCCATTTGAAACCCCACACACTTCACACATTAAACAAAACTTTGACAAAGAAGAGGTAACAGAGGGATAAGCTGTGTAAGGGCCATAAGAGTGGAATGGGAGGAAATATTGAATTGTGGGGGTGGTGGTTCAAGGAAAGGCTTCCAAGAAGAAAAGGGATTTGGAAGGAGAGACAAAAGGGGGCGCTTCCACTACAATCCCTTACTTTTCCACGGTGATTCTTCTTTTCAAGTAACCCAATTTAACTTGCATGGGAGAAACAGAGTTCTTAACTGCAAGCATTTAAAACATATGCTAAGGGCCAGTTGTGTCTACCCCCTCTCCCAAAAGGGAAAGAAGGGCTGTGGCTCAGTGGCAGAGCATCTGCTTGGCATGCAGAAGGTCCCAGGTTCAATCCCCGGAATCTCCACTTAAAAGATCTGGCAGTAGGTGATGTGAACGACCTCAGCCTAAGACCTTGGAGAGCCACTGCCAGTCTGAGCAGAGACAATACTGACTTTGATGGATCAGGGGTCGGATTCAGTATACCCCAGTTTCATGTGTTCAACAGTGTCCTTGCAGAGTTCACCTCCATTGGTATAGCCCCACCCCTTCATCTGCATGCCCTCTACCCTGGATTCTGTTTCTTGGTGGGATGAAGGGAATGAAGGGATGGGGGGGGGGGTTGTTGTTAGCCATTTTTGACTCTTGCCCAGGGGTCATTTCGTAGAAAAAGAGCTAGGGGAACTCATTAGCATAACTCATTAGCATATGCCACACCCCCTGGCATCACCGGAAGTGTGTCATAAGGCCACACCGCCTGACATCACCAGAAATGTGTCATAAGGGAGGGGCCCAGCGGTGGACCTGCAAGGCCAGCGGGAGTGTGAGGAAGCCCCGCGAAGGCCCTCCCTGGCCCCAGGCAGGCAGGGGTGGGGAGAGGCAGGGAGGAAGCAACTTACCCTCCCTCTTCTCCTGCCTCCTCCTGGCTGAATGAGGGCCGGAAGCGGGGTGTCCAGAAGCAGGGGGCGGGGCTTCGTCATGTGCCCCGCCCCCTGTACCTCACCCAGGGGAACTGCGTTCCCCCGCGTTCCCCCCCGAAATGACCTCTGCTCTTACCGATTCTATGGGCCAGCTTTCTCCACATTTTCTGATCTTGTACTGTCTTTTTGAGTTGTCCCATGTTCAGGCTGGTGTTGATTTTTATGGTGTCTAGCCCAGATTCTTTGGCGGGCCGGTTTCCTTTTGCCACTAACCAGTCCAAGCATAATTGCTTTTTTCTAGTGAGTTGTTTTGCATGACACGGTCGAAATAAGTCAGTAGCAGTTTTGTGATCCTTCCTTCCAATGGCATGTCTAGTTTTACGGACTCCAGTACCTGCCTGTTTGTCACCTTCGCTGTCCAAGGAATGTGCAGGATTTGGGCGACTGGCCATTAAAACAACATGTTATCACTGTGGTGTCCACAGCACATTTGGGCCTTTTCGGCATTAATCTCCTGACCTGCCTCTCTCCCGGCTGCTGTGCCCATGTAGAATTTCGAGATCCACCGGTCCCTGCCTTCTAGCTCTCTCCTCCCAGCATGCCTCTGGCTCAAGCGTGGCTCCTCGGCACCCCTCTCTGGTCACAAGCACACACCCACCCTGCCAGCGCACATCCGTCAGCTCCCCTCTGCCTCTCCTCGCAGGAAGATGGCTGGCTGGCTCTCTCCTTCCACAAACAACCGGTCAGAAGAGTGGCACTGTAGGGGGGCCTGGCCCATGGCTGCCCTCCAGGCTTGTGTTGTGCTTTCTGGCTCGAGCCAAAGTGTATGTGTGTGTGTGTGGGGGGGGAGGGAGCGCTGGAAGAACTGCCGTGCCACGAACGTGCCTCTCAGTTTCTCAGACGGGGTGCTTTATCGCACAGCCATCGGCTTGCTCTTTTCCGCTCCCTGTTAGGTTTAGATTACACACTTGAAAAGAATCCGCACAAACAGGGCCTAACCCCTGGCTCCCTTCAACATCATTAACACATTTGCCTGGTTTGTCTCTGGGAGGCCAGGCCAGGCCCGGGGGGGGGGGGGGGGAGAGAGTTGTACAGACTGAGCCACAAAGCTTGGTCCAGTCTCAAGCATGTTTTGCATTCTCAAACATGGATTTTGTCTTTGAAAATGTGTTTTCTTTCCTGATGCTTCTTCGTGTTCGAGACAGAGTCCACCATGTGAGCATCGGTCTTGGGTGTTTACCCCACTTCCCCTGGGGTGGCAAGAAAGCCACAGCTAGGAAATTAGGCAGCAGGGAGCTGCACCCTATTCCATAGTTTGCTGCTGTGAGTTCCAGCGGGCTGCCATCCTCCAGGTGGGGCCTGGAGTTTTCCCAGAATTACCGATCTTCAGACTACAGAGACCCTCTGGAAGAAACGGCAGCTTTGGGCAGTAGATTGTCCAGGATCATATCCATGCTAAACTCTCGTCTTCACCCAAACTCCACCCTCCCCAGGCTCTGCCCACCCCAAATCACCATGAGTTTCCCAAGCCAGAGTTGGCAACCTTAGAACTTCCAAGGTAGCTTTTACATGGGCAGTTTCCTGCTAAATTGAGAGAGACTGTGCTGCAGAGCTGTGTGTGTTTTCTATAATAACTTTTTAAAAAATTATTTTTATTGTATTTTCAAACTTAACACATTTAATAACAGCTATAACCATATACTATATACTATATAGTTTTGTTAGTTTTAGTTTTACTATATAGTATATATACTATATAGTAACAGCGTTCCATGCGCCTTGGTGTTTAGTCATGCCGGCCACATGACCACGGAAACGTCTTTGGACAGTGCTGGCTCTTCGGCTTTGAAACGGAGATGAGCACCGCAACCCTAGAGTCGGATTCGACTGGCTTTCGAGCAAGGGAACCTTTACCTTTACTTTATAATAACTTTCCATACAGGTGGAGCAGGTGAGAAATAAGCAACTAGGGCCCCGGTCACACGGGCCAGATAACGCGGGGGGGAGGCGTGGCTTTTCGTGCTGGCACAATTTAATGCGCCAGAATGTGATCAGACGTGGCGGCGGCAAATCGGGGGGGGGGTGTCGGGGGGTGTTTCCAGCTCCAGCGCGCGCCAACACAGCAAGAGGAGCGTGCTTGAGCGATCACACGTAGGTATTCCTTCAATGGCCTGTAGCAAACCGTTTGCTAGTAGGCTTTCCCAGGTATTTTTTAACTCCAGATCTTCGGGCAGATGCTACGGGTCAGCGATGGGTGTGCTACGCTTGGCAGATGTGTCCTTGTGATCGCGCCCGTATACTCCGCCCGACATTCATGCCTCTCCCGCGGCAAATCCTCCGTGTGACCGGGGCCTAGGTACCACTACAACATTGTCCAAGGTCCCCAAAGCACCATCCAGAAACCTCTGCCTCAGCATTTTTCCCCAGCCAAAATTCAAATTGCAAAAGGGGTTGAAGGTCATTTGGGCTTTGTTTGTTTAGAAAATTTGTATGCCACTTCTTCAGAGACTTGTCTCAAGACTGGTCACAAGTAAAACAATACCACAAAACTGAATGAGGCATTAAAAACAAACCAGGGAAGCAGAAAAAGAGCATAAAAAACATTCAGTAGCCTAAAATTATATTCATAAAACTGCCCCCAGGCTAAACACAAACAAATCATGCAAACAAAAAAAAGATGGAAATGCTCAGTTAAAAGCCTGAATAAAAAGAAATGTTTTGGCCTGGGGCCCAACAGAGGAGGAAGGTGAGCCTGAAGGAGGAAGGTGCTCCACGGCCGAGGTGCCACTACTAAAGAAGCCATGGCTCTGGTTGCAACAAGAGATGTGCATTCGGTTTGGTCAAACCGAATAAAAACCCAAATAATGCCTATTTTTGGCAATGCCAAGTATTTCCCGAATCCCAGTATAATACCAATACTGGGATTCGGGAATACTGGGATTCGAGAATTTACTGATATTTTTCGGGTTTGGTTTACCCAAACCCAAAAAATACCGATTTTTCCCCCATGCACACCCCTAGTTGCAACCCGCCTCAGCTCTCCAGGTGGAGACACAGAGAGAAGAGGATCTTAACTACAGCGGACTTTGAGATAGTGTGGAAACCCCTGGGAGACTGGGGAGAGGACAGAGACTTACCAAAATGGCAACCTGTAACATCTCTGCTTTACAGGACACTCCAAGATCTCCCCAAAACTGCCTGGTAAAAACCATAGAGATTCATAGAAGGCCTAGAGTACCCTGTGACACAGTGACACCACTTCTGGTTACATAGCCGGAAGTAATGTCTCAACATTGTGGTATGCTCCCCCTTCCCCCCCCCCCTGCTACGCTATCAAGCAGTGGCAGGAGACCAAGGACAAGGAATGGGAGGCAACCTACTTTGGCTGACCTACTTAGATGTCTTCTTCTCTATCAGAGGACAGCCAGCTATCCCTTGATAGCATCTAGACCCCAGAGTAAGGCTGCCAGCTCTGGGTTGGGAGATTTGGGAGGGTGGAGTCTGGGGAGGGTGGGGTTTGGGGAGAAGAGGGACTAGGTGGGGGCCCAGGCATCTCCTAGAGTTACAGCTCATCACCAGACTACAGAGATCAGTTCCCCTGGAGAAAATGGATGCTTTGGAGGGTGGACTCTAGGACATTGTACCCCACTGAGGTCCCTGGACTCCTCAGGTTCCACCCCCAAATCTCCAGGAATTTCCCAACCTGGAGCTGGTGACCCTGCCACCTAGGGCTGCCAAGTCCCCCCGGGGGGCGGAAATCCTCCCGCCCCAGAGGCCCGTTCCCTGACGCCAGGGAATCGGGCCCCGGGGGGGGACCCCGCCCCAGCGTGCACATCACAGGGAAGTGACATTATGACACCGGGCACACGTTTTCCCTTGTATGGTCGTGGCCCCGCCCCCAGCATGCCCGGCATCATGACGTCACTTCCCTGTGATGTGCACGCACCAGGATACGATCGGGAGTCCCCCGCCGGCAGGGTAAGTGCCACTTGGCAACCCTACTACCACCGCAAACCCCTGCCAGAGGCTGGGGGTGGGGCTGGCAACCCTAGAAGGACCCCAGTGGGTTACAGCGCCATAGAGTCCACCCTTTAAAGCACCTATTTTCTTCAGGAGAACTGTCTGGGAATCTGTTGCAATTCCAGGAGATCCCCAGGGCCCACACGGAGGTTGGCAGTCCTCCTACCCCAGAGTGGCACCAAATGCCTCCCCACGCCTCCCCCACTGCACGAAGCTAGAGGCAGCAAAGATACGGAGGACGTATAGGTTACTTTATTTGCTCGTGGCCCGCACAGGGGATGGGGTGGTGGTCTTGCCTCCACCGCTGCCCAGGAACATTAGTCACTGCCCAGGGCTCTGTTGTGTCTGGCTCAAGGAATCCAGCTCCAGGGGCCAGCAGGAAACAAAAGGGCAGCAAACAAGGAAACGGGGCTTCGGAAACCCTGCCAGCTCCTCCCCCCCCACCCCCACCCCTTTTAAAAAACAAACTTTATACAAGCGCTCACTCTTCCCAAACGATGCCTAATAATAATACGTGGCCTGGTGAGAGGTAGGGAGAGGCCTGCCCTGAAACGCTCCCAGGCTGCTTTGCAGGGGCTTCGGGTGGGAGTCAACTGCTCAAAATTTCCAAGCTTGGTGCAAGTGGGGATTATAAATAGCGATGAAATGACAGTGCTTAAGGCAGAGTTGCCGATCCACAGCAGACAAAATAACTCCTCCAGGCCACAAGAATGGATTAGCACTGTTGGATAACGTCCTTGTTTTCCATTCTTTCTGTGAGGGGGGGAGGGGGAGGAGGACCGGTCACTGAAAACATGGCCTCAATGGGCAGCTGCAAAGGAGGGGGGGGGAAGCAAACTTGTCCGGGACTGTTTGGATTGAAAATAACACAGCTGGTACGGTAACACTCGATGGCGGAGCATCATCTGGAACGCTCCACCAACTTCTGGTCACCTCGTCTCCAAAAGGCTATCATACAGCTGGGGTTTTATAGAGTTGCCAACCTCCCAGTGGGAGAGCAACACACAAACAAACCCTGCGATATGACCCACATTGGTACGATAGCTTTTTAAAAACTTTATAAGATTGCAAAAATTCTCAATGGTACAATATTGTAAAAAAGTCCAACATAGTCCAACATTATGAGTACCCAGTTATGAACTCATTTCAAGACCATGCGGACTTTTGTTGGCAGGGTGATGTCTCTACTTTTTATCATGCTGTTTAGGTTCGCCATCGCTTTCCTCCCAAGGAGCAGGCGTCTTTTAATTTCATGGCTGCTGTCACAGTCTGCAGTGATCTGGGATCCCAGGAACGAGAAGTCTGTCACTACTTCCACGACTTTCGCTTCTATTTGCCAAGGAGTGATGTTGAGCTTCAAGCCCACTTTTGCGCTCTCCTCTTTTATTCTGAGCAAGAGGCTCTTAAGGTCCTCTTCACTTTCTGCCATTAGAGTAGTATCGTCTGCATATCTGAGGTTGTTGATCTTTTCCCCAGCAATCTTAATTCCCGCTTGTGATTCATCCAGGCCAGCATTTTGCATGATGTACTCTGCATATATATTAAATAAGCAAGGTGACAATATACATCCTTGTTGTACTCCTTTTCCTATGCTAAACCAATCAGTTGTTCCATATCCGGTTCTAACTGTCGCTTCTTGACCCTTGTACAGGTTTCTCAAGAGACATGTGAGGTGGTCTGGTACTCCCATCTCTTTAAGGACCTGCCGTAGTTTGTTGTGATCCACACATAATCACTCATGAATCACTGCCTTGTCATGGCAAGGGGGCTTGCGTGGTTTGATGAGGCTGTGGGCTATGCCGTGGAGGGCCACCCAAGATAGACAGGCCACAACAGAGAACTCAGACCAAGAGTGATCCCCTGGAGAAGGAAAAGGCAACCCACTCCAGTATTTTTGCCAAGAAAACCCCATGGACAGTATCAAAAGAGCATGGTAGAGGTTTATTAAATTACGCCTGGCATGGAGAAAGTGGACCTAGAGCAGTTTCTCCCTTGTCTACAGCTGAAGAGCTCGGACACCCCCTGATGAAGCTGATGATCAGTAGATTCAGGATAGACAAAAAGAAGTACATGGGATGGGACATAATCATTAACTTTTTGAACTCACTAGTGCCACAAGATGTGATAGAGATGGTTCGGATAGGGTGTGTGTATTTAAAGGACAAATTTCTGAATGGTAGGTGTCTCACCAGCTACATGGAGCCTCCGTGTTCAAGGACAGTATATTGCTCAATAGACTAGGTATTAGGAGGGGGGGTCCCGCAACAGGGGAGGGCTGTTGCTTTCCTTGCCTGTTTCATGGGCTCCTGAAAGGCATCTGGTTGGTTGTTATCAGCAACAGTATATTGGGCTACCTGGGCCTTCTCTAGTCTGACCTTGCCGAGTAGCTGTGATGAATGTGCAAAATGAAGATCCCCTCCCCACATTAGCCATATAGGTAAAGGAGAGAGGGGCTCTGGCTCCGCGGCAGAGCATCTGCTTGGCGCGCAGAAGGTGCCACGTTCAATTCCTAGCATCCCAAGTGAAAAGGATCGGGTAGCGGGTGATGTGAAAAGGCCTTGGCCTGAGACCCTGGAGAGCCCCTGCCAGTCAGAGGAGGCCATGCTGACCTTGATAGATCTGAAGAACTGACTCAGTAGAAGGCAGCTTAATGTTTGGCTTCAGATGAGTGGTCGTGTTCAGCCATTATCCCCAGGGCTGTGCCGATGACAGTGGGGAGGAGAGAGCCGCTGTGCAAAAACAAGCAGCCCAAGACAGTGACAGGAGACATCTGATGAGTCAAAGACTTTGGATGATGGGCTCTGGCATCTGCAGATCAATCAGGCTGCGGGAATGCTCTTGGCAAGGGGCAGGAGGCCTCGGCTGGTGCCAAGGCTCAGGTGGCAGGGCTCTTCAAGAATCCCTGCCGTGGCCAAGATGTAGGAAACCAGGGCTCCAAATCAGAGTCTGGAACAAGCCCAGCTATCTGTATCCAACATCTGGAAAAGCCATGAAATGAGAGAGGGAGAGAGAGAGGGAGAGAGAGAGGGAGAGAGAGAGAGAAATCCTCTCTAAGGCACTTTGAGGACAATGACAGTGGGGGGCAACTCCAAAAATCTTTCTGTGTGGATCACAGATTCAAGTCATGCCCCCTGCAATACAGTAATCACTGTAGTGGGCAAGTCACATTCTCTTAGCTTCAGTGCTGTCCCTCCCATACACACAAGGGAGGAGTAACTTTGGGGGCTAGAGAGTCATCATAACAGGATCCTGCAACATCGTTGTGTCATTTCTGGCTGCATAGACTCAGTGTCTCTGCCTGCCTCTCTAGCCTCCAATCTGTTTGTTTCCTTCCCAGTCTAGAGACTGATCTACTAAGTGATACGTTGCCAAGGGTGCGTTCAGACGGCTCTTTAGATCCACGCGAGGCACGAGTGCTTCATGGATTTAAATGTAATGTCCAGACATCAACATCTGGGAAATGTCCGTCTTCCATGAGCATCCCGTTTTGCCGCACTTCGGAGCCGTACTAAAAAGGCACTAGTTAAAATCTGGAGTTTTTGGTTCCAACGGGCCAATCGCGGACTTGCCCCCATCTGATTGTTGCAGTGCACAATTTAAAAAATGGCATCGTTTTTAAAAAAAATCTTGATTCTGCGCATGCGCGGATAAACAAGGCCGCAATATCACGCCTATGCGCATGCGCAAAAAGTTTTTTTCAAAAAACCCATCACGTGTGCCTCCTTCAGTGGACGCCGTCTAGACAATCCACAGCGCAAGCAGTGCGTGGTAAGGCAATTCCCCCAGGGGATGTCTGGTCGTGCGAGGACAGATTTAAAAGATCAGGATCAAATTTGAGCTGGCATAATGGCGGGATTAGCTGCCTGTCTGAACGCACCCCAATTGTTATGGACCCAGATTGGTGGTGGAAAGTGCTGTCAAGTCGCAACTAATGTTGACCCCATAGGGTTTTCAAGGCAAGAGGCGTTCAGACGTGGTATGCCATTGCCTTCTCTGCATTGCAGCCCTGAAGTTCCTTGGTGGTCTCCCATCCAAATACCACCCAGGGCCAACCTTGTTTATCTACCAAGATCTGATAAGACAGGCCTAACCTGGGCTATCCAGGTCAGGGCAGACCCAGATTAACACCCCGTGAACTGATCACCATAACATGTAAGGATGAACAGATGTTCCCTAATTGTCTGTCTTTGTAGCTGTTGAAATGTTGGTCAACAAGGTAGTTCTCCACTTTCGTCATTTGCTTTGTAGGTTTGGCTTCATATTGTATTTGCATGTTGTATGGTTTTATATACAGTTTGGTGTGAGAGCCAGTTTGGTGTAGTGGTTAAGTGCGCGGACTCTAACCTGGGAGAACGGGGTTTGATTCCCCACGTCTCCACTTGCACCTGCTGGATGACCTTGGGTCAGTCACAAGTTCTCTCAGAGCTGTTCTCTCAAGGACGGTTCTTGAGAGAGCCCTCTCAGCCCCACCTACCTCACAGGGTGTCTGTTGTGGGGAGGGGAAGGGAAAGGACTTTGTAAGCCGCTCTGAGACACCTTTGGGTAGTGAAGGGCGGGGTATGAATCCAATCTCTTCTTCTTCTTATATGCACTTTTCTTGAATTTTTATATACTGCCTATATTATTAATATATGAGTGTGGCTGTGTGTAAAATGCTGGCTTGGTGATGCAAAAGTGAAAATGAAAAATGCATACTTTTTAAAGGAAAAAAATTGGCCCAAGGAAGCAAGCATGACATTCGAGAATCATGAGTCCAGTTTCCATGAGGGAGAGGTAAAATTGAAAGAGTCATTTTGGGATTGGAAGCATCCCAAAGAATTTCCACCCTTCTGCTTCCCCAAATTTCTGCTATTGCGTGATATGATAAAATATTATGTCTACAGTTGATTTACACTAGACTGCTTTACCGTGAATCTGCTGCTGATGTGGTGAGAATCCTCCTTCCCATGTGGCAACTGGATACCTTGAGTCTGGTTTGGTCCTCGATAAGGGATCTCTCTGCTTGTTTACCAAGAGATTGTATTAGTCTTGTTCACCCAGCTAATGAAACCTTAGCTGGTTAACCTTTGAGTTTTAATTTGCAGGTACGAACAACTGTTCTAGCACACTTGTATTGTTTCAATATTGCCAGAAGAGGCATTCCCTCCTGCTCCCTCTCTGAAAGAATGCCTCTTCTGAAATGGTGATTGCTGTCTGCTGGATTTAGAAGAACTTATATTAAAAATGATGTTCTTCTGGCATGGGAAATCTGCTGCCTGATTAGCTGGGGACACCTCTTTTAGTAGAGAGGAATGCTTTAAACCAATTAACTGAAAAAAGAAAAACAGCAAAAACATGGCCATCTCCACATGGTACATTCACCAAAATGAGTGATCGTTCCACAAGCCAGCACGTGAAGGCTGCCAGGTCCAAGGGACTCTGCTGCTTTTACAGACAAGAAGTCTTCCCAGGAGAAGCCAAGTTGTAGGTGTTCTATCCAGGGCTATTTTGGGGCAGGAACGCACAGGAACGGAGTTCCGGCTGGCTCCCAAGTTGGCCACATCCAGCAGGAACTCATTAGCATAATAGGCCACACCCAACAGCAGAAACTCATTAGGATTGGCTACATTAGGGGTGTGTGGCCTAACATGCAAAGGAGGTCCTGCTACATAAAAAGGCCCTGGGTTTTGACAACAAACAAGGTAAACAGAATAAGAAGCAAAAGGTGGGTGTGGCTGGATAACCACACTTCTGGTAACATGGGGGTGCGGCCTAATGTGCTAATGAGCTGTGCTGTCAGGGGTGTGGCCTAATATGCCAATGAGTTTCTGCTGTTGGATGTGGCCTATTATGCTAATGAGTTCCTGCTGGGCTTTTTCTACAAAAAGAGCCCTGGTTCTATCACAGGGTTTTGTCAACTATCACCAGCTGTCTCAGGAGAGCCTCACAGTAGGCACAGGGAGAACTTTTGTTTCTTGCCAAAGGTCCATCAACGTCACTATATTGTCTACTTAGACTGGCAGCAGCTCACATCACCTGCTATCTGATCTAACTGGAGCTTGAACCTGGGACCTTCTGTATGCAAAGCCAAGACTCTTCCACTGAGCCACAGACCAGCAGCTTGTTCCCCCCTCCCCTCCGAACTGTGGGATCTCCCCATGGCGGTGTTCCAGCATCCTCAGCTTGCCCCTTACTCTCTCATGAGTTATTTCTGTCCCCGCTCTCTTCATTATTTTCCTGATCCGGGACCAAGAGATCAGGGAGCTGGCTTGTCTGCTGAATGGCACCAAGGTTGCATGCCGACTCTTGTGCTGGCGTCGGAGAAGCCTTCGAGGAGCTATTCCCAGCCTCCTGCTTCTCAGAACTCGCCTCCAAGAATGAGCCAAGAGCTCCCAAAGGACCATGGCAGTCATAGACTTGTCCAAGCAAAGCAAGGTCAAGGTCTGTCCAAGAGCAGCAGGAAGGCCCATCTTTTGCAAGGTGGATGACAGGCGGGTAAGGGAGGTGGGGGGAGACTTGGCAAGCAATTCACAAGAATTTTGCATGAGTGAATTCTTTGGCAGTGCTTGAGGGAAAGGAGGGGGGAGGGATTAATTACAGGCCAATATCAGGAGTGTAGAAAGATGGTGTAAGACAGGAGGGAATGTGACTCACATTGATATGGGGAAGCTGGCTATGCTAACAATTGGGGGAACGATTAGACCATCGAAAGCCTCAGGAACATCCTCAGCTGAGGGAAATTTTTAAAAAAGGAGTTTTGTGGCACCATAAAGGCTACAAATTCTAGCTTTGTAAGATGCATGTAATGGATCCTCATTAGGCAGACTTCTATATAAGTTGTAAGAGAACTTAGTTAAAGAGCCAAGAAATGTGAGAAGGGCAGGTTGCGACACAATTGAAATGTGAACACGTAGAGACCATTCACGACAGAGGTCAATGGTGATGCCACAATCTCCCATGTTTTGCTTAGCTAGTAAACACCTCAAAAAGCTAAGGAATCTCAGGTGCTTCTTAAGTCCTCAGAAGATGTTGCTGGACATCTTGGTGACTTCTGCTTCATCGGCTTCATGCTCAGATCTTCCTTTGAAGTTCTTTTTCCAGAGATGAGTGATTTTTGAATCAGCAACTTTTGAATCCCCTTCTTCTCAGAGGGGTTGAATCCATAAGACTGAACAAAAAGGATGATAAAGGGAGGGGCATGGTTTCAAGACGTGTGGGGAAAGAGAATCCTAAGTGCTAGAACATCCTAGGCCTCCCCATATCAGTGATAGGCAGTGGATTCAGGACATAACGAAGGAAGTGCCTCTTCACACACTTCATTAATTAACAAATTACATTATCTGCCTCAAGATCTAGAAATGGCCCCTGGCTGAGGTGGCATTTTTTTAAAAAGTTCACATAAATAGAGGATGGTGTCAGAACAACCATTAATCATGACAACTAAACAGGACTGTGACCAGCAGAGCACAGAAATGTACCTCAGAGACAGAGCCCTGCTGGCCTGTTCAGTGCCCTCAACAAAGAAACTTAATCTAAATCTCATATCCCCTCAGATCTGTCAGATTTTAAGGATCAGTCTAACAGATTGGAGGGGATATCAGATTCAGTTCATTGTTGAGGGAACTGAATAGGCCAGGGTTTTGCTGGGCCTGGTGTATCAAGCCTAATACCTCCCGTCTTCTAGTTAAGTGATCATATTGACTTCAGTTGTGAGCTTTTCCTGAAGTAAATTTTGCTCTTGTTCACTTTTTAAAAGCAAACCGTCACTCTTTCTTCTGTCGATTTTACCTCAATACTCTGGCCCAGAGAGGTATCCTGTTGAACAATATTGTGATGAAAAGAAAAATTCCAGTGTGTAGTGGCAGAACCTCCATGTACAGGGGCACTCTCCACTGTAGACACCAGATGCTGAGAACAAGGGGAAGGGCAGACTTTCCCTGCATGAGGGCAGACAGTTTGGTGTAGTGGTTAAGTGCACGGACTCTAATCCGGGAGAACCGGGTTTGATTCCCCACTCCTCCACTTGTACCTGGCTGGATGACCTTGGGCAAGCCGTAGCTCTGGTAAGAGCTGTCCTTGAAAAAGAGCCGTTTCTGTCAAGAGCTCTCTCAGCCCCACCTACCTCACAGGGTGTCTGTTGTGGGGAGGGGAAGGGAAAGGAGTTTGTAAGCCGCTCTGAGACACCTTTGGGTAGTGAAGGGCGGGGGTATAAATCCAATCTCTTCTCTTCTTCTTCTCTTCTAAAAGACGACTGGTCTGGTTGGCCATTGTTGGGAGTAGGAATGATGGCTTGGCCTGGTCCAACAGGGCCGTTTTATGAGGAGAAAAATACAGTGGCGGGGGAGTGATAAAATCTGGAACAGTAGAAAGAACTACCGGTCAAGCACTTGGGGAGTCCACAAGATGAAAAATGTAATCTCCCGCCAGGCTTTTAGCTGGGGAGGCAGATATCCCCCCCCTCTGGTTGGCCTCCCATCAGTGTCCACACTACTGTTCCATCTTAACAGCTGAGACAGATCTGATCAGATCTTGCATGGTATTTGATGACTTTCGTATCATTTTAAATGTGTTGCTTTAATTGGTTTTCATTGTCATTGTAAACTGTATTAATCTTGGAGGAACCTGCCCTGAGCCTGCTTGTGGGGAGGGCAGGCTACTAGTCCAATAAAAGAAAGATTTTCAAAAAAATAACCTAAGTTTCCAAAGCTAGGGTCCCAGGGTCAGCGGTTGGGACTGGACCTCGTGCGCTCCATGGGCCACAGAGGCTTTTGGCACACAAAAAAGATGCTACATCAGATCCTGCCACTGACAGGAAGGATGAGCCCTCTGGCTTTGCCCAGGCCTGGCATAAAGTATCCTGGGAACCTGGCGGTCGGCTCTCGCCTGGGCAACAGAGCAGGACCTCTGGCCTGCAGCTGCCCATCCCTCCGCTCCAGAGACTGAGCTCACAGACATCCTGCCGGTCTGGAATTGCCCTTGTTCCTCCTCGCCACAACACCATCCAGGCTGACACCTCTTTGCCTGGGTCTGAGCCAGCGGCGGACAGGCAAGGCTTCCTGGAGGCCGCTGGGGTCTCCCCCGCAGCCAGGTGTATGGCACGGCTCCTGCACACACGCGGCCTCCCCGTTTCCTGAGCAGCTCTGACGGCAGGTGATCTCAGCTGCTCGGAAGATTCACGAGCACACCCAGGCCCTGCCAGAAGCGGCGCCCTGGGCCTCGTTCGTCTGATCCGTGGCTGCGAGTTTTAATGGGGGCTCGTTTCCAGTGGTGGATTTGGGGCCTGGCCAAGACAACCCCCGAGTCGCTCCCTGCTCCAGCCACTCCAATGTGATGAGCAACCGTTTCCCCCGCACGACTAGGGGGTCGCACTCAATAACCATAAAATGGCAGCTGCTGCTGCTGCTGCTTGCCTGCTTCTGTGTGAGGCAAAGGGATGGGAGCCAAGCTGGGCCCTTGCCCACAGAGCTGGGCCAGCGAGTTCAGGAAGAGAGTGCAGGGATGGGGAAGCGGACATAGGGAATCCAGAGGCTCTGAGCTAGGAGAACCAGCCACTGACAGAGGAGGCAGGCCCAGTCTAGTTGTATAAGCGGCCATCTAAGATTGCACTGGAGAAAATCAGGTGCAAATCTCCACACCCTACCTCACAGGGCTGTTGTGAGGACAGAAGGGGGGAGAACCAAGAAGCCCTTGGATTGCCATTGAAGCAGTAAGCAATCAGAGAGGTGCCCAACCAGAATCCCTTACTTAACTCAGAGCATGCTGGGGTGGACCTCTTGGTAGGGCTGCCAAGTGGGGGCGGGGGGCGGGTAAACCCCCGCTTCAGAGGCCCGATTTCCGCCGCCGCGGAATCGGGCCTCGGGGGGAACTCCTCCCCTCGAAGCGCAGCATGGCTGCGTCACCAGAGGTGACACAACCACATTGAACACATTGGGGGCGTAGCCCCGATCGTCGTCGGAGGGAAAACTCTATGGTTTTCCCTCCGACGATTGGGGCCACGCCCTCAACGTGATCGATGTCATGCGTCACTTCCAGTGATGTGCTGGCGGCGCGTGCACGCTTCGCACGCATGCGCGCGCATGCGCACACATCAACAGTGAGCTCCTGTCACGGCAGGACCAGGGGGCGTGACACAAGCAAGCAAAAGTCCAGGAACAGTCCAAGGTCAAGCCGGGCAAATCAGGTAGCAAGGTTCAAGCAGGTTTAAATCACAGTCCAAAAGCAGGGTCAGACATACCAAAGTTTCAAGTCCATAAATCACAACAATACCAGAGGAGTCAGAGATGAACGCAGGGTCAACAAAGCCAAAGGTCAAAAGCCGAGGATCAAGCCGAGAAGAATTCCACAAGGTCTGGAGCAGAGATGCAAGGATTCAGGTCCTGAACAAACGACGTTGCCAGCACAAATGACTGCTGGCAACAGACTTGCATATATACAGTGCTAGCTAATCAACTCATTAGCTAGCCAGGAGTGAGGACAGGATCCTGTCAGTAATCAGGGCTAAGAGATCTTCTGGCACGCATGCGTGCATTCTGCCTTCGCTCTCTCAGCTGTTGTCTTCTTACATTCCTGAGCCTGGTTACAGGTGGAGGCGAGTCTGATGATGAATTACTGGGCTGCAGCAGAGACTGATCCCTTGCAGGTGTTCCCTGGGAAGCTCTATCCTCCTCACCACTTAGATAGCTTTCAGCTACAGGATCCAGTCTTTGCCTTTCTGCTGCAGTACTGTCCTCAGGAGCCTGTTCAGGGTCCTCAGGAGCCTGTTCAGGGGCATCAGCAGGGGCAGGCATGACATCAGCAGGGGCAGGCATGACAGCTCCCAGAGCCCGGCTGGGCCCCCCCGCCGGCAGGAATAATCAACTTGGCAACCCTACCTCTTGGGTTGTGAAATGTATTGAAGGGGATAAATGTTTTGAGAGAAAGGCCAACCCTCTTCCACTAACAAAACCAAGTTTGAGTCCAGTGGCACCTTAAAGACCAACAAAGTTTAATTCTGGATATAAGCTTTTGTGTGCATGCACACTTCTTCAGATACATTGAAATGGAAGTTACCAGTCCATAAATATAAGTAGCAAATTAGCATACAGCATAATGAAGGTGTTTAACAGATGATAGGACCAAACAGGAATAACAAGCTTAGTTTATATGGTCACCATTTATTTGGGTTTAATTCCAGGGGAAAACTAGCCCCACAGTTGCAGAGGCACAAGCCGCATCCTGGAACCCTGAAGGAAGAATTGGGGTGATACCAAACCAAGAGGTACATGGGGTCTTTCCAAAATATATCCCAACATTCCTTTTCTTCCTCCAGTTTTCAGCCATAATATATATCGGAAGACGTGAGCAGTGACTCATGAAAGCTCCTACCCTGCCACAAATTTTGTTAGTCTTTAAGGTGCTATTGGACTCTTGCTCTTTTCTACTGCTGCAGACAGACTAACACGGCTACCCATCTTGAACTGTAATACTACACAGATTAAAATGATCTTTACCTCCATTCTTCAAAGCATGTCTCTAAGGTGGGGATGTTGGTGGACTCACTGGTTCAGTTCATGTTCTGTTCACCATTAGTGAGCGAGGAACTGATATTTTATGGGGCAGTTTGGCTGTTCCCAAGCAGTTACTTTCTGCCTATTCAGACAGTGTAACTGGCAGCATTTCACAATGCAAATTCTCACACAGCCCTATGGGAGTCCTAATTTCCCCCGCACACAAAGACCTGTCATCACAGCCTACTGCTCTGCAGACAGTTGTTTAAATAAAGAGTGAGCAAACTAGTCAGTCAGTTATTTATAAATAAACGCTGGGGTTTTTTTTAAAGTCTTACCATTTGTCAGCATTCATGTACGCACCTTTTTTGCACAGCTTTACTGAAGTTGCCGTTCCCTCTGGCATTCTTTAATTCCAAATGCAATCATCCTTGACCCTGGGGAGAGTCAATTTCACTTACCGTGCAGGTGCAAAAGAAAAGGAAACTCCCACCAGCACGGCTATTGCACACTCACAAAGCTGTTTGGCACACTGCTTGAATCAGACAGTGATGCACAGAGATCTGAGGCTCAGCACACAAGTGATCGTGGCGAATGTGGTATTTTTTTGCCTGCTGGACAAGTTCACTGTGAAGTTCTCAGCAACAATCTAATACATAGGGTTGCCAGTCTCCAGGTGGGAGCCAAAAATGAGAGATCATGGGAGGAAGTGGAAATCCAACAGCAACATCCGTGACAAAAATAACGAAGAGTCAATAAAGATATGTTGCAAAATCATTTACTGTAGTCATGGGTCATTTCGTAGAAAAAGAGGTGCAGGAGCTTATTAGCATAATAATAATAAGAAGAGAAGAGATTGGATTTATACCCCGCCCTTCACTTGGAGTCTCAGAGCGGCTTATACCCCGCCCTTCCCCTCCCCACAACAGACACCCTGTGAGGTGGGTGGGGCTGAGAGAGCTCTGACACAAACTGCTCTTTCAGGAACAGCTGTGCCAGAGCTTGCGACTGACCCAAGATCACATCAGCAGGTGCAAGTGGAGGAGTGGGGAATCAAATCCGGTTCTCCCAGATTAGAGTCCACACACTTAACCACGCATTAGCATAACTTATTTGCATATGCCACCCCCCCTGGCATCACCAGAAGTGTCAGAAGGCAACACCCACCGCTCAGGCTCCACTGGACTGTTTTGAATTGCTAGCTATTGGGGGGGGGGGGGGGGGCTGCTGGGAGCAGGGGGTGGGGCTTGTTGCATGTGCCCGCCCCCTGGCCTCCTTACTGCCAGAGCTCCGCTCCTGTGCGCTCCCGCAGGAAATGACCCCTGACTGTAGTAATTCTGTAGAATATTCTATTATCGCTCACACGCTAACGAATGCTGCGCAATGTAAACAATTTGTGTCACAATATTTGCTTTATCTGAGCGTGTAGCAATCCCAATTCTTAACGATTACTCCTTATCAGCTCTTGAAGGAAACTTTCCATGTTGACTCTCTAATAACAGAACCCAAGGTCTTCACAATGTAAATGATTTTGCAACATATCTTTATTGACTCTTCATTATTTTTGTCACGGATGTTGTTGTTGGATTTCCAGTCTCCAGGTGGGGCCTGGAGATCTCCTGAAATGACAACTGATCTCCAGAGATCAGAGATCAGCTCCCCTGGAAGAAATGGCAGCTTTGGAGGGTGGACTCTGTGGCATTACATCCCTGCTGAGCTCCCTCTCCTCCCCTGCTGTCCACAAGCTGTGCCCCCAAATGTCCAGGAGTTTCCCAAGCTGGTGGTGCAGCATCAGACGGGGAAACTCGCTGTGAAATGTATGGTGATGCAGAAAGTACACAAATTGTGAATGTTCGTGGTTGTCGATGCCTCAGCTCTCTTGTACCTTGCAGGCAGCCTTGTGCCTAGAGATGTAAAATTTCCAGAAATTTTGAAGCTCAGGGGAAAAAAACCCAGGTTTTTTCCAGGAAAAAATGGAAATTTTCGGAAAAATTGAAAAAAATGCTACACTAGCACTTCTTTTTTCTTTTCCAGATTGAAAGTCATTCTGTTGCTTTAGGAACATAAAATATGACTATGGACATTTTTACTTGGCATGAAATTATCACAACTAGCAATATTAAAAATATAGTGTATCCAAACAATTATTACAAACAGAATACCCACCCACATACAAAAACAAAACTGAAACCTTTTTCATTTCTTGTGACAATAGCACCTCCTAAAGGAAGAAATGCATCTTGTTCTTGCATTGGAGCGTTCAGCTGGTAACCTAGGACTTGCTTGTCCTCAGTGCACAGAAATTAGATCAATCTGATACCATACGTATTTTTTAGAAATGATTTGGAAAATATTTGAAAACCTTGTCTTAAAATATTTTATTCGGCATGTTAAAATAAAACATTCCATAATCATTTTTTTCCTTTTCTCTTCTTTTTTCAATTTTTCCAATTTTTCAGAAAAAAAAACAAAAAAGGCTTCAGAGAAAAAATGGGAAAAAAACTGTTTCCCCCCGAATTTTTCTGGTTTTCTTCTGGGCCTTCACATCTCTACTTGTGCCTAGCAGCATAACCCTCATCTATGCTCAGCTGATGGTTGGAATGCAGCACTTATCTATCACTTTCAGTTCTCAAAGCAAAAGTTATATCCATGATCTTACAGATAACAGTCCCAGATATGAAACTGGTTTTCACCTTTGAATTGTTGTGGGCAGGGTTCTTTTTGTAGAAAAAGCCCAGCAGGAACTCATTAGCATAATAGGCCACACCCAACAGCAGGAACGCATTAGCATATTGGGCCACACCCCTGACAGCACAGCTCATTAGCACATTAGGCCGCACCCCCATGCTACCAGAAGTGTGGTTATCCAGCCACACCCACCTTTTGCTTGTTATTCTGTTTACCTTGTTTGTTGTCAAAACCCAGGGCTTTTTTGTAGCAGGAACTCCTTTGCATGTTAGGCCACACACCCCTAATGTAGCCAATCGTAATGAGTTTCTGCTCTTGGGTGTGGCCTATTATGCTAATGAGTTCCTGCTGGGCGTGGCCAACTTGGGAGCCAGCCGGAACTCCGTTCCTATGCGTTCCTGCCCAAAAATAGCCCTGGTTGTGGGTCATCCTCCACAAAAAGACATCTTGATGCACTACGAAACCAGTTGCCTCACAGTTCCTGTCCACATATTACAGCGAATACATGTACATCCATTTGTAAGAAAATGAAACTGGGCACCAGTTCCTGGGTAAATGTGCAGTTTCAATCACACGTTCAGCTGTACCTGCGTTGAATATAACACAAGAATCACTCAATGCACATAAAAAATAATCCATTGTGCCCTGGATACAGATTGTACGTATGTTCACTGTTCGGTGTGAACAGGTCTATAGTGATTCAGAATGGCCTATGCTCTGTGCTGAATCTTGGATGGAGAGCAATGCATAACTACACCAGGTCTGTTAGTTTTAATGGGGAGACTTGCACAATTAAGCTGTTCCACCCCCATCTGCAAGCAGCTTCAGAACACCATTTCCATGTTCTATTGTTTTTCCTTTATAAATGAGGTGAAGGATGAATCTGTATAAATACATCAACGTGTCTTTGGGCAATTAGCACAATTTATAATAATACATAAATTTAATATGCATGCATGTGCTACAAAAGATCAGTGCAAGGCTACCTATTTTCCCCCACATTTCACAATCAGCAATGCAAGCTTCTGTACAGTTAATTTGCTCTGAGCCCATTGATTTCAATGGGTTTAGACTGGGAGAACTCTGCACAGGATTACACTGTTAAGTCAACTGTATGCTTTGGCTTGGGGGACCGTGCACAATTAAATCAATGACTCAAGTGACACCCAGCCATCATCCCAAAATGCATGCTACAGAACTAAGGCAACTGTGCCAGCAAAATGTACCAAGCCTTCAGATAATGTAGCACAATTAATGGAATTGAGTCCAGTGGCACCTTTAAGACCAACAAAGTTTTATTCAAGGTATACCTCAAATGTTGTTCTGCTGCTTCAGACCAACATGGCTACCCACCTGAATCTAAATTAAATGAATTGCGTAAGTGATACGCAACCTTTCTTTGGAAATGCAGATCTGCGACCTGCTTTTGCTGAAAAGTGCCATGAAACACTACTGCCAGGATCCAGGAAAGCATAAATATCTATAGAAATGAAATTTCGTATGTCCCCGGGAGAAAGACGTTCAGCTCAGGGAGGCTGCGGCCTGGAGTTGAGAGTATCTCTGGCCTGGAAGGAGCTGCTCTTGCAAGTTCTAGGCAGGAACTGAGCACATCGCTTTTGTCTGCTAGTCTCCCAGCTGAAAGCCCCATTTGTGACCCTGAAGCATCTGCTTTGCATTATGGGCACTCAGACCAAAAGCCTGCTCCATCAATAGGCCTGGCCAGACACAAGAACCTCTCCCAGGCTGAGGATGCCACTGAGAAGTAACTGAGCACATACAGAGCTATCTGGGGACAAAATCTTGTTTGGGTGAGCCCAGCATAGAGACACAGAATGCGATGGACGTGTGCTAGGACTTCCTTTCTGAGGTCCCGGTCACACAGGCAGGAAAATGCGGGGGGGGGGAACGTGGCTGTTAGCCCCGGGGCTAAAAACCGTGCGGTTGCTTGATCAGGCCTACCGATCGAGGTCCCGTGGAGGTCCCGTGGTAGGGGGGAGGTGCCGATCACTCCACTGTCCTGCGGCGCGGCAAAGAAGCGGGGCGCGGGGCAAACGGGTTGGTAGGTTTTTTATTTAAACTCAAATGTGCGCATGCTCCCTTGGGTGCGTGTGCGCATCCGTGGAGACTTTGGGAAACAAATTTTCCTGAGGGAACATGGGCGGGCGCTGGAACTACCTCCGGAAACGCAATCAGACGCCCGCCCTTGCCCCGCGGTTTCAGGAAACTAGTACCTCCGAGGTACTAGTTTTTTACTGCGCGTCTTCGGCGGGAAGCCTCGGTTGCGCCACGGGAGCCCGATGCTTCCCAGATGTGCCGGTGAGATCACGCCCGGAAACTCCGCCTATCTTCCGTCCCTCTAGCGTGCCTAATGCTCTGTGTGACCGCAGCCTGAGAGAGGCTACAATTCCAACTGGAAAGGGATCTCCACCACCACACCCGTCCATGTGATTGGCTGGCACGTGGTTTGGCTTGTTGAATCGCATGAATAACCTGTTATTTTGTTTGCTTCTTGAATTCCGGCCTGCATGAACATTTCGAAATGCGGTGCTCAAAATTCGACCAATAGGTATTGAAAGGGGCAAAAAAAAAGGGAAATTGGCAAAGTCAAAGAAAACAATCCAAGGGGATAATCCAGTTTCCACCCAGGTGCCCTTGCACACACTGGCAGGTGCTGACCCCTCTTCCTCACTGGTTCTTCTCCTGCACACGGGAAGCTGTCCTTACACAAGGTTTGTGTGCATGCATTGTGGTGCGTGGGGACACGGACTGGGCCATGCTTATTATTCGGAGGCATGTTACATCCTGGGTTTCAAAAAACAAACAAACAGCATCCCTATTTGTGACAACTGCAATGAAATAAATAGAACAATATTGAAACTAGAATATGATGTTATCTTAAGGTATACTGGAGTGACGAGGGGGGAAGCATTGCGGGAAGCCACGAGGAGGGGGAGAGTAAAATGGGGATATTGGGGAAAATATTAATGGAACTGATGACATGTCAATATTTTCATGAAAAATAAAATTGTGTTCAAAAAAAAAAGAAATTACCCACCTCTCTGAAAGTAAAAGTGTCTTAGTTGAGGAAGAAAGCTGTGTTTCTTGAAAGCTTATGCTACAATAAAGTTTGTTAGCCTTAAAGGTGCTACTGGGCTTTTTACTGTTTTGCAGCAACAGACTCGCACGGCTAACTCCTCTGGATCTCGAACAATCCTGACAGTCCAGCAGATTTTGCTTCCTCTCTGTCTCTTATGCACAAATGCAGACATCTGTGTACCAGCACATCATGGCTAAATGGAACCCGTGTATACAGGCAGTCATCCTCTGAGCAGCAAACTCTGGAGTCAAACTACAGGGGATGAGCATTGCCTTCGTAACCTCCTTGTGAGCTGCCAGAGGCATTTGGCTGTCCTCGGCTGGAAACTGAATGCTAGGCTAGATTATCCCAACTTCAGTCCAGGAAGGCCATTGTGATGATCTCATCTGTCAGGGTAAACACTCACATGGAAACTGACCTGACATCCAGAATCTTGGCACTGGGAAGGGAAAAGGCGCATCGATAATGGGGGTCAACCATGACCCCCAAGTTCTCCTCCGCATCGGGGGAGACCGGGTTCACTCGCCAGCACCTGCAGTGAAAGGCTGCCAGGTAACAGGGCTTGGAAAAGACCTTTCTCTGGCGGAGGCCCTGGACGGCCACTGCCAATCAGAGCAGACCATACGAAGACGGATGGACCCAAGGGGCTGAAGCAGGGCAGGACACGGAGGAAAGAATTCGTATTTTCTTTAGAACAAAGAAGATGTCGAAAGCTTCCAGCTTATGGCGGCGAATCACAGACAGGACCCCACCAAATCTCACCCCATCCCTCCTTATCTGACAGTTCCCCTTGTTTTCCCCACTGATGTCCTTCCGCGGAGCAGCGGTGAAGTGGAAAGTTCAAAGCCCGATCCTTTCGGGCCCTCGCTCCCGATCCACCTCTGTCTGCACCCTCTTCGCATGACCGGCAGACTTGGCCCAAAGCACCAAGGCTGGGGGGGGGGAGGCTGTCAATAAATCACCGGCAAACATGGGACCCAGCCGGCCTGGGATTTTTGTCTTTGGGCGGTTGCCGTGGCACCGCCGGCCACCGCCGCTGCCAGAGGCTGAAATAAGTGGGGTGCTGGCTGGCGCTGCCACGGACGCAATCGGTCTGCAATGCTCTTCCCGCGACTCCAGGGGATATTTATAGCCAACCTCTTCTTTGCTGTTCAGTACAGCAGGAAATGATTGGAATAGTTACATACCTGGCCAGAGAGCCGAGAAGCATACCCAGGCCAAGAAACCAGACATGAGGCTCGGTCTTGGCCGGCTGCGCTTGCATTACGAGTCTCCAATCTCCAGGGTCCTGCCTGCCTGCGGGCCTGTCCCTGTTTCCCCCCCTCCAAAAGGGGGGAAGAAAAGATCTCCTGGGTGCTCCCCAGTGTGCATCCCTGAAGCGTATCCTCTTTTGCACGCTCTGTCCCTGCCAGTGTTTCCAGCCAGATGGGAAGTGGGTTTCCTGCTTTCCGTCTGCGCACAGCCTATCCGTTATCTTCCGAGACCCATGCCAATTCAACGAGTGAGACGAATGAACATCTGGATGCGCCCTTGGTTACGCTGGGTCGAACACAAACCACAAACAGCGAGGATGTTTACTGGAGATGGGTCAGATGCATGTCAAGCGGAGAAGGAGGGTGTCTGTGTGTTTGTGTGTAAAAGAGAGCGATGTGGTCTGAATGCTGGGCAGGTATTGAGAAGGTGTGGAGTAACCCAGCAAGTTGTTTGGGGCTAAGCACGCCCATGCCCCTCCAACAGGGAGGGAGTTTGGCTCTGGGGCAGAACACACCGCTTTGAATGTAGAAAGTTCTGGGTTCAATGCCCGGCATAGGATCTTATGCAGCAGTGACGGAGAAAAACTCCTGTCTAAGATCTTGGGAAACCACCACATCAGAATAGGCCAGCATTTCCAAAAACCCTGAAAGCTGAGACACTGAAGAGGCATATTTCGCATCCACAACAAAAAGTCTGTGTGTGTGTGTGTGTGTGTGTGTGTGTGTGTGTGTGTGTGGTGTGTGTGTGTGTGTGTGTGTGTGTGTGTGTGTGAGAGAGAGAGAGAGAGAGAGAGAGAGAGAGAGAGAGAGAGAGAAATGCAAACAGACAGGCAGAAAGACCTATCTGCCTCTAGAGGAATGCATTACCCTGTATTTCTGTTCAAGTTCTGTTCTGTTCCGGGTGTGCTTCTTGATTAGAAGGCGGCAGAGACTCATGCAGAGATGCAACAGGCAAACTCAAGTGAGGGGAGCTCATTCCACTCTGTCTCTGCATCGGAACTGATTGAATAGATCTCATCCTGACCAATGCTGAGAGGGTACTGGAAAGAGGCAAGGAGTGAACAGTCGGAATCACGCAGAGGCACAGCAGGCAGCTTCTTGTGTGAACAGGTGCTCAGAAAGAATATCAGCAGTCTTTAGGGACTGTAATAAAATTACCTACTCCTTGTGGCCCTCTGAGGAATTGCAAGGCTAGATGGACCAAGGGCCTGCAGACAGAACCATGTGTCCAAATGTTCAAGTCTGGAGACTACGGCACGTGTCCAACCATCAGCGGGCTTCACAGAGCAGGACTTTTCCGCTTCCTCCTGCTGCTGCAGCCCACTAAACCCCCTGAGATGTTGTACCTGGGGCATCAGGAACTGCACAGAGGGCAAAGCGTGTGTGGGGAAGGACTGCAGTGGGAACTGCCAGGAATCGCCACCCCCCTCTTCTGCAGAAGGAAATGTCCCTCAGTCAGTCCCTGCACATTTTCCTTGCAAGCACGTTTCCACGAAGCCAGCTTCTCGAGCGTTCGGCAGTGCTCCCACAAATCCCCCTCCGGAGAGCGTCTGGCCGAGGCTGATGCTCTCCAGAGCCATGTTCTCCAGCCTGCAGACTAACGCGCTTGCTGGCCGCATGGCAGCCGCATTGGCGAGTCTACGACGATGGGTGTGGAGACGTCGGGTCAAGTTCAGGCACACCCTGCCGGCTTGGTGAAGGGCCTCCTCCCCCTGTTCCCCACAGGACCGGAGCAGCATCGAGTCCAAAACGCAGACAGCTTGAACCACCCTCCCTGGTTCAGAGCATGACGCCGGTCATGCCTCGTTGAGCGTGTGATGGGCCAGCTTCACCCGTCATCACCCCATGCTCTTAATCCCATTGCTAAATCTTCCTCGATGGCGTTTGGCCCTGGCTTTGAGTCCCTGGGAGAAGGAAAGAGCCGACTCCAAAGGCCCAAAAGCGTTTGAAGCAATTACGGTCTGTCCACATAGCATGACTCTTGGGGGTCTTAGAAATCTTTTCAGGCTCTGGGCAGGATTGGCTGGACAGGGAAGGGGACATTGGGACGGCCACCTGAAACCGAGGACCGTGGCCTACGGGGCCCACAGCCAGCTCGGCAGAGGGAGGACAAGCCAGCCGTTTGGCACCCTGAAGCTCTGCTCAGCGCCACGAACCCCTAGAGATGCCTGGGAGGCTGCCCAGCTTCTCAGCTCATAAATCCAGACATTCCTGCCCCAGCTCACAGCCAGCTGAGCTGTCACGAAGGCATTTGCACCGGCTCCGGCAAACCCACATGGCTGTCAACCAGGTAGCAAGTGGGGCGTAAATCAACCCAACGCAGGCCGACTCTGCAACCATTTACAAGCACTGCCCTGATGATGGCTCTGTCTTCTCTGGCAGGCTGGATCCTGATCCGGGAGGGAAAAGCAAGGGGGGGGGGATTATTCTGATTTATGGCTTCGCCTTACCCTGACCTGGATGGCCCGGGCTAGCTTGTCAGATCTTGGAAGCTAAGTAGGGTCGACCCTGGTTAGTATTTGGATGGGAGACCACCAAGGAAGTCCAGGGTGGCGATGCAGAGACAGGCAATAGCAAACCACCTCTGAAGTCTCTAGCCCTGAAAACCCTACAGCAGGGGTGTCAAACATGTGGCCCGGGGGCTGGATGAGGCCCCCGAAGGGCTTCTATCAGGCCCGCAGTGGAACTGGCTGTCTTCTGCTTCTTCTTCCAGCTCTGCTGCTGCTGCGTCATTGTAGGTTTGCAGCTTACAGATACACACCTGAACAGCATACTCAAGATTGTTATTTTGATGTAATAATTCAGAGCAAGAGGTGTCAGTTATCAGACACTGTTAAATAAACAAAATATTGGAAGAGTGCTAATGTTTGAAGCATGTCTTTATTTTAAAACCCTTTGTGTTTGTATCCTTTAAAAAATGTATATCTCCACTACCTGGCATTACATTTTATGACATGCATGGCCCAGCCCAACAAGGTCCTCACAACAATCCTGTGGGATCAGTTGAGTGGGAAAGGTGACCCTCTGCATTGACTTACAAACATTTTAAAACTTTGAAACTGTATTTCAAGCACGCTGTAGAATCATGTGATGCTTCCCTCCAACTGTGCTGTGAACCATGGGAATTTCTACTGATGTCTGTCCCAGTTGCAAACTGGTGTCTATGGCCAGGTTTTGCATGCCCTGCTGAGGTGTAGATCTGCAAAAGTGCCTCCAGAGGCGGTGCCCTCCTGCCACTTAGGCAGGCAGAACCCCCTAGCTCAAATAACTGGGGGGAGAGGAATCAAGATAAGAAATCTCTCTGTTGGTTAAACCTCTTTTCTGGTTCTGCATCCTGACCCAATTGCCAAACAGTGATTCTAAGGCAGTAGCGTGCATTGCAGACCCAGATCAGGAGGAAGAGTTGGAGGAGACCCCACCCTTCGCTTGGAGTCTCCCCACAACAGACACCCAGGTAGGTGGGGCTGAGAGAGCTCTCAGACAACTTGTGACTGACCCAAGGTCACCCAGCTGACTGCATGTGAAGGAGTGGCGAATCAAACCCGGTTCTCCAGATCAGAGTCTGCCACTCTTAACCACTACACCAAACTGGCTCACCAAACAGGAGGAGCCTGCCTGAGGGATCCCACTGGTCCAAGACCTCATCCATAGGAGATCCCTCAATGAAGTACACAGAGGAAACAATGCCTAAATCTGCCCCTGAGGCTCTGGTTTCAGGCTCCTCAAGCAAGGAACCAACACTGGTAGCTCCATCAGTGCACCCAAGGGTCACAGAAGAACACACCTGAAGGCCATCTAACGGCATCCAAGTACCTTTTAATTCTTGGTAGATCTCAGCTAAGGGGCAAGGCTTGATTACTCAGCAGACTTGCTTGGCTGTTTAGGTGCTCAAGTGGGCTGAGAACACTGTCAGAACAACGTCTTCCTTGCCTCGGAGCTCTCCTAGGTGCTGAAAAACAGTCTCTCCTTGCTTGATACAGCCTATTCCCTACAGCCTGAGATTTATCTTAACCGATATTCACTGACTGGTGCAGGTTGCCTCCTATAACCAATCAAGCCTTGCTCCGTGCCCTGCTGGCAATTAACCTGAGTGATACAGGAAGACACTCCTGGCTGACTAGCATGCCACACATCCCAGCAAGTTCAAACTCGCCAACACTTGACGGTGACACCCATTTTCAGGAAAACTCCCCACCTCTCCACCCTTGCTTTGAAATTTAGTCTCCAAGTTCTGCCTTTGATTCGGTCTGTTTTCTGCTCTGTTGTGTCTCTCAGTTACTTCATTTGTTACACCAAAGAAAAACATTTTGCAAGGCGGCTCAGCTCCTCTGCAAGCAATTAAGACACCAGCTGATGTGCAAGATACTGAAGATCATTTTGCAGCAGGGATGCATCCAAAACTGTCCTCATCCAGATTTTGCCACAGATTTTTTAAAAGTTCTTAATTACCTTATTCAGCAGAACCAATGCAATAGGAATCGGTCGCTGTTCTAGTTTTTATTTCCAAATTTTGTACAATGTCTTGTGCATGTCCGGTTTGCCACATCTTTCCGTTCCTTCTGTTCATTTGCATCCCCCCCATATTACTGACCTGCTCATAGAGAACACACTGCAGAAGACAGATGTTGATGCAATTGTATGCAAGACTGCAGTGAGATCCTTTTTGTGCAGTGTTTTACTGATGTGCCCATGTACCCTTGTGCCTTTGTATCCTGGTGCAATCACATGGACAACCACATCATGGGCACCTCGGTAACAAAGAGGGCAAAAAAAGATGTCAATGAACCAAGGGAACCGAGAGCTGTAGGAAGCTGCACATGCGCCTATTCTGGAATTACTTTTAACATTGTTTCTCTCTCTCTGTTGGGTGATAGTGAGATATTGAAAAAAAGGTATTTAGCAGAGATAAAATAGTCCAGCAGAGCCAGAGTAAAATAATTCAGACTGAGAGTCCATGTGTGATTAAAATATAAAGTTTTTACTAAATTCTAAAACTGGGATGAAAATAACAACAGAGCATAATCGGCTACATCCTTACTCTACAAAGACAAAACTAGAAGAGAGAGATTATGGCTACTCTTCTTCTTCTTCTTCTTCAGAACACCAAACAAAGACAGGAAGAGAAGCCATACAATGGTAATATACCTTGACACTTTAGTCCCAATCAAATTCCTAGAAAAGGGAGAAAATTCCCGGGCATTCTATATCTAAAGAACATTGGATACATCAGAAACATGTGACTTCCTGTGAGTAACATAAACAAACATTTAACCCCAGATATACTGAGTGGTTTCAACTTGTAATACCCAACACACTCTCTCTCTCTCTCTCTCTTTTTGACATTTTTGCATTTTTGCGTGCGTTTGCGTGTGCGCGCGCCTGTGTGTGGAAGCCATGGCAACCTCTGGCAACTCCTATGGGGCACGGAGGACCTTCAGAGAAGTGGCTGGATTGCCTGCCTCTGCCTCCCAGCCCTGGTATTCTCTGGAGGTCTCTTGTCCAAATACTTGCCAGGGTCCGCCCTGCTTAGCTGCTGAGATCCGACGAGATCAGGCTTGCTAACTGATTGTTTCTTGGTATGTATTACACCGTTCTTATTGCATGGTTTTCAACTATGTAATCAGCCTCGAGTCTCAGTGTGAAGAGCGAACAGTCGATGCAATCAGTCAATAATAATGTTCCTGGTTTAACTAGAACAAAGGGGGAAGTGAGACGCAGGGCAAAGATGGGGATGGGCCGTGGCTCCGATGCGGAGCATCTGTTTGGCATGCAGAAGGTCCCAGGTTCAATCCCCAGCATTTGTAGGTTAAAGGATCAGGTAGTAGGTGATGTGAAATCTGCTGCCGGTCTGATCAGACAGTACCGACTTTGATGGACCAGGAGTCTGATTTGGGAATAAGGCATCTTCCTGTGTTCATGTGAGATGAATTCTGAAACAACCAAAGAACGGAACGGAGGCCGTTTCCCCCCTTATTCCTTCACAGAAGCGGGTGTGAGAGAGCTTAGCTAGAGCCAGTCTTAGGCATGTTTGCACCTGATGCACAAAAGCCAACGTCCCATCCACCTACTCTGCATTGAAGCTCCTTTTAAAAATGAGATCAAGAGAGCAGGAAAAGAGAGCCTTCCGGGTCAGGCTGGTCCTGTCCCGGCTGTGCAGCCAGCATGAAATCCGAGCTATCCCTCCCCTTCCCATTCGACCAAGTTTCTTAAGCGGCTCCTTTGCCAAACTAGGGAAGAATTCTTCAAAGAAGGGCACTTGGGAACAGCATTGCTGTTCTCCGTTTAGCAGTGGACTGTCCTCATTTGCCCCACTCCTTAGCATGAGGTGTGTTAGGTTGCTGGGCATGCAAACAGGTCTGAGAGGAGGATTGGACGGAACAGCAGCTGTGGCTCCAACCGACCCGTCTGCATGCCCAGCAAGTAACACATCTCACGCTAAGGAATGGGGCAAACGAGGACAGTCCACTGCTCAAGCACAAGAGAAAATGTCAAGTGCAGCTTGGATCGAGAAGAAGAGGAGACTGGATTTATACCCCGCCCTTCACTTGGCATCTCAGAGTGGCTTACAATCTCCTTTCCCTTCTCCTCCCCACAACAGACACCCTGCAAGTCGTGTTCCCTCTAAGCTGAGTTAGTGTGAGCTAGCTCATAGTTTTTTAGCCTCCGGCTCACACATTTTTTTCTGAGCTTAGGAAGGATGGCTCCAGAACAAACTAATTTATGCAGTCACCAAATCACTCGCTCACAATTTTAATGCCAGTAGCTCACAAAGTACAATTTTTGCTCCCAAGACTCCACAGCTTAGAGGGAACATTGCCTGCAAGGTAGGTGGGGCTGAGAGAGCTCTTTCGAGGACTGCTCTGGAGAGAACAGCTCTGAGAGAACTTGTGACTGACCCAAGGTCACACCAGCAGCTGCATGTGGAGGAGTGGGGGATCAAACCCAGCACTCTCAGATTCTCTAGCGTCACCTCCTGCACCAGAGACGCCTAATACCTGGGGCGCTCTCTCTGCAGCCCACCTCAGACCCTGCACCAGAAGAGGGCCAGAGTGCAATAGTCTTGGAGAGGCAAAGAATGCCATGCTTAACAGAGCAAAGGGCGAAGAATGAACAGAGTAGTAGCACAGCGACTCTCGTTGAACACAACTGAACGAGACAGCCTGGGGTTTTGTGTTTCACTCCTATATCCTTCTTAGTCCTGAGGCCAGAGAACCTCCATGTTCAGGAGCAGTATACCTCTAAATGCCAGATGCCTGTGACAACCTCTGGGAGAGAGTAAATGTCCCCATGTTCTGCTGTTGCTGTGGTTGGATACAGGATGCTGGACCCACTTTGGCCCGATCCAGCACTCTTCTTCAGTCCTGGTGTGTGATCACCGCTTCCAATGGAATGCTGGATGGCATGGTCAAGTCCTAAACACCCGTCCCCAAGAGTCATTTTGTAGAAAAAGAGGTGCAGGAGCTCATTAGCATAACTTATTTGCATATGCCACACCCCCTAACATCACCAGAAGTGTGTCAGAAGGCAACACCCACCACTCAGGCTCCACTGGACTGTTTTGGATTGCTAGCTATGGGGGGGGGGGGGCGTGGACGTGCAGATCTGTCCTCACAGAGGAGAGAGAGCTTGTACCTGAATAAAACTTGGTCTTAAAGGTGCCGCTGGACTGTTTTGGACCGGTGGGCCGGTGGGGGGGGCCTCTGCAACTTACCTGGCTACTTCTTGCTCTGAGGACTGCTGTGAGCAGGGGGTGGGGTTTGTTGCATGTGCCCGCCCCCTGGGCTCTTTACTGCCGGAGCTCCGCTCCTGTGCGCTCCTGCAGGAAATGACCCCTGCCCGTCCCCCTTTAACCCCTTTAACCCTCCAAGTCGCCCGTTGCCTTTGGGGCATTTGGATGAGCCCCCAGCCTGATGCCTGAAAATGCTCTTGCGATGCAGCTGGGAGCTCTTTCGGAGATTGCAGGGACATGAGCTCATCCCTCTTCTTTGCAGAGATCTGCAAAGCCAGATCACTTGGTATTTTGCTGCCCTATAAAAGTCTCTTTGGGGCAATAAACACCCTTTCGGGCCAAGGCCAGGATGTGCCGTTTGGATTACGGCTTCCCGGAGATCCCACCATTAGCCCAGGGGGGCTCCGCAAAGCCACGCCGGATGATAATGAAACGAGTCAGCCCCTTGCGGAGCGTGTCCCCAACTGAGCACGGAGCCTGGAGATAGCTGGTCATCTTAAGACAGCAGAGAGACGGGGTGACACCGTGAAGACAAGCATGCAGAGGACAGCAGAAAATTTCCTGGGCCACGTGGTGTAGTGTTCAGAGTGTCAAAGAGCCAGTTTGATGTAGTGGTTAGGAGCGTGGACTCTGATCTGATAGAACCGGGTTTGATTCCCCACTCCTCCACATGCAGCTGCTGGTGTGACCTTGGGTCGGTCATAAGTTCTCTCAGAGCTGTTCTCTCAAGGGCACTTCTTTTGTTTTAAATATTTTTTACTGTTAAAGACAGAACAAACATACATGGGGGGAAGTTTTCCTTTCAATTCCTTCTTTGACAAAAAGGTAAAGGTAAAGGTTCCCTTGCTCGAAAGCCAGTCAAATCCGACTCCAGGGGTTGTGGTGCTCATCTCCGTTTCAAAGCCGAAGAGCCAGCGCTGTCCGAAGACGTTTCTGTGGTCATGTGGCCGGCATGACTAAACACCAAGGCGCATGGAACGCCATTACCTTCCCACCGAAGTGGTACCTATTTATCTACTTGCAATTTCTTGCTTTCGAACTGCTAGGTTGGGAGGAGTTCTTTGACAAATTCATGCCTCATTTATCATACATATGTATTTCACCTTATATCATTAAAAATATCACTTGCAAATATATCAAGTTGATATTTTATGTGTCCTTAACATGTTTTAGATGTCTATATTGTTTACTTAGTAAAGGGCAGTTCTTGAGAGAGCTCTCTCAGCCCCACCTACCTCACAGGGTGTCTGTTGTGGGGAGGGGGAGGGAAAGGAGCTTGTAAGCCGCTCTGAGACTCCTTTGGGTAGTGAAGGGCGGGGTATAAATCCAATCTCTTCTTCTTCTTTGGACTAGGAACTAGAAGACCTGGGTTCAAATCCAGACAGTGGCATGGAGTATGGTGGGTGGCCTTGGGGAGGTCGCCCTTTCTCTCAGCGTCAACTCACTTGCAGGGTTGTTGCAAGGATAGAACGGAGATGGGCAAACCATGTACCCATAAGGGCCTTGGATACAGTTGCCAACCTCCCAGTATTACAATTGATCTCCAGCTGACCGAGATCAGTTCCCCAGGAGAAAATGGCTGCTTTGGAGGGTGGGCTCTCTGGCATTGCACCCTGCTGAGGCCCCTCCGCTCCTCAAACCCCGCCCTCCCGAGGCTCCACCCCCAAATCTCCAGGTATTTCCCAGCCCAGAGATGGCAACCCAGCTTTGGAGGGAAGGCAGGTTACAAATACACTAGACCAATTAGGGTTTAATTCTTAAGCCAATGGACAGAGGTGTTTACTTTCCACAGGGGACAAGTTTCTTGGGGAAAAGAAGCACCCGTTTTGCAGAGGTGGAAGTTGGATGAACCTGAAGCCTCACGGGTGCCTCCTTCTAACAGCCACCACTGCTGAGCACAGTGAGCTGCAAGGAGAGGCCCATCCTGGAGCTTTTGGTCATCTTTTGTAAGCCGCACAGAAACCTCTTGGGGTTGGAAAACTCTCCAGAGGGATCTAGGCTTTAAGCTTTGCCTTTGGGGCATCTCTTCTTGTCACACAACTGCCCGCTTTAATCGTTCGTTTGCTTTTTGTTCTTTGTCGGTGATGGAAATGCACTCTGTGCATGCACATTGGCCCTGGTAGGCCTTACTGGCTCCTGACAGGCGGCCTTTTAGTCCCTGTCTCCACAGTTTCATTCTGCTTTCCCCTCACTGGTCCCTGTCGATCTACGAACACTTCCTGTTTAGGGTTGCCAGTCACCAGGTAGAGAGATTGAAGGGAAGAGATTGGATTTATACCCCGCCCTTCACTACCTGAAGGAGTCTCAGAGCGGCTTACAATCTCTTTTCCCTCCCCACAACAGACACCCTGTTGAGGTAAGGTGGGGCTGAGAGAGCTCTCTGGAGAACTGCCCTTGAGAGAACAGCTCTGAAAGAACTTGTGACCGACCCAAGGTCACACCAGCAGCTGCATGTGAAGGAGTGGGGAATCAAACCCAGGTCTCCCAGGTTGGAGTCTGCACTCCTAGCCACTACACCAAACTGACTGGAGATGGCTGGAGAGCTCCCACTATTACTACTGGCCTCCAGGTTACAGAGATCAGTTCCCCTGGAGAAAACGGCTGCTTTGGGAGGTAGACTGTATGGCCTTGTACAACACTGAAGGTCCCTCCCCTCCCCAGACCCCGCCTTCCCCAGGCTCTGCTCACAAAATCTCCAGGTATTTCTCAACCCAGAGCTGACAACCCTATTCTTGGTTACTTCCCAGGATAATTCCACACTCACAGCTCTCCGTTCCTCTTTTTGTCCCCCCCTGTCCCCCCCCCCCCCCAGCCTAGCTATCTCTTTCCCGCCAGATCCTCTAGCCCTGGCCAATGATTGGCATCGCCTTATTAATACCAGTGTGTTGTCCAGCCTCTCCGTGACTACTCAGCCTGTGGGGAAGGCGGCAAGATACAGGAGACCAGGTCCCATGGCATGAAGATACTCTTTTGAGACAGAAAAGGGAAGATCTCTTCCATCACGCCCAGATGCCCTCTGCCTACATTCTTGATCCCTGGGGGGAAATCTACACATGCTCAGAGGCACTCAAGATATTTTTGTTAAACATAATTCCCAATGAACACAAAGGGAATGAACTGTATGTATTAGTATATATGCTCACAGCGGTTAGAATTCTAATAGCTAAATATTGGAAACAAGAAAAGATTCCTAAGAGAAAGGAATTAGCTATGAAATTATTGGAAGTCGCAGAAATGGACAAATTAACAGTAATTTTCCAGGGTAAAGATGATAAGGTATTTCAAGAAAGCTGGGCAGAGATATATAAATGGATAAAGGAAAAAATTTGAACAAGACTCCTCCAGATTACGTATGTATTTTATATTTTGTAAAATATAAATAAATTTTTTTTAAAAAAAGATGTCAGAATTTAGAGGCTCCGTTTCCACAAACCAGGTCCTGGAAGAAACAGGCAGACAGAGGGGACCCTATGGCCGTTTTCTGCAGGACACGTATAGGAAAACAGAGTTTCTGGTGATTACGAAATGCTGGGTCAAAATTAACCTGAGACAGCCAAATGAGGCTGTATTATTGGAATGTGTACTACTGGAATTAATTGTGTTTTATGTATTATTAGAATTTTTATTCTGTTCTGTAAGCCGTCCTGAGCCGGCCTAGGTTGGGAGGGAGGGATAACAAACGAACACGCGGAATTTGCGGCAGGAGAGGCACGAATGTCGGACGGAGTATATGGGCACGATCACAAGGGCACATCTGGCAAGCATAGCACACCCATTGCCGACCCGTAGCATCCGCCTGAAGATCCGGAGTTAGAAAATACCCGGGAATACCTACTAGCAAACGGTTTGCTACGGGCCGTCGGCGGAATACCTACGTGTGATCGCTCAAGTGCTTGACATGCGCCGAAAACACCCGCCGACAAACAAAACCCCACTTTGCCGCCGCGGTGTCTGATCATGTTCTGGTGCGTAAAATTGCGCCACGTGAAAAGCCATGCCTCCCCCCCCCCACGTTATCTGGCCCATGTGACCGGGGCCTAAATAAATCAAATCAAATCAAAGCTTCTTGCTCATCTCTGCATGGTCCAAAATGGCCGGAGGAGACTTTGTTCCACCAGCTGCAAGGCACAGAAATGGTCAGAGGCCAAGAAATGCAGCCTGGGTGGATTTTGCAACCAGTAGTCAAATCTGCTGCTGTAGGTTCACGTCCTTTTCTGCATCCCCAGACAGACTTGGTATTCCCTGGCCTACCATCCGTGGAGTGCCTGATCGGGCCAGGGCAGACAGTTTTCTGGCAGGCAACCTTGGGGGAGTCCCCCCTCCACGGACCAAGGGAACAGATGGTCCAGCCTAGACCAGGGGCCCGGGGCCTCCGTGTAGGTCACCAGCAGCCCCTTGGATAGGGTTGTCAACTCTGGGTTGGGATATTCCTGGAGATTTGGCGGGTGGCGCCCGGGAAGGGTGGGGTTTAGGGAGGGACATCAGCGGGGTATCCTGCTATAGGGGCCACCCTCCAAAGTAGCCATTTTCTCCAGGGGAGCTGATCTCGGTCAGCTGGAGAACAGCTGTAATTCCAGAAGATCTCCAGGCCCCATCTGGAGGTTGAAAGGAAACATACAACTGTGATGTATTGTGCACAGACTTGCGTCTCCTTTTTGATAATACTAATAATAGACTTTTATTTTTGAGCAGCACACAAATGGGACTACAGTAGCAAAACAATGGTGCAACCATCAAGAGTTTCAGGGCGCTCCAGCAGCAGGTATCGCAATTACCCCTTAGCTCGTGTGCAGTTTCAGCATTAGAGTTGCTATGAGGGACATCCCAGTTTGAGAGCCAGTTTGGTGTAGTGGTTAAGTGTGCGGACTCTAATCTAATCTGGGAGAACCGGGTTTGATTCCCCACTCCTCCACTTGCACCTGCTGATGTGACCTTGGGTCAGTCACAAGCTCTGGCACAGCTGTCCTTGAAAGAGCAGTTTGTGTCAGAGTTCTCTCAGCCCCACCCACCTCACAGGGTGTCTGTTGTGGGGAGGGGAAGGGAAAGGAGTTTGTAAGCCGCTCTGAGACTCCAAGTGAAGGGCGGGTTATAAATCTAATCTCTTCCTCTTCTTCTTCTTACCTTCCCACCAAAGCGGTACCTATTTATCTACTTGCAATTTCTTGCTTTTGAACTGCTAGGTTGGCAGGAGCTGGGACCAGAGACGGGAGCTCACTCCGTCATGCGGCACCCGGGTCTCGAACTGCTGAACTACCGATCTTCCAGCCTGCAGCTCAGCGTCTTAACCACTTGAGCCACCGCAGCTCCCATTTTTTTTTTGTAGCTAGATATAGGTGTTTCAACACTACCCACTTTGATAAAGTTATACACAAAACAAGATGTAATATGCATGGTTCGTTGGTGCTGATGGCGTTTGAATGGCTTCGAGTAAACTGAGTACTGGAAAAAGAATTTTCAAGTCTGTGAAGCCCTTTTTTGGCACAGTACATCACGGTTGTTTGTTTCCTTTCAACCTCCATCCCGTGATCTCTCTCTTTGGTTTGCGCCCATCTGGAGGTTGGCAACCTTACCACTGGGAAAGGGGACCACCATGGTGCAAGTGGTCTGTGCCCCAGTTTCCCTGGATGAGCACCCCTCCCATCGCCAACCTTGCCCGCTGCTTGCATGGCAGTGGCTAAACCAAAGGCCTGGCCCTGCAGTCCTTTTGTGCCAGCCCCGTGCCCTGTCACTCATCATAACCCCCCCCCCAAGAAGTCCTCTGATTGAGAGCCAGGCGCATTCCACCCAATGTCTCATCTCTCCGGCAGTCCCCGGTGACCTCGCCAGAGAGGAGAACATCTCTCTGCCTCTCCGGCGATGATTCCTTTCGCCGTTCTCTACCTGACCGCGACCGGTGCCAGACTCTGCAGGTGCCACTGGAAGGGACAAGAGAGCCCGCCGGCACCTCACCGGGGCATCTGGGATGTGAGCCTTGGCTTTTCCTCCAGCAAGCCCCCCCCCACGCTTACCGAGTCCCCGTCCAGCTGGCCCAACGCAGCCACATTAAGCTGTTTGCACAGCTGTGGCTGCCCGAGCCGAGCGCCAGCCCCGGGAACATGATGTCTAGGCCAGCGCCAGCTAATTTGAGAATTTCTCAGCAAAAGCCCAGCCTGTCGGAGGGACCGGCCCAGGAATGTCAGTCTGTGAGCCGAGCCAGGAGCCTGGGCCGTCCAGCAAGTGGGGGACGCGGAGGAGGGAGGGGAGCTGGATGGCGCTTTCTCTGCTGTGTTTATCTTGTAAGAGGACCCTGGGACTCAATTAGCAGTGGAAACAAAGTCACACGTGTGAAACAGGCTATTAAAGTAATGGTTTTAGCGCAGGGCCCTTTCATGCACACACAGAGGCTTTGACAGCCATGAAGGATGGCTGCTCTAGGATCCAAGGCCTGCAACCGGAGCCGGGACTGACCCCTGGTGTGTGTGGGGGGGACAGGGCCTTTTTTCATCCTCCTGCCAGACCTTAGTGGTGTTACGGGGGAGGGCAGCCTGCTGCCTGCCATAAACTCCAGAGCACTTCCATGCTCCAAGATCTATGGAGCGCAACTATGTTCTTTGTGCACAGAGCATGAGTCCCACGCCTTGAAATGTGCACGCACCAGTCACCAGGGGGCAGTGTCTGGTTTTGGGTTTTTTTTGAAGATGTGTTTCTTTTGGCCTCTTAAGCAGGCTGGAACAAATCTGTCCCATTACCCCCCCCCCAACTCTTCTCCTCCTCCTCCTCCTCCTCCTCCTCCTCCTC
>NW_015167538.1:325675-333891 GCF_001447785.1 Gekko japonicus | reverse complement strand
AAGAAGAAGAAGAAGAAGAAGAAGAAGAAGAAGAAGAAGAAGAAGAAGAAGAAGAAGAAGAAGAAGAAGAAGATGATGATATTGGATTTATACCCCGCCCTTCACTTGGAGTCTCAGAGCAACTTACAAACTCCTTTCCCTTCCCCTCCCCACAACAGACACCCTGTGAGGTGGGTGGGGCTGAGAGAGCTCTGGAAGAAACTGCTCTTTTTTCAAGAACAGCTCTGGCAGAACTATCGCTTGCCCAAGGTTATCCAGCAGGTGTAAGAGGAGGAGTGGGGAATCAAACCCGGTTCTCCCAGATTAAAGTCCGCACACTTAACCACTACACCAAACTGGCTCAGACTGGAGCACTTTGATGGCAAATGCACTCCAGGTGTTCTCAGGAGGTGCCTGCGTTTGGCAAATTGTTAGTGCTGAAGCACCAAGTCAACCTTTGATGCAAAGGTTTCGCAGAGCAGGCTGGTGGTGGTAGCAGACGCCCGACTTGCAAGAGTCAACGTTGCATTAATTGCATTCATTCCCTTCATGAACCCAAACAGGCTTTTTAATATCTGATGTCTGTGGCAAATTTGGAGGCCTGTTTTTTTAAAACACTGAAATCCAAATGTTGAGACTCTCGGATGACCTTGTCTCTGAAGATCAAAAATGGAGACAAGATTGAGGACATGAATCCAAGGTCCTACCGCTTTCTCTGAATGTACACATGGTCAAGGGTGCAAAAGTCTGGGCAACCTGAGACAGAGCATTCAGGTCACCCAATGAACACAGGAAGCTGCCTTGTACTGAGTCAGACCCTGGGTCCATGAAGAGCAGTATTGCCTACTCAGACTGGCAGCTGCTCTCCAGGGTCTCGGGGAAAGATCTTTCACAGCTCCTGCTACCTGATCCTTTTAACTGGAGCTGCCAGGATTGGACTTGGGAAGAAGGAGGAGGAGGAGGAGGATTTATACCCCACCCTTCACTCGAAGCTTCAGAGCCGCTTACAATCTCCTAAGAACATAAGAGAAGCCAATGTCGGATCAGGCCAATGGCCCATCTCGTCCAACACTCTGACTGTCACACAGTGGCCAAAAATACCAGGTGCCATCAGGAGGTCCAGCAGTGGGGCCAGGACACTAGAAGCTCTCCCACTGTTCCCCCCCCCCCCCAGCACCAAGAATACAGAGCATCACTTGCCCCAGACTGAGAGTTTCTATCTATACCTTGTGGCTAATAGCCACTGATGGACCTCTGCTCCTTCCCTTCCCACAACAGACACCCTGTAAGGTAGGTGGGGCTGAGAGAACTCTGAGAGAAATGCTCTTGAGAGAACAGCTCTGAGAGAACTTGTGACTGACCCAAGGTCACCCATCAAGCTTCATGTGGAGGAGTGCGGAATTAAACCCAGTTCTCCCAGATTAGAGTCCACCGCTCTGAACCACTACACCAAACAGAGCCAGGGCCCTTCCCAAACACAGAACTTTCCAGATGTCAACCTGCACCAACTATACAGAACAGAGAATTCATAAGAGTGCACATGTTCATTCATTCATAGACCTTTATTGGCACATCATTAGTCATAAGGTATATAAAACATTATATCATAAAATTAAAATCTAAGATTCCATACAAATTTAGTACAATCAAAATAGTACTATCTAAAATTTTGTACCTTAGGAACTTCGGTAAGAAACTTGGCAACCTTATTAGTGATCTCAGGGATCGAATCATTCAAGGGAAGTTGACATTTTAACTTGTTACTCAAATAACTTTTAGGATGAAGTCAAGTTAGAAGGGATTTTCTGCGAGGTAGCTCACACAGGGGGCATCCGACAACTATATGCTCAATTGTGTCCAGGGAGTTAAGATCACAGGGGCACAGCCGTTCTTGTCTTGGGATCTGACGATATCTGCCATATTCTAGAGGGAAATGCATTAACCCTGGCCAGAAGAAAAGCCAGAGATCATTTCGGGGGCACGGGGGAACGCAGTTCCCCCGGGTGAGGTGCAGGGGGCGGGGCACATGACGAAGCCCCGCCCCCCGCTTCCGGCCGCCCGGCTTCCGGCCCCCACTAACCCAGGAGGAGGCAGGAGAAGAGGGAGGGTAAGTTGCTTCCTCCCCGCCTCTCCCCACCCCTGCCTGCCTGGGGCCAGGGAGGGCCTTGGCGGGGCTTCCTCGCACTCCCGCCGGCCTTGCAGGTCCATCGCCGGGCCCCTGATGTCAGGGGGTGTGGCATATGCTAATGAGTTATGCTAATGAGTTCCCCCAGCTCTTTTTCTACGAAATGACCCCTGAGAAAAGCTCTGCGATGAAGAGGGATGTGGAGATTGTAAAAATATTGGGGGGGGGGGGGCACATGTGAATGAATGTTCTAAGGACTAGGTTGGCCGACCGGGTGGAATGCCACCAACTTGATTGGCATAAGGTCATTTCAGGCAGGCCGCCAGCCTCAGGCAGAGACACTGAAAATCTGCAAAAGGTTTAGCTGTTGCTGTTGGGAAGGAGCTTCCTTCTGGGCCCCCGGTGTGCATGGGTACCACCTGTGCCCACATATGCACAACAAAGCAAGGTGGCTGCAATCTGGCCTCTTGTTGGGTATTACAAGTTGAAAACACTCAGTGTATCTGGGGTTAAATGTTTGTTTGTGTTGCTCACAGGAAGTCACATGCTTTTCATGTAACCAATGTTGTTTTTAGGAATACAAGCCCGGGAATTTTCTCCCTGATCTAGGAGTTTGATTGGGACAAAAGTGTCAAAGTGTTTTAGCATTTTATGGCTCCTCTTCCCGTCTTTGTTTGCTGTTCTCAAGAAGAAGAGAAGCCATAACGCCCTTCTAGTCTTGTCTTTGTAGAGTAAGGATGTAGCCGTTTAGCTCTGTTGTTATTTTCATCCCAGTTACCCTTTCCTATGCTAGAATTTAGTAAAAACTTTATATTTTAATCACACATGGACTCTGAGTCTGAATTATTTTACTCTAGCTCTGCTAAGCTATCTTATCTCTGCTAAATACCATTTTTTCCTATATCTCACTATCAAAACCCAACACCTCTGAGTTCAGCCCTGCTCTGAAAGCTGCTTGCTCACTTGCCACCTACGTAACCCCTCCTCTTTGACCAACATGGGGTTGCACACATGATTGTCTTTAGCAACGTGCCAATGTGCAGGCAGTGCCAGACAGCAGCTCAGGACAGCGGACAGCGGCAGAATCCCCAAATGCCAAGCGAGGCCCATGGCCGTGGTCTCCAAGCTGTGTACTGGGAAGCGCTTGGGTTTTTTTAGAGGCTTATGGGTTTCTTGCAAACTTATGGGCGCCTGGGTTTCCCAGAGGCACGTTCATTTAGTGAAAACATTTTTATGCCACCTTTCCACCCCATCAGGGTCCACAAGGCGACAAGCATAAAAACAAAAACTGAAACATTCAAACAATTAAAATACAGTTAAAAACATAAAGTGCTTTTAAAAATACATAAACAACACTAGAAGGAGAGCCGATAACTGTTACTGAGGGTATGGCTGATGAACCAAAAAAGTGCAAAATTATATAGAAGAAGAAGAAGAGACTGGAGCCAGTTTGGTGTGGTGGTTAAGTGAACGGACTCTAATCTGGGAGAACCGGGTTTGATTCCCTTCTCCTCCACTTGCAGCTGCTGGTGTGACCTTGGGTCAGTCACAAGTTCTCTCAGAGCTGTTCTCTCAAGGACAGTTCTCGAGAGAGCTCTCTCAGCCCCACCTACCTCACAGGGTGTCTGTTGTGGGGAGAGGAAGGGAAAGGAGTTTGTAAGCCGCTCTGAGACTCTGAGTGAAGGGCAGGGTATAAATCCAATCTACTCTCTTCTTCAAATTATGTAGCGGAGTTTCCCACCTTTGGGGAAATCGCAGGGGGTCAGCACACCTGGCGTGCAACAGACAAGCCTCACTGTGGGAAAACCACCCTCATGGTGTGTTGGGTATTACAAGTTGAAAACACTCAGTATATCTGGGGTTAAATGTTTGTTTATGTTACTCACAGGAAGTCACATGTTTCTCATGTAACCAATGTTCTTTAGATGTAGAAAGCCCGGGAATTTTCTCCCTGATCTAGGAACTTGATTGGGACTAAAGTGTCAAGGTGTATTACCATTTAATGGCTTCTCTTCCCGTCTTTGTTTGGTGTTCTGAAGAAGAAGAAGAGCAGCCATACTCACTCTCTTCTACTTTTGTCTTTGTAGAGTAAGGATGTAGCCGATTTAGCTCTGTTGTTATATTCATCCCAGTTACCCTTCCCATGGTAGAATTTAGTAAAAACTTTATATTTTAATCACACATGGACTCTCAGCCTGAATTATTTTACTCTGGCTCTGCTGGACTATCTTATCTCTGCTAAATACCATTTTTTCAATATCTCACTATCACCCAACAGGGTGTCGTCCCCCCCCCACGAGGTAAGTCTAGGTTTCTGGGAGGCATAAGGCTTTCTCGGACTCTTATTGCCATGACCCCCTCCGGCCAGCTCAGTGACTCAGCCCAAGGAGCTGAGATAGGTGGCTGAAGAGGACCAGAGGGACCAGGCAGGGACCGGCACTGCAGAGGCAACTGCTGACACTCTACCATCCACAGTGGAAGCCACCCTGCCAGAACCTGCAAAGGAAACCTCTCCGTCAGCCCCTGCGATAGCCACCAGGCCTCTACTTGGCAAGACTCAAACCCAGGCCCGTAGCCCCCCTAGGGCCTGGCTCTCACTCTGCAGGAAGCGGCAGCAGAAGGCCAGGGCTGATGTCATATGAAGGAGGCCATTGTAGATCTACAGCAGTACCCTGAGAGTAACACTTCCTCGCAGGACCCTGGCCAGGGCCCAGTGCAGCCTCAGGAACTCCAGCCCCTGGAGGCTGTGCGGGTGATGCCCGTTACCTCCCCAGCCTCCTGGGAAGACAGCCTTGCTGGATCCCCCAGGCACAACAAGCCTTGTGGCTCTGGCTACAGCTGGCTGGTGCCACTTCCAGAGGAACCTGGCTGGAGAGTGCAAAGACTCATGGGCCTTTTCGGGTTCTTGAAGGCTTATGGGGTTCCCAGAGAAGGTGTGCAGGGCGCTTCTGTTTCAGAGGGCTTTTTATCAGGGGCACACTGTTTTGGCACATCTGGCTGTGTTTCCTTCTTTCTTTTCTATCGATGCATTGTTGGTATTTCCCCAATGGGTTCTTACGTTCCATCATCCTTGCAACTTGTGTTGTTAGCATCCTTAAGTTTAAAGTGATTCGGTGCAAGATTAGTATTTTTAATAAATCCACACTGGAATGCCTTGACTCTGGTTTGCGGGAGGGGCCGAGGAGGTGTCCTGAATAGACACACTGGCGCAAAGCCCCTGCCTATATTGTGGTTTTAAGATATTTATTTTACCAAAGCACCAAATTTTGATAAAGTACAGCTGGCTTGAACCCTTCGGGAAGAGCATTACAGTCTCTCCTGATTTGTCAAGATCCAGAGGTTTCCTGACTCGGTCTTCAGTGACTACTTATCTTATCTTCAAAGACTGGCATTTGCAGGCAAGTGAGCAACTCTGCATTGACCCCGAGAACAATTACAAAATTAGTTGTTCTCAGGCCCGTAGCTAATGTGGGGCCCATGGGGCCTGGCCCCCTAGCATTTCTTCTGGGCCCCCTCCCTCCCGGGCTGGCCCCAAATTGAATTAATGTAATTCACTATGATTTAATTAGCTACACCCCCCCAGGCCTCCTCTCCCCAAAAATCCCTAGCTACGGGGCTGGTTGTTCTAGTCTCTGGGCATAGCATTGCTATGATTTATCTCTCCTTTGCTATGATTTATTTATTGGTCGCCTCCCGGTTGCCCACCTGTTTTTTCTGCCAATTCTCCTCTGGTTCCTGCCCTCCTGGGAATACTAAAGTTGTCGGCACACTTATGTGATTGTTGGAAGCTGAGATGGGGTGAAAAGGAGAAAAGGGAACCAGTGTTGCGGGACCAGAGTTGTTTAGTCCATCTGACCCACCCCGGCTCCCCTTTAATTCTCCCTGAGTTCTGGGCATGGATATCTGGTGCCGTCCAGAGGCATTCCACTCCTCTGGGTATATCTAGCCACAACCGAGATGTTGCATCAGCAGCTGGCCACCTCCTAGGGAGACCCGTCTGCTTCTGCGTCTACGTGAACCATGAGAGCTGAGTCATCTGCCTCTGCAGAGTCATCTCCCGCTGCGGATTTTTGAAGAGAGAGGAAGGAATTTGACTCTGGTTTTCAAAACGAGCGCACAGAGGACCACATTATAACCTCGGAGGGACAGACTGGGGAAATTTCAGGACGGTGCCCTCGTGGGGGGGGGGCTCTAGGAAGCGTGGAGGGACACTGGCCTTCAAAACATAAGCAGAGCCCAACTTGAAGGAGCCTTTGGGTGGCAGAGCTTAATCATCAATGGTGGGTAGAGCTCGCCCTCTTGTGGTGGACCGGCAGACTGCTGCTCCCTTGGACGGGCAGGGAGGTGAGAGATTCGAGCACCTTTTGAATTTGGGGGGGAAATGGAGACTGAGAGTATGAAACACAGTGTGCGGAGACCCCTGAGTGGCTTGTCTGATTCACTGAAGTCCCGTATTCCCTTGCTGAGTTTGGTACTATTCTCCAGGCAGAGTTCCTCAACATCCTAAACCCTACACACAAAAGATCTCTGACTGCGTTCAAAGATTTGAACACTAGCCATCAGAGCAGCAGGGCTATTTTGGGGCAGGAACGCACAGGAACGGAGTTCCAGCTGGCTCCCAAGTTGGCCACGCCTGGCAGGAACCCATTAGCATAATAGGCCACACCCAACAGCAGAAACTCATTAGGATTGGCTACATTAGGGGTGTGTGGCCTAACATGCAAAGGAGTTCCTGCTACAAAAAGGCCCTGGGTTTTGACAACAAACAAGGTCAACAGAATAAGAAGCAAAAGGTGGGTGTGGCTCGATGAGCACACTTCTTGGAACATGGGGGTGCGGCCTAATGTGCTAATGAGCTGTGCTGTTAGGGGTGTGGCCTAATATGCTAATGTGTTTCTGCTGTTGGGTGTGGCCTATTATGCTAATGAGTTCCAGCTGGGCTTTTTCTACACCCCCCACCAATAGGCAAGTTCCAACAAATGCCCATACATGTACATTGTCTGTTGTGGCCTCCTGTTTATCGAATCGCCTGCCTGAGAAGATCAGGAACACTCACACTCTCCTGCCTTTCCACAAACTATGTAAAACAAAATTATTTGGGAGGGCTTATTGACACAGGTAAGAGGGCTGTGAGTAACGAAAGGGTTCAGAAAGATGCTTTGGTAAAGGGACAGGGACTGTGGGCTATACTACATGTTGTCTGTTGCTACAGGTGCCTGCTATGTAACGTCTGCATTTGTTTAACATGTCACGTCAATGCTTATGCCTTGTTCCAGCCTGGTTTCAGATTTCTGCTTGTTTCACATTTCCACACTCCAGATCCTATTGCACTGTTTTTTGAATGCCCCATCCTGCTGGCTGTACTGACTTAATGCTGTGCAATCCGCCTTGAGTCTCAGTGAGAATGGTGGACTACAAATAAATACACAGCATCCCAAACGCTGCGTGTTGTAAAGAGCCCTGGTCAGAGATAAGCAGATGCTCTGATGGTCTCTATTGAACAGGGAAGGTCGGTAGCTTGGCAGTTCGAGACCCAAGTGTGCCGCATGACGGAGTGAGCTACCATCTCTGGCCCCAGCTCCTGCCAACCTAGCAGTTCAAAAGAAAGAAACTGCAAGTAGATAAATAGGTACCACTTCGGTGGGAAGGTAACAGCGTCCCGTGCGCCTTGGCATTTAGTCATACCGGCCACATGACCACGGAAATGTCTGCGGACAGCGCTGGCTCTTCGGCTTGGAAATGGAGATGAGCAGGGCCCCTTAGAGTCGGATTCAACTAGCTCTCAACCAAGGGAAACCTTTACCTTTACCTTACCCTAGAGTCAATCCTTGTCCCTGTTTGGGGGATGCTTTGTTCAAACTGTTGCCAGGTCCCTCCTGGCCACCGGTGGGGAATGGAGGTGGGGTTGCCAAATCCAGGTTGGGAAACTCCTGGAGATCTGAGGTGGAGCCTGGGGAGGACGGGACTCTTGGTGGGGTACAAAGCCATGGAGTCCACCCATTTTCTGCAGGGGAAAGGATCTCTGTCGTCTGGGGATGAGCTGCAATTCCAGGAGATCCCCAGGCCCCACCTGGAGGCTGGCATCCCAAGCTGGTTCAAGCTGTCCTGCTGA
>NW_015167538.1:244510-325664 GCF_001447785.1 Gekko japonicus | reverse complement strand
TTCAGCAGGCCCCTCCCCTCTGTCTCAAGCTGTTCGATCTCCGGGTGGGATTGGAGAGTGCGAACGCGCGCGTTATCAGTAAGGCCCCAAGCACAGCCCGCCATTTCATACCCCTGCAGTTGCCGAAGCTTATTTTGAACTGTGGGATGTCTCTGATAGGTTGGCCAGGCTCCAGGTGGGCCCTGGAACTCTCCTTACACCTGCTCTTCGGAATACAGCGATCAGTACCCCTGGATGAAACGACAGCTTTGGAGGATGGACTCACTAAGGTACCTCCTCTTCCCAGACCCCGCCCTCCCCAAGCTCCACCCCCCAAATCTCCACGAATTTCCTGACTTGGAGTTGGCAACCCTATAGGGCAAACGTGGTCGTCGTCCCCCCCCCCAAGTAGCAGATCTTTCACTCAAAGAACAAACACTTGCTTGGCTTTGTAAACCAGTGCTAAGTGGCCGTCGCTTGGGTGCCCACAAGCCGGTAATCCAGACCACCGTGGGAACAGAACTTGCATGATGCCGATGGCGTGAATTTGGGGACAAACCGGAGTGTTTGGCAAAGGGATGACGGGAGGGAAGAGGGACGGTGTGTGATCAGAAGGCAATTCTCACTCTATACCCTGCTCCTCCATCATCAAGGCGGTCTGTACATGCCCAGAGACATTCCTCCTTATTTATTAAAGGAGCAAAGAAGGGTGGAGAACGGACTGGGCCTCCGTGATCCTTAGCAGAGGTTGGAAGGTGGGCAGAGACGAAAGGCGGGAGGGGAAACAGAGCAAAACACGGAACCAACCCAGGCCTGTAGCTAGAGTGGGGCAACTCGGGGCTAGGCCCCCCCCCAACTTATGGTCAAGGCCCTGGGACTTCCCATCCAGCCAAGGGCCACCAAGAAGTGGCAGAGGGTGCAGGGAAGGAGCCCAGTATTCCTGCGCAGCCGTCTGGCATGAAGGGCCAGCTACGGTGGCCACATGGAGCCAGACAGCCCCTCTCTATTCCCCCCAGAAACTGAATTAAATTACCTTTAATTCGATTAGCCAGCGCCCCCTAAGAAATTTAACTGCCCCCTGACTTTAAAAACATCCTGGCTACAGGCCTGAACCAACCCCTTCCCCCTCGCTCTTCAAAGCCCTGCTGGGCTCCAGGAACACAAAAGCCATTATTGTCAAGAGATCATTTATTGACTGCCGCTTGGATCTCGTTCCTCGTGCTGAAGGACAAGAGCAGACGCTTATTCAGGCAAGGCTTCCTCCGCGGCAGCTTCTTCTGCTTCGTCCTCTCCGGCCATCGTCACAGCCTGGGCGAAGACGGCCTCCAGAGCCTGGACCAGGCAGCCGACAATCCAGGTGAAACAGCAGGCCGGAGCCCAGGCCGCCCGAGTCACAAAGCTCTTCAGGTTGCAGCAACGATCCCTCAGCAGAGACTGGCCCCAGGCGTGCTGCACCTCGGCTGTCTGGCGAGAGAAAGCCAGCAAGGGGGTTTGACTCATCATCACGCTTTACTTCCAAAGAGTTAGAAAGCACAAAGGGGTTGGACAGGAGGGGTGATTTGGAGCTGAGAGGCAGCGTAGAAAGAAACGGGTTCCATTATATGCCTCTTGTTGGAGCAAGCGACTCTGCATTGGGGGGTGCTACGTCACCCTAAGGCTGTACATCCTTGAATGAGATGCCTCTCTTGGTCCTAACCTGGGAGCTGCCCTTCAGCCCTGTAGCTAGGGAATTCTTTGGGAGGGGTCCTCAGGGGGGCCTGCCAGCTAATTAAATGAAAGTACAGTGCAGGTGGTAAGTTTGGGGGCAGCCCAGGAGGGAGGGGCCCCAAAAGAAACACTAGGGGGCCGGGCCCCGTGGGCCCCATGTTAGCTACGGGCCGGCCTTTGGCCCCTCCTCTGTCTCTCTGTTTGTCCTCTCACTCCCTCTACATGGCCTTCCATTGGAGACACATGTCTCTGCAGGGCTCTCCTGGAGACACAATGCCTTCATACTCCCGCACGCATGATGCTGGACTAGCTGGCCATTTGTGATCGGGAAAGCGCTCTTTAGATTAGGCTTTTTTCTCTTCTTTTGACTGCAAACTCAATGTGAAGTGGATCCGCTTGAATAAATATTAAGTTTACCTTCTTTTGCACTCAGTGTCACACTTCTAAGACTGGGCAAAACTCTCCCATTTCAACCAAATTTCCCAATACCTTTGTGATTGTTGATTAGTCAATAATAGGATGGATTACTGATATTATTATTATCATCATCATCATCATCATCATCATCATCATCATCATCATCATCCTGCTTTTTTCCCTGATCAGGGAATCAAAACAGCTTTTCACATCATTCTCCTCTCTCCCACTTTATCCTCACAACCAATGTTCCCTATAAGCTGTGGAGTCTTGTGAGCAGATATTCTACTTTGTGAGCTACTGGCATTAAAATTGTGATCAAGCAATTTGGCTACTGCATAAATTAGTTTGCTCTGTAGCCATCCTTCCTGAGCTAAGAAAAAATGTGTGAGCCGGAGGCTAAAAAAATGTGAGCTAGCTCACACTAACTCAGCTTAGAGGGAACACTGCTCACAACAGCCTTGTAGGGTAGGTAAGGCTAAGAGACTGTGACTGGCCTAATGACACCCAGCACACTTGCCTTGGCTGAGTGAGGAATTTGAACCGAGGCGACCCAGATCCTAGTTCAACACTATAACCCAGGAGTCCCCACTGTGGTCCCCGGGGTGGCAGGGCACCCACCGACACCTTTCCTAGAGCCCACCAAGTGTATTTAGAAAGTAGGTGGGGGGCAGGTGGGGCTTTTGCCCAACAAGGCTTCTGATTGGCTACTGGGAATTCGCTTGGCTGCACAGATTTGTAAAAACATTGCTTTGGCAACAACTGCCACCACACCAGTTGACTGAAGGTAAGCGGAATCAGCCATTTTGTGTCTCATGGCAGCCATTTTGCGCTTGCATCCACCATGCTGTGTCAGGATTCCAAAGAGGTTGGGGACCCCTGCTCTCACCGCCACACCATACCTGCCATCACGGCAAGCCCTGCTGATACGGGTTTATACACGTGCCCCCCTGCCCTCATTACATATTTTGTGTCTAGAACTTCCAGTTTGAAATGTCTGAAGCGTTTGGTTTTCGCTGGCAGTCTGGCCAGTTTCTCCTTTAAGATCCTGCCAATGACCTTGTAATCAGTTTATGTTTTTCATTTGTCTGGTAAGATGCCTCATGCCTCCGGCTTGGGGAGCAGGGAGGGATATCAATGCCCTCATTCAATCCACGATAAATAAATATTTGAGTCTACGTTTGGGGAGGCCGCATCAAGTGACACTGCAAATATTTTTCCAGATAATTTTTTGTAAAACAATTTTATTAGGATATATCAATAAGTCAAACTATACACCATCTTACAAACTATCTTATACCGTTTTCTCCTAGTATCCCCCCCCCTTCTGACTTCCCGCAGGGCTCCAACCTCCAGTCCAAATCTTATATTTTTTTCTCTTTTTTCCATTTTTCAATAATAAAATTCTTCAGGTAACATATCTTTTAACTGTTGTTCTTACATGTTTAAACTTACTCTAAATGTCCTTCTATCCTCAGTAGTTATCAAAGCAAAATAGATTATTTTTCACATCCCAGTATTTCTCTAAATATTCTTTAAAATCTTTCCAGTCTGCAAATAATTTTGAGACTCTGTATGAACAGAGTCGGAGCTGCGGTGGCTCAAGTGGTTGAGACGCTGAACTGCAGACCGGAAGGTCGGTAGTTCAGCAGTTCGAGACCCGAGTGCCGCATGACGGAGTGAGCTCCCATCGCTGGTCCCAGAACCTGCCAACCTAGCAGTTCGAAAGCAAGAAATTGCAAGTAGATAAATAGGTACCACTTTGGTGGGAAGGTAACAGCATTCCGTGTGACTTGGCGTTTAGTCATGCTGGCCACATGATCACGGAAATGTCTTCAGACAGCGCTGGCTCTTCAACTTGGAAATGCAATCCTAGAGTCGGATTCAACTGGTTTTTGAGCAAGGGAAACCTTTATCTTTACCTATGAACAGAATTAAGGCTGAGGGTCTAATCACCTTGGCTCGCAAGAATTTCCGTGATAAAAACAAATGCATCGTTGAAATTGATATTTCTCTTTCCTCTAATTTAGCTTTAACGTTCATATGGAAAAACCGAACTCTGCAGGAACGGTAATAAAGGTCAGTGGTGGTGGAAAGGGCTGCCGAGTCACAGCCGAGGCAAGCAAGAGGCGAACAGAGGTGCTCTGCCACTGCCTGCCTCCGCATAGCAACCCTGGGCTTCCTTGGAGGTCTCCCATCCAAGTACTAACCAGGGCCGACCCTCCTTAGTTTCCGAAATCTGATAAGATCGGGCTAGCCTGGGCCATCCAGGTCAGGGCTATAAAGGTTAAGGTTCTAATAATAACTGCCTATGGATTTTTGAAAGTAGTTTTCCTCTCCTTTTTAGACTACATTGTTTATTGGATATATACTACTGTCTTTATGTTCTCTAGACATGAGAACCCAGTTTGTGGGACGTATTATTCCAGGGGTGTCAAACATAATGCCCGGGGGCCAGAACTGGCCCATTCAGGGCTCTTATGTGGCCCGTGAGCAACTAGGGCAAGGGAGGGAACAGGAAACTACTTGAGGAGGGGAGTAGGGAGAGCCACTCCAATTGTGGCTTCCGCATGGCGGAACAACCTCATCTGCAGCAGCCAAGCAGCGTGGGAGCCTCTGCCCAGGGCTGCACCACTGGCTCTCCAGTCTGCTCATAGGGGTTTTCCTTTGCACCCCCCCTCCCAGCCCATGGGACCTTGCAGTGAGGATACAACTCAGAGCTTACCAGCTGCTGTCCTTCATACTGTTTCTATCTCTGGTACTTGGCATTACGTTTTATGGCACAGATGGCCCAGCCCGACGAAGTTATATTTATCTCAGATCCGGCGCTCGTAACAAATGAGTTTGACACCGCTGCATTACACTGTTTTTATTTTCTCACTGTTTGATTCTCTTACATATTGTATTGTTATTTATTTACTTATTTATTTACTTATTTATTGTTTCAACTTACTACCCCGCTCTAATCCCCGAAGGGGTCTCTGAGCGGCTACAGTTACACATTATCCCTAACCCATGGCCACACTTTTTCAGGGGTGGGGACAATCCCTACCGGCACCCAGTGGAGGGATTTTTTCTCTCTTGGGTCGTCTGCGTTGGCTTCGGCGTCTCTCGGTTTTCTCGGCGTCTCTCGGCCTCTGGCTTTCTTCCTGATGGTCTTTCTCGCGGCTCTGCCCCGCCTGCATCGTCCACGCTTGCACGTTGTCTTGGCTCCACCTCTCCGCCGCCGTCAGTTCTGCTCGCTTGCGATGTCCCGGACGCCATCTTTTTGCTGCTCGCCACTTGCTGCTCTCGCCGTCCGCCGGGCTCCGATACTCCAACGACCCCCACCACGGGGGAGGGTGCCCCCTACCTTCTAAGGTAGGTCCCCATTTATCTACTTGCGCTTATTCTGGTGTTAATTGGCGCTTTCGAACCGCTGGGTTGTTCAGACCAGTGTTCCCTCTAAGCTGAGTTAATGTGAGCTAGCTCACAGTTTTTTTAGCTTCCAGCTCACAGATTTTTGTCTTGGCTCAGGAAGGGATGGCTCCAGAGCAACCTAATTTATGCAGTAGCCAAATCGCTCGCTCACAACTTTAATGCCAGTAGCTCATGAAGTAGAATTTTTGCTCACAAGACTCCACAGCTTAGATGGAACACTGAATAGCTTTTATAACTGTGTAATCCCCCTGGACTCTCAGGGAGACAGACTGACAATAAATAAAATAACAATATAAAATTTAACATTATCTTCTTTTTATTCATGCTTTTAGTTTTAAATAGGAGCTGCGGTGGCTCAAGTGGTTAAGACGCTGAACTGCAGGCTGTGGAAGGTCAGTAGTTCAGCAGTTCAAGACCCGGGTGCCGCAAGACGGGGTGAGCTCCTGTCTCTAGTTCCAGCTCCTGCCAACCTAGCAGTTCGAAAGCAAGAAATTGCAAGTAGATAAATAGGGACCACTTCGGTGGGAAGGTAACAGCGTTCCGTGCGCCTTGGCGTTTAGTCATGCCGGCCACATGACCATGGAAACGTCTTCGGACAGCGCTGGCTCTTCGGCTTTGAAACGGAGATGAGCACCGCAACCCTAGAGTCGGATTCGACTGGCTTTCGAGCAAGGGAACCTTTACCTTTTACCTTAGTTTTAAATATAACTCCGTGTGATAGGATGCTCCATATGGAATTATAAGCCTATTAAAAGCAAACGATTATGACTACCAAAAATATACAGAGATTAGCCAGAACTGTCAAGTATTATCATAATGCACTTTCTGACTGTTCTTTTTTGGTCGAGTGAAGGCTCCTTGCTAAGGGCAACAGCTGGGAGTAAACGTGATCCTCGCAAGATGGATCTGGTTAAAAAGAAAAGACCCTCCTGCCACGAGAAATAACCTCATTCAAACCACTCTACGAAAAGTGTGGGATAAATCTGAGGACAAAGTTGGCTTCCAGATTTCCCTGCTGACATCAATTATTTTCAGTCCAAACTGTAGGATTGCTCACAAGTTAGGTCATTTTGATCCAGGGATAAGGAGTAATTGTCCTAGGATTCTTGGTTTTGCGTTTACTCAGGGCGGTCAGGCAGAGAGAGATTTATCCCGACAACATTCCAAAGCCTTCAGAATGTACCAACAGAGAGTTGCATTTGACACGTTTTAACATTCCAGTGATGTTTTCAGAAAGCTAACAGATTTCAAAAAAAATAAAATAATGCTTGTCAAACGTCCAGCTCCACAGGATCTTATGTATGCGATAGATACAGGCTTGCTGGTGCCAATCTGACACAGAACCACCGAGTGGGAGCGAAACCAGATCAGTTTTGACTCCCAGTGAAGTACATAGATGAAAAGAGAGCATTAGTTTAGTGATGTAAGTTCAAGAGGGAACGTTCTAAACAATGCACAAAGGTGCTTTCTGTTGCTGTGAGACACAGAAAAAAAAAGGCTGGTCAATAGAAACGTGTTCAGCCGCAGATGTAAGATTGTTCCTGGAACTGGCAATGCACAGACGTTCCGGCTAATTGAAGAAATGTACATCAAATAATAGGAAGATTGATTGGCGATTCGATTCATGATGGTCCAGTGCTCCTTCAGGGTTATTTCAGCGGGTTAGTTAGGAAAGTAAACATTGGTATGATAACGAACCTCTCTGTTTTGGCTAGGGTTTGGGTTGCGAAGTTTTGGAAGCACGATTGTTGAACTTCCCTTTGTGTTGGTTGCGCAGGGTTTCAAATGCATTGTTAATGAGTAAGCGTACCTTGTATAAACATCTTTGGAGAAAGGGGAAAGGCATTCCACCAAACAGTTTAGAAAGCCATGGTCCCTTGGTATTGTTTATTGGAATCTGATCAAACCTCATAAGAATATTAGGCAAGAATCACGGCCTTTGATTTGATTACAATTATACGATCTGGTTATTATTAACGCTTATGCATCTCTGATGGAAAGATGTGTTGGTTTTGATATTCTGAGTTGTGCACTAACACAGCCCAGTTTTCTTTCATCTTTCCTGTTTCTTTCCCCCCTGATTTCTTTCTTTCCTTTACAACTTTTCGGTCCTTTCTGATTGTGTGTTATTTTATGCATTTTTTCCTATTATCTATTAGGGCTCTTTGTTCAAGAGTACACCAGAGTGGCCTGTATGTTAGCTGGGTTCAAGTCTGGCCTCAGGTTATCCTGTTAAGTACAATCTCCATATCTGAACAAGATGGCTTGTTCAAGCGCCTGGTTCTGCTCCAGGGCTGAGGTTCCCAGGCTCAGAAACTGTTGATGTCACGCCGGCCAGTCAACAAAGATAGTTTGGGCTGTCTACGCAGGTGCTAGTTAGCAGCTTTAACTGTGAAGTGGTCAACAAAGTCCCTCGTTTCCAGGCCCATTTTCCAAGTGTGCTCACGGCGTCCCCTACAGCAGTGTTCCTTAATCTGTGGGCCGGGACCCAAAAGTGCATTGCAAAGCCTCTGAAAGTGGGTTACGGACCAGCAGTCCCTAACGGCCAGCCCTGACCTTTCCACTTCTCTCTTTTTTATTTTGGAAACCAAGGTCTGACCCTGCAAACAGGGGACTTCTGGCAACCCTATAAGGTTTTCAAGGCACAAGAAGTTCAGAGGTGGTTTTGCCATTGCCTGCCTCTGCATAGCAACCCTGGACTTCCTTAGTGGTCTCCCATCCAAATACTAACCAGGGCCAACCATGTTTAGCAGCCAAAATCAGACATGTTCAGGCTAGCCAAATACTAACCAAGGCCATCCAGGCCAGGGTGTTCACCAGATACTCCCTGAGTATTTAAATATTTGCCAAACATTCAACAAACAGGTCAGTCTTGGAAAGCTAAACATACTGAATCAGCCAATCAATCTTCCAAGATTGACCTAAGAGTGCTGACCTAAGAGTGGCAGTCTTCAGAAGCTTCAACGGGAGATTACAATGGGAGATCGATGGACTTGAGGTTCATTCACAAATTCAGAACAATGAACCCCTCAGGGCGGAATACTGATATAGGATTCTTATCTCACCACAGATGCTAATTTTCTGCCCCCAGGCATTTCTCCCCTGCTCTAATCAAGCTGATTGCAATGTGCATGATACCTTTGCAGCCGGAGTGCCTTCTTTACCCCTCCCACCCTCCGGCTGGGCTATAAAGACTCAGGGAGCTCCATTATGACTTGGACCTGACAACCGGAACTTTGACTCCCACAATGTTGTTGGTCTCTACTGGACTAGAATCCAGCTCTCATACTGAATTCTAGTGCGTGATATTTAACATTTAACAGTATTCGGTATCTGACAGACACGCGACGGCATTTGGTATTCAATGGTATCCAATCACTGATCATTTATGAAATGTCACACTTGATCCCTGCTGAAATACACACCAGCAGGAACTGCATTAAGTCCCAATGCTTGATTATTATTTTTTTAGAGGAAATTTTCAGATTCAGACTGTTGCAATCAAAATCTGAATGGCAGGACGTTTTAACAAAAGCTTGCACCTGCAGAGAGCATGGCTAGGAAAAAGGTGTCTCCCTCTCGCAAAAATACTCCAAGTCAGAGACAAAACGGATTGGCACCAGGTACTGGATTAATTTAAAAAGGGAGGACCTCTGCAGTCATGAAATGCCATTAACTTGCAGGAGCCAGTGCCCCAAGGGATGTGGATGGCCACGTACTGAAGTGAATGATAGAAAAGGATTGTGACAAATCCATGGAGCCAGAGGTCTGTCAATGGCTCTTTGCCCTACTGGCTAAATTGAACTTCCATGTTCAGAATCCAATAGTACCTTAAAGACTAACAAAACGTGTGGCAGGGGATGAGCTTTGGTGAGTCACTGCTCACTTCTTCAGATACTGAAGAAGGGAGAAGTGACTCATGAATCACTGGCAAAGTGAGCAGTGGCTCACAAAAGTTCATCCCCTGCCACACATTTTGCTAGTCTTTAAGGTGCTCCTGAACTCTTACCTTCATCTACTGCTACAGACAGACTAACGTGGCTACCCATCAGAGGCAGTATACCTCTGAATATTAACTGAATATTAATTGAAACTGAATCCGACAAAGACGGAGGTCCTGTGCCTGAGCCGAGGCGGCCCGAGGGTAGGGATCCCCACTTCCGACCTTCGATGGGGCTCTGCTGGTGCCAGCGCTGGAGGTTATGAGTGCTCCTGGATGCCTCCTTAACAATGGAGGCCCAGGTAGCAGCCACTGCCAAATCAGCCTTTTATCACCTCTGGTTGATCAGGGAGTTGGTTCCCTTCCTCGAACGCAACAACTTGGCAACAGCGATCCAGGCGATGGTCACCTCGAGACTGGACTACTGCAATGCTCTCTACGTGGAGCTGCCCTTGTCATAAATCTGGAAGCTGCAGCTGGTGCAAAATGCTGCGGCCAGGCTGCTGATGGGACTCTCAGTTCAGGAGCACGTTGTTGGAATTGCAAGTTGCTTACACTTCAGCCATTACAGAGTTAAATGTTGTTTGTTAGCAAACAGGATGTTACGTTACATAATGTATTCAATGGCGGGAAATTTTGTGGGAGTTGTTTACCCTAATGAAGTGACCTGTAACCTTTGTATTGGTCAACTAACATCTTGTTTGTAGAAATGCTTTGATCTAGCATTAATGTATTCCCAAGTTTATGGCCCTTTGTGTGAACCAAAGAGGTAGTTCTCTTCTAGAAGCCAAGAGAGATAGAAAGATGTAGCTGTTAGCATATATTACTGAGAGTAACTGCAAGTATGTAACTTTTTATTTTATTTATTTTATCCAAAGTACCATACCCATGTTTTATTTTGTTTTTACAGTAAAGATATTTTTCTTTTACTAAGTGTGGCTCTGTGTTTGCAATACAACCATCGGCCTTGAATTAAGAATCCCAACACACATCCAGCCCATGCTAAAGGCATTGCACTGGCTGCCGATAGCATACCGAATTCGTTTCAAGGTACTGGTTCTTACCTTCGAAGCTCTTTATGGTCAGGGACCTACATACCTGAGGGATTGCCTTTCCCCACGTGTTCCCCAGAGAGCACTGCATTCAGGGGCCCAGAACCGATTGACCCTCCCGAGTCTTAAGGAGGCCAGGCTGGTGACAACCAGGGCCAGGGCTTTCTCGGTGGTGGCTCCATCCTGGTGGAATGAGCTCCCAGTAGAGATCAGGGCCCTGCGGAGCCTTTTACAGTTCCGCGGGGCCTGTAAAACGGAGCTCTTCCGCCAGGCTTTTGGAGCTGCCGCCACCATTAAACATCATTAACAACCAAGAGCTGAAGGAGAGAAAGCCCTGTTGCCCCTGGGATTCTTCATAACAGCCTGAAAGACACCTGAAGATCTAGGAGCCGGCTATGGGAAGAGGGAACTGAGTGTGGTAGCCAGCGCTGATTCAATGATAGTCAATAACAACAACACTAGCACTTATTACATTATCGTTAACTGTTTTTAGCATTGTTTTAACTGTGTTATTTATTTATTTCCATTTATATCCCGCCCTCCCCACACGCAGGCTCAGGGCGGCTTACAAGGCACAAGTGCAATAAAAATAAATAGATTAAAACAACTCATTATCTTCAGCTCAGTTAATAAATTGCCTGCTCCACTTCCCAAAGGTATATGTAGTTCAACAGATGTAGAATCTGATACATTCTGTTTAGCTAAGTAAAAAAAAAGTAACAAAAGAGTTAGAAAATTCAGCAATTTAAAAATTACTTACTTTTTTGTTTGCTTTAATGTTTTAAATCTAAAGCATTTTTAAGAACATAAGAACATAAGAGACGCCAATGTTGGATCAGGCCAAAGGCCCATCCAGTCCAACACTCTGTGTCACACAGTGGCCAGAAATACCAGTGCCATCAGGAGGTCCAGCAGTGGGGCCAGGACATTAGAAGCCCTCCCACTGTTGACCCCCCCCCAAGCACCAAGAAGACAGAGCATCACTTGCCCCAGAGCCCCTAGCTATACCTTGTGGCTAATAGCCACTGATGGACCTCTGCTCCATATGCTTATCTAATTCCCTTTTGAAGCCGTCCATGCTTGTAGCACCCACCACTTCCTGTGGCAGTGAATTCCATGTGTTAATCACTCTTTGGGTGAAGAAGTACTTCCTTTTATCCGTTCTAACCCGACCGCTCTGCAGTTTCATGGAGTGCCCACGAGTTCTTGTATTGTGAGAAAGGGAGAAAAGTACCTCTTTCTTTACCTGCTCTTTCCCATGCATAATCTTATAAACCTCGATCATGTCACCCCTCAGCCGTCGTTTCTCCAAGCTAAAGAGCCCTAAGCGCTTTAACCTTTCCTCATAGGGAAAGTGTTCCAACCCTTTTATCATTCGAGTTGCCCTTTTCTGCACTTTTTCCAAAGCTATAATATCCTTTTTAAGGTGTGGTGCCCAGAACTGCACACAGTATTCCAAATGAGGTCTTACCATTGATTTATATAGGGGCATTATTATATTGGCTGATCTGTTTTCAATACCCTTCCTAATAATCCCCAGCATAGCATTGGCCTTCTTTATTGCAGTCACACACTGTCTCGACATTTTCAGTGAGTTATCCACTACAACTCCAAGATCTCTCTCTTGCTCAGTTCTCTCGACATTTTCAGTGAGTTATCCACTACAACTCCAAGATCTCTCTCTTGCTCAGATCTCTAGCCTGGCCTCTTTAGGGCCCGGGGTCATCAGATGGAATTGTGACCCTGACCGAAGTGCTCTTTGGGGCCTATATGTTATTGTCTTATTGTAGTTTATATGCTGATTTTATGTAAGCCGCCCTGAGCCAGCCTTGGCTGGGAGGGCGGAGTAGAGACTTGATAGATAAATAACAGGCAGGGACAAAAGAACTTAGGAAGGCCATTACCATTACCAATGCCAGCCACTGTTGGAATCAGGATGCTGAACGAGGTTTCGTCCAGTGGAGCTTGCCTGATGTTCTTAACGGGGACCACGAACGTCAAACGGAGGGTCTTCGCTGCATATTAACATTTGTCCACCCCTTTCCCACAATTAATTAGTAGGCCAGAGCAGAAGCAAAGGCTCCTGGACCTGGTGCTACATCTTCCTCTTACCCAGCATGCCCTTCTCCGTCGCCACTCACCAAGCTCCGCAGCAGTGTCCTCCAGCCATGCTGTTTGGCCCCGCTGTGAACCTTCCAAGCCAGCAGCAGAAGCATCATGGAAGCCAAGAGGGCGTTTTGCACCCAGCTGAAGAAGACATCGGTGGCCAGCTCCAAGGAGATGTGGATCCATCGCACCACGTCCCACTGAATCTTCTTGAGGCAGAAGAACCAGCCCAACAGCCCAACGCGCAAGGAGAGGAGCTTCAAGTAGAGGGCGCTAGGCTTGCCTTGCACTGCCCCGCGTCGGGTCCTGCCGATGGACGCTGGAGGCCGGGACGCCGGATCAGGATCCTTGTCAGGAAAAGCCTGGTCTTCTGGGAGGGTTTGACAGGCGGCCGGCTCCATCAAGTATTAAGGCTTGCCCGGGGAGGGTTGCAGCAGCAATGCAGTGCAACTGAGAGAGCTTTGCAGTGGACTGTGGGTAAAGGAGGAGCAGATTTACCATCTCTCTCACACACAAGAAGCTGCCTTATACTGAATCAGACCATCGATCGATCATGGCCAGTACGGTGCTTTCACACATGCTAAATATTGCCGTTTCAATCCATTTCAGCGACCGTGCACTGAAAGTGGACTGAAAGCATGCCAACTGAGTGTGTGTGAAAGCGTTACTGGCAGCGGCTCATCAAGAAAGCGATCTTTCACGTCACCTACTGCCTCATCTTTTTAACTGGAGATGCCGGGGATTGACCCTGGGACCTTCTGCACGCGAGGCAGAGGCTCTTCTGCTGAATCACGGCCCTTCCCCTAATGAACAAGCAACGCTTGTCCCCAAGACCTCAGGCAAAGGAACACAAATGAAGTTGCCTTATACTGAATCAGACCCTTGGTCCATCAAGGTAATTATTGTCTATTCAGACCAGCAGCAGCTCTCCAGGGTCTCAGGCAGAGGTCTTTCCCATCACCTCCTACCTGCTTGTTTCACCTGGAAGTGCTGAGATCTGAACCTGGGACCTTCTTCATGCCAATGTATTCAGGTACATGCAGCTAGCTGTCTCAAAGGACAGCGCTTGCCGCCTGAGGGAAGATGACAGTGAGGCGTAAGTCCGCCTACAACTCCTAGCACCCCTGCAGCATAATGGTTACAGTGTCAAACTAGGACCCGTTCAAAGCCCCACTTGCCCACGAAGCTCATTGGTTCACCGGGAGCCTCTCTTTGAACCTGTCATATCACATCATGGAGGAAGGACAAGATAAAACGGTGATTGAGAGCGCTATGGACCTTGTGCTGGGTGCTGTACACATCCCTCAGAGGACTCACCTGTTTGCTGAATGGTGGGAACCAAAAGGACCTCCTTGTCGAGACATCTATTAGCCACCAACCAAATTCCCAAGGAAGTCGCTTTGAAGGGGTTTTGTAAGCCAACTGCTTTTTGAAGGGCTAGAGATGTCAGAAACTACCTCCAAGCATAGTGCAAATTGTCCAGCCAGCTTCAAAGACCTGGGTCTTTTTGTGACGTCACAGAAGAGATTGCGTCTGACGTCACATCCAACTACTAGGCTCCTCCCAAGGCCTCAGATGCCACTCTCTCCTCCTCCTGCGAACTCTGCATAGACAATACAGGAGCACCTTTGTCCGGTTGCCGTGGAGATTGGTACCTGTCGCCCTGGTTGCCATGGCAGCGGAGACAGAGCCATTATCCCGCCTTCCGAAGATGCCCAGATGAGCTGCTGCCTGATGTGCTGTGTTTAAATTAGGCCAAAAATGGATTGCCTTCCTGGAAAGAGGGGAAGAGTCCAAAGGCGCCTGTTGCAAGCGCTTAGTGTCCATGCTCAATCCTGCCCCATATCAATCTCATATAAAATCTCGCCTTCTTAACGCCCTAAGGATGCTTGGAGTTGGCATTTATCATAAAAGTTTGAACATTTGCTGTGCAATCCTTTGCAAAGTTATTCCTGCCTCGGGTCCATTGAAATCGGTGTGCTTAAACCGGAGTGACTCCGCAAAGGGTTGCATAGGGAATTAATTTCTTTAATCAAGGTATCTCTCGCGGTTTTGACCCAAAACAGGCTTCGGGCGGCCCACCAAACTCCCAAAGACCGTGCGGTCATTTAATTTTAATATTAAAAGATAATCTAACGGGCGGGGCTAGGCGTGGTAAACGTTCAATCCAAATTAAAAGCCGACGATTAATTCTATAAAAGAGCCAAGATTAATCTTGAAAAGAGTCTCACAGGCTTCCGCCAACTCCAGCTGAGAGGACTCAAGAAAGAAAGAAACAAAACACGCAACGTATTGATTTCTCATCGAGAGGGCGGGACGCAGCCCTGCAGGCAAATTAAATCGAGCCCGTGGCTGGGCTTTGCGTTTAAGCCGCGCCCAGACAGCAGATCCATCGGGCGCAGCAGAGGCTGGGAAAGGGAGCCGCCTTCTCCGGGAGGGCCGGCCTAGAGGCGGTCAATGGGGGCAGGAAAAGACCGGCCCCCCGGCGCCATGGCTGCCTCCAGCAGTCGGAGCCTTGCCGAAGTGCAGCGCCGCGTTTCCGCGGTCCATCACGGAACGGACCCGGAGGAGCAACTGCGCTTCTACGACGGCTGGGCCCCGGACTATGAGCAGGTGCTTCCCCAAGTCACCCCAGCTTTACTGACCTGATTTATCACTTGTGCTCCGGAAGCGGTAACTAAAGAGCACGTGCAGAGGGCATTTCCCTTCCTGCATGCAAGTGTAGCTGGCTTTTTGCAAAGCGTTGGGAGATTCGTGGAGGGGATGCGTGTCCGTAGTTATGGGCTGCAACAGTTAAATGGAACCTCTGTGTTCAGAGGCAGTCTATCTGTCAATGCCCGGGGATACAGCACGAAACAAGAGGAGCAGCCCTCACCTTCATACCCTGCTCTAGAGCTTCCCAGTGACTGGCCAGCTTTGGGAATGGGCTAGGGTTGCCAATCTCCAGGAGGGTCCTGGAGAACACCTGGAATTACATCTGATTTCCAGGTGACAGAAATCAGTTCCCCTGGAGGGAGTGGCTGCTTTGAAGAGCGGATCCTGTGGCATTCTAGGTCATTGAGCTCCGCCTCCCACCTCAGGCTCCACCTCCAAAATCTTGAGGGATTTCCCAACCCATTGTTGGCCACCCTAAGGGGCTTGGTCTGATCCAGGCAATGTTTGTGTTCTTAATTTAAACAGTGAAAATTGTTTTCATAACCGGGAACACAGGAAGCAAGAGTCAAGACAATGCCCCTGAGCATGTACAGTGAGCTTTCCTTTGATCACTAGGAAAGTATAGCCCAACCATCCGTCAGGGTTGTGAGATTATAGGAAAGGCCTTACAGGAAGGATGAAGGAGGTGTCTTCCTAGAACACGCGCACCCACGCTTCCCTCCACATCTCTCCTTGTGGTGAGTAAGTACTGGCTTGCAACAGTCTTATTCTTCCCCTCCACATCTCTCCTTGCGGTGAGTAAGTACTGGCTTGCAACAGTCTTATTCTTCCCCTCCACATCTCTCCTTGCGGTGAGTAAGTACTGGCTTGCAACAGTCTTATTCTGAATTAGAAGCCAATCATTTGACAGCCCTCTAGTTCAAAACGGTTGTTTCTTGTGGACTAGAAGCTTAGTTCCTAATAGTGTAGCTGACTGTGTGTTTTGTTACCATACAACCCAGATCATGTCTCCAAATATAGGGGGAAATATAAGTGATCGTTACGTGGATTTAGTTACCCGTTAACAAGAATTTTATTGACAAGCATCTGTCTGGTAAAAGAACATCAAAAAAAGTATGTTTTGCACTCAGCCCACCCACCCACCCACCCACCCCAAGCAGAAGGGCCAGAGAAGGGAGCTGCTTGCATTCAAAAGGTCAGGAATAATTCCACAGGATTAAAAGGGAACGATCTCCTACCATTTGGCCATAAATATTTATACGGAAAATGTCTGCCCTGATTTTGGCATGAAGCCCTCCAGGTGGCTTATGGGACAGAATACAAACCCTCCCCGAAGGGAAACGGAAAAACAAAAACAGCAATAAAGCTGGACAATATAAAGAAGATTATTAGTGAATGGCTATTGCTATTAATCAATGAGAACGGAAAGGCACGCAATACCAAGAACAATTAAACGGCACCACTGAAAGCTCAAGAGAAGAGAAAAACTTTGGTATCTGAATGGGTAACCAAGGTGGCTGCGAGTCCACATAAAGGGAGGGAATTCCTTAACCTCAGTGCCAACACAGAAAAGTCCCTGTTTCTGGTAGCAACCCACCTTGCTTCCAAAGGCAGGGCACTCAAAGACGAGCCTTCTATTCAGATTTTTGGCAGGTGGGGCCGGTTTATAGAGGAAAAGGCAGTCTTGTAGTTGCTCACGCCCCTTAGGGTAACAGCAGCACTTTGAATTAATTGAGCCCTGGAATGAAGTGGGAGGCAGCAGCAGTCGTTTAACCCTGGTTCAACCCATGGCAGTCAACCCTCGTTCACAATCTGTCTGCTGCATTGTGCACCTCTCAAAGTTTCCAAGTGCTTTTCAAAGGTAGCCCTGCATGCCAGCATGGTACTCATGCCTCAGTGTTACCAGAGCATGGGTGAGCATGGTGCCGAACTTAGTACAGACACCTTATCGGCATAGCCCACTGCAGCCCAGAGCAAAGTTGAATGTGAATCACAACCCTTATCACCCAGCTCCCCAAAAACAAGGGAAAGTGGGACAAGCTTCGCTAAGGTCAGAAAGGATCTCCGTGTTCCCTAATGTTCCCATTGCTCTGAAGAGCAGATAAGCAAATACAATCCCTGACATACATGACCAATTAGAGAGTCTTTAATGTGTAAACTATATGTGATGTCATTTGGGGTATAAGACCTTCTGCCCTTCCTGGTTATGGCAGAATACAGCTTCAGAATTGCTGAAGTGCTAAGGTACTCAGCCCTGTGTTCCCTATTTCAATGCATTAAACAGATATTCATCTAACTCGTTGAGACTCCGACTATGTGTTTCCAATTCGGCAACGGGAGCACGCAGACAGATTTGTGTATCAAGCGTGAGGGCCTTGCAGAAAGAAACGGGCTTGTTTTGCTCGGCTTTTGAGAGAAAAAGACACTTCTTACAATTCAGAGGAAAGCTTTAAACTTGGCTGCGCAGATAGCTGCATATGAGCCAGGGGTCCACCCCCCCCTTCCCCCACCCCCAGCTTTCACGTCTTGTATGTGCATTAGCAATACTGGCTCTAAGGACACTCCTTTTCAGGGGTGTGCAGCTGCCTCCAACACAGGTTGGACGGATCCTGCTCCTGTGGTTTGATAAGCAGTGCAAGCCTCCATCCTGGCTGGCATCCATCCTTTGAAACCTTCTTATCTCCCATCCTCCCATTTTGCCCCATTTCCCTTCTTTTATCTGACCTGTTTTGAGCACCAGGGGCGGTTACCGTGTCTCAATCTCAGCCAAGACTCACCCCCAACATGTTTCCTGATCTCGGACTCTGCTCTGGAACGTGCAGAAGATAAAGAACGCGGACTGCTCTGTTTCAAGGCAAAGTACAAATCCCCGCGTAGTCATAATCCTTTCTTGGTGGCCTTGAGCCGAATCTCAGTTTACTATCACAATTAAGTATAGAGCGTCATAGCATAGAGAGCCAATTTGGTGTAGTGGTTATGTGCGCGGAGAACCGGGTTTGATTCCCCACTCCTCCACTTGCAGCTGCTGGATGACCTTGGGCAAGCCAGAGTTCTGTCAGAGGTGTTCTTGAAAAGAGCAGTTTCTGTCAGAGCTCTCTCAGCCCCACCTACCTCACAGGTTGTGGGGAGGGGAAGGGAAAGGAGTTTGTGAGCCGCTCTGAGACTCCGAGTGAAGGGTGGGGTATAAATCCAAACTACTACTACTACTCTTAAAAAAAAAAACACTTCTGATGAATTCACCAGCTCAAACAGCTGCCTGACACTTTTCTCCTGTAGGACGTGACTGTGTTGCACTACCAAGCCCCCCAATTGGCTGCTTCCTGCCTGGCCTCGGTGTTCCAGGGTTCCATCGCAGATGCTCTGGTGCTGGATGTGGCTTGTGGCACAGGGCTTGTGGCCCAGGAGGTAATGGGGTCCCCTGTCTCACCTGGGGTTGCATCTTAGTCTGGGCTCTTGGGAGCAGTGTTCCCTCTAAGCTGGGTTAGTGTGAGCTAGCTCACAGTTTTTTAGCCTCCAGCTCACACATTTTTGTCTTAGCTCAGGAAGGAGGGCTCCAGAGCAAACTAATTGATGCAGTGGCCAAATCGCTCACTCACAACTTTAACGCCAGTAGCTCACAAAGTAGAATTTTTGGTCAGAAAACTCCACACCTTAGAGGGAGCATTGGTTGGGAGGCTTACCAAGTGCCCACTAATGGTGCGCAATCTCCTGGTAATTGTGGCTGATGCCCACTGACAGCAGTGCCTGTACTATTACATCACTATTGGTTCCTGGCAGTGTTCCCTCTAAGCTGAGTTAGTGTGAGCTAGCTCACAGGTTTTTAGTCTCCGTGTCTTAGCCCAGGAAGGATGGCTCCAGAGCAAACTGATCTATGCAGTAGCCAAATTACTTGCTCACAACTTTAATGCCAGTTGCTCACAGAGTAGAATTTTTGCTCACAGGACTCCACAGCTTAGAGGGAACATTGGTCCTGGCTACATTGGATTTTTCTGACCAAGTGAGAAAGGTACACAATTGAACCATTACTATAGGAAGGTGTACCTGACCATGGCAGCAAACCAGCAAGAATGAGGCCTCTGATTAATACCTTTGCCTTTGGTCTCAGGCAATAAGCATGTAAAAATTTCATCTTGGTCAATTTATAAGAAATGATTACTACATTGTGATGTCAGAAGCTATTCTGTAATATCCTTTGTTTGACCACCAAGGAAGGCTGATGGGCCAAAATGTGTATGGTCAGGGTCAGTAATGGTCAGTTTTGGCTGTTACTGTACAATTTGATTCTTAATTGAGGCTATCACCAGGGCCAGTATCTGTTTTTTAATCTACTTCGTAATAAGTCCGTGTATATTGTTGTATATCTGTCAACATGTAATGTTTTTAATTTGACTAACAGAATTATTGGGCCGATACATTCAGATCTTCTTAACCTTTGGGTTCTGAAAACAATGCCCGTAGACCGGGGTCCAAGTAGCACCCCCAAGCTACAAACCAAAGGCCCAAACCACCATCCACGTAATACCCTTTACTAAGATCTACCCAATGACATGTCACAATGTGCAAGCTTTCGGGTTCCCCAGAACTCTTCCGCAGACCAAAAGATGTAAAGCAAATATTCACAAGCTCCTGGTGTAAAGATCTGCCCAGGCTGGCACATGGTGGAAATGGTGGCAAGCCAAGAAGATTAGGCATTGAGCTGTTATAAGCCAAGGGCCATAAAAAGCAAGAGGCAGTCAAGCAATTCAACTCTGTAGCAACAGTTCCATAGCAACGTGATTTGTGCCATGTTCTAAGCTGCAGGCAAGGGGTTTCTGCTGTTTCCATGGCCTGGACGGAAGCCATGGGATGTTGGAACTTGCACGCCGGAAGGAGCTGTACCAGGAGCTGAAGCAGTGCATGCTGGGCCAGGAAGCCTTGCCCGCATCCTCAGGTAACACAGCCAGGAAGGAGCTGGAAGTGGGAAGGAGAGGCTGAGGTGGACAGGAAGCTCTCTCTCAGGGGATTGCTTCCTTTCACTCCCTCCTCGCCTTCTTCTTCCTCGCGGCTGAGCATCATTCCTTCCACCCCAGGCTTCTACGATGCCGTTCTGATCGTAGGGGCTCTCAGTGAAGGGCAGGTGCCCACCAGCGTCATCCCAGAGCTGCTTCGTGTCACCAAACCAGGTAAGGGCTTTGGCAAGACAAGCTTGATTTCTGGGGGAACCCAGGGAGGACAGGGATTCATCGGGACACTTGGCAGAACTGGGGTGGACCAGATATCCACCCAGCCCAGCACAGAACCCCCAACAGCGGCCAGCGGTAGAAAGATGCAGTCAGGTCAGGAAACAGCCAGGCCTGTGGTTTGTCTCTGGTGGCTGGTGATCTGAGGTAGCTTGCTTCTGACTACAGGAGTGCCGTTCCACACTGGTTGAAGATGGTTTGTCTCCAGCAGTTGGCGATCTGTGGTAGACTGCCTCTGACCACAGAGGCTCCATTCCAGACTCGCTCTCTTCTGTGGCTCTTGGAAGGATAACATTCCTCCGCCCTACATCCTGAGGAATCTGTGCTCCTTAAGGACAGAAAGCGAGGCAGGCTCATTCCCTTTCCCTGCCTTCCCATTTCTCTCACCTGTAGGGTCCCAGCTACTTTGCAGGACAGATGCAGTGGGAAGCTGGCAGTTTTGGAATTCATTAATTTGACTGCATTCCCAGGTTTGGTACACGCGGCAAGGAAACTAGTCGCTGTTAAGATCTTTGTTGCGTGCAGCGGAGGTATTGTTTGTCGCTCAGGAGACTCAGGGCTCGGTTTCCATTGTCTTCTGTTGCCGCAGCCTTAAGGCGCAGAGGCCTCTGGCTGTATGGCTGATTTGTAGACCGTAGCCGGGGCCTTCAATACTATAAAATAAGCTGTGGAAAGAGAGAACTGTACATCGGGGTTGAAAGGAGGGGCCAGTCCGATTAACTGAAAGCAATAACTACCTGTAAACCCTGATTCAATGCCTGAGAAAATCTGCTGAATGTATTAACGGCTCCCACTTCCACAGACTTTTCTTAATTTAATTTAGTATTCTGTGGCATTTTTAACCCAGATGCTGGACAATCTCTGACCCCTTCTTGTAGCTCAACAGCAGCTGCGGGAGACACCCAGGTCTGGATCCAGGCTGTGAATTAGGGAGGTGGGGATTTACTCTTTTTTTTTTTCCCTGGCCTTCTGTAGCCCCCAGAGGAGCTGGTATTTGGCCTCTGGAGGAAATATTGCTTTTTCCTTCAGTGGGGCATAGAGCAGCTCCAAGGATCAGGAAAACATCCCAGATGCTGTGCTTGATGGGGGCCCTCTTTGGTCCGATGCAGCAAGACAGTCAGGATTTGGTGTCTGCGGTCACTAGATGGTGCTACTGCCCTGAGAGGCTTTTCTAAGTAGGCTGTTGACTGGGAGCTGGGGAAGGTGGACAGCTAAGTCGGCTTGTTTGGATCAGCTTCCCTTGTCTTCCCTGCGGCCTAGCTCTGCCCAGAGAGATTTCCAGGCCTTAATCTCTTGCTGTGGTTGAATCTTGCTCCTGCAGGGGAAACACGGAAGGATTGGGGGGGGGGGGGGGGGAGTCTCTGCTTCCAGTTCACAGGAAAGGGACAAGGCCGGAATGGATGGGTAGATGGTATGCTGAGGTGATGGTGGTGGTTTGGGTTGGGCCAGAGGCCCCTGACCTTTTTGAGCCTGTGGGCAGCTTTGGAATTCTGACAGAGCATTGTGGACGCAGCCCCGAACGATAGGGTTGCGAAGTCTGAAGTGGCGCTGGAGCGGGGGACTCCAGTGCCGGTCCAGGAGTGTGTGTGCGCTCGCGAAGTGCGCGCGCTGCAACCACATCACTCGGAAGGGACGCGACCAGGCCGGGCACGCTGGGGCGGGGCCACGACCATCCTAGGGAAAAACATAGAGTTTTCCCTCGGATGACCGTGGCCCCGCCCCCAACGTGCCCGGTGTGGTCGCGTCACTTCCGGGTGACGTGCACGTCGCGTACTTTGGGGGTTCCCCCCGGGGCCCGATCCACCGCCGGCGGGGAACGGGCCTCTGGGGCAGGGTTTTCCCCGCCCCCCGGGGGGACTTGGCAAACCTACCGAACGAGCTGCCACAAAATGGTTGTCTCAGGAGGTGGAGCCAGCAACAAAATGGCTGCCACCGCTTCTCTTCAGTCACACAAGTGAAGCGCCTTGTGTTGTGGTGGCAGCCTTTTAGAAATCTGCACAGCTCTCTAATGGTCAATCAGAAGGCTCCACCCACTTCCTAAAACCACTTGGTGGGCTCCAGGAAAGGTGTTTGCTGGCACCGTGGAGCCCACGGGCACTACATTGGGTACCCCTGGGTTAGACAGTGTTGCTGAAGGAATAATCCTGGTTAGCCAGGATTCTCTCCCATCTGCCCTACAGTTCTTATGTGATGAGCAACTAGTTTGACCTGTGGAGGGCAGAGGCAAAGCACACCCTATGAGGGACCAGTTGGCTTCCAGACCCATTTCTCCCCAGCTCTTTTCCTCCCAGAAAGGGGGAGAAGGGATAGCACAATTCACCTCCATCTCCCTAGTGTTCCGTCTCCACGAGCGAGGAAATGCCTCAGAAAGATATTGCAAGACAAAGGCCAAGAAGAGAAGCAGCAGAGAGATGCGCAGTCTGGATTTTTCCTGCTGCCCTCCCTCTGTGTTCAAGAAGCAAGGAAGTGAGAGTTTAGCAGTACGAAGGGCCAGATATTTCCCTGCAAGGGGCCGGATTCAGGTCCAGGGCTTCTCTTGCCCACCCCCTCCCCCTGCCAGCTACATGCCTGTATGTGCCTGTGTGATGTTTGATCACCTCTTCACCTCACAGGGGGCTTTTTGTGCCTGACCACGCGGACCAACCAAAGCAACCTGTGGTACAAAAGCCAGATGCAGCAGCTGCTGGATGACCTGGAGCAGCGAGGATTGTGGGAAAAGGTCAAGGTGCAAGAAGTCAAACAGTGGGAGAGGGCGACATCGGAGCAGGAAGCCCAGGGGGGCGCAGACTACATTTCTGGGGTGATTTACCTGTACCGGAAGACTCCGAGTGTCAGCTTTTGAGGGAGTGCCTTAACCCTCTGCTTGCTGGGAGATTCCCCAAAGCGGCTTTGGTCCAGTAGGTGGCCAGGAGAGGCTCACGGGAAGAGCTGGCTTTTCCAAAGAGCTTAGTTCCAGACCCAGTTTTTCCTACCAGGACTCAGTTTGGGAACACGTGGAAGCAATAATAAAGCAAACACGTTCCTTGGGTCATAGACAGAGCGCCTTTCCTTTACCGCCACAAGCCTGTCCAGCCATACTTCTCAGGGTTGTCAGCCCCAGGTTTGGAAATTCCAGGAGATTTGGGGGCAAAGCCTGGGGGGAGTACTTGGCCGGGGTCATGATGCTGTCGAGTCCCCCTCCCAGAGCTGCCATTTCCCTCAGGGGGACTGATCCCTGTCGTCTGGAGATCAGTTGTAATTGCAGGAGGCTGGCAACCCGAAGACTTGCGCATCCGTCTCTGAAGGCGTGCCTTCCGGAGACTGCCAGCTCCTCTCTTCTGGGGGTGTTTCCAAAGTCGTATATTTGCAAAGTAAAAGTACTTGTCCTTTGAATCTCATGCTCTCCAAAATCAGAGTTGGGGCTTATTGGGTTGAGCAAAATAGACGTTCAAGGATTCCGAAAATTGAAGAGTGGATTAAGAAACTGTTGTTTGCAGTTGAAATGGACAAAATGACAAGGAAATTGAATAACATGGAAGCAGAAGAGTTTTTTAATGATTGGAAAGATTTAAAAGAAGCATTGGGAAGTAAAAGGCAATTTATTCTGTTTTGAGAATTATTGAATACAGAACTTTTTAGAGTTTTTCTGAGAGTTATGATAGGTAAAGAAATAATTGTGATAATGAAATAAGAGTTACCTAGTGAACTATTGGAAAAAAATGTAATGGAAACAAAAAGAAATTAGAAGGGAGTAAACAGGAGGTTGAAGAAATTAGAAGTAAATGTGCAGGAGGTCGGAGCACTGTGGGAAGTCGCATATAAGGGAGGGGAAAAGGGAGGGGGGATAGATGTAACAGGGATAAATGTAGAAAATTTAATGCTGATTATGATTCCCCACTCCTCCGCTTGCACCTGGCTGGATGACCTTGGGCAAGCCATAGTTCTGATAAGAGCTATTCTCGAAAAAGAGCAGTTTCTGTCAGAGCTCTCTCAGCCCCACCTAACAGGGTGTCTGCTGTGGGGAGGGGAAGGGAAAGGAGTTTGTAAGCCACTCCGAGACACCTTTGGGTAGTGAAGGGAGTAGCAGGGAAAGAAGGCTGCAGTGCTGCCACCTACTGTTCACCTTCTACTTCCCCCCCCCCTTCTCATTTCCATGCCCCGAAATCCCAAGTAGGGGAAGCAAATCTGGCTTTGCCTCTTTCTCAGTTGTATTTCTGATACTTCCCTTCACCTGCAGAGCAGCTAATAGAAAAGACCCGTCTAGCCCCAATCTAACAAAAGCCAGTCAAGTCACCTCTGGGTGCTCCCAAGCAGGTTGCGTCTATCGCCTGGTGTTTGTCCCCAGCATCTGATATACTGCCTCTTTACATGGAGGTGCTGTTTAGTTTTGAAAGGGTTGGGGGTGAAAGGAGGCAGCAGCTCCCCTTCTTTCTGAAGGCACCAGATAGAGATTAGATATACCATTTTAGATACGCCATCTTGATGAAAGATTTTGTTTAGAACATCTAGAGCACTTATGTTTTCTGTAATTTTTGTAATTTTGTAACAATGGTTTTATGGTTTTAACGGTTTTATGTGTGGCGTATGCCTAACTGTGAGCCGCCCTGAGCCTGCATTGCGGGGAGGGAGGGCTATAAATTGAAATTATAAATAAAATAAAATAAAAAGATTGGATGGAGTAGGGATGTTTCCCAAAGTGTTCACTGCTTTTGGGGTGTGCTGCGAACCAGCAGCTGCATGCTTCACTAAGAAGAACACGCCGGAGCTGCCTCTGAGCATGTGCAAAGTGTATATCTGTCCAAACGTACACTGCCTATACAGCTGCAGTTTATGGCGCAGGGCTGAGACTCACTTTTCTGGTGCCATTGTCCTGTAGGGGGAGGGGCTTGTCCTTAAGCTGTGAGGGAACACCTTGTCCCTCTGCTTGCGGAGAGTCTTCTTGGGGAGTGGAGTACGAACAAGGAGCCATCACAGACAAGCCAGCACTGGCTTTTAATCCCGTAACAGGCGAGAAAGTGTCAAGGTGTAGTGGGGGAAGTATCGGACTGCATCCTGGGAGACCTGGGTTCGAATCGTCATTTCTACCACGGACGCTCACTGACCTTGGGGCCAGCACAAACTCGCAGCCTGGCCTACCTCACAGGGTGGCTGTAGGAAAATGGAGGAGGGGCAAACAGTGTTCTAAGCCCCCTTTGAGTCCTAGCCGGGGAGAAAAGCGGGATACTTTTATGTGCACGTACATTTGGAAAATGGACTTCGTAAACCCGAAGTTGTGAAGGATGCCAGAATGTGTGGCTGAGGCTTTTTCTTCTTTTAAGCAAAAACCCAAACATGACTACCCCTGACAAAGGCTTTGTTCTGCGGACAGAGGGCAGTCCCATTTGGAGTCACCAGACTGGTTCCCCCAGCGGGTTTATGACTCCATTGGCTTACATGTGGGCAGGAAGAAAGAGCGTGGAAGGGAAGCGCCCCCTCGATAGTGGCTTAGCTTAATAACAAGCAGAGGGCCATAAACGAAATCCCGGAGGCTGAACCAGATCCACCTAGAGAACGGCAGAGTGCTGTGTGACAACAGACGGGCCCTCTGTGTGACGCCGGCCAGAAAGTCTTTGAGACAAATTAGTGGCACTGTTCTCCCAGACAGCATGGCAGGGGGCAGGGCTATTTTTGGGCAGGAATGCACAGGAATTAGGATTGGCTACATTAGGGGTGTGTTGCCTAACATGCAAAGGAGTTCCTGCTACCAAAAAAGCTCTGGGTTTTGACAACAAACAAGGTAAACAGAATAAGAAGCAAAAGGTGGGTGTGGCTGGATGACCACACTTCTGGTAACATGTGGGTGTGACCTAATATGCTAATGAGTGGTGCTGTCAGGGGTGTGGCCTAATGTGCTAATGAGTTTCTGCTATTGGGTGTGGCCTAATATGCTAATGAGTTCCTGCTGGGCTTTTTCTACAAAAAAAGCCCTGGCAGGGGGTAAACCAGTGCCTGGACCATGGGCAGAGCAGGACATTAAAATGGCCCAACAGCAAGAACTGCCGGGAATGACAGGCATCGGCTCACCCGTGGAGCAAGAGGAGCCAAGAAGTGGTGTCGTGCTCACTTTTGCCACTGTTGGCCAGGCCTGAACTGAGTGGCCCCTCCAGTGGGGGCAAAGCCCGTCAGGCCCGGCTCTGTTTGTTCCTGCCTGCTGGTGGCCCCTCCTGGGCAGAGGCCTGCAGTGAACTTTCCCTGTCAGTTAAGTAGCCAGCCCACTTCAGGCTTGGACTGTACCACATCTGACACTCACACTGCGCCCGTCTAAGTCCACCGGCATAGAACCATTGGCACCTTTCCTCTTGTGTGTGTGTGTGTGTGTGTGTAAAGTACCGTCTAGTCACAGCTGATTCATGGTGACCTCATATGGTTTTTAGGGCAAGAGATGTTTCAGGGGTGGTCTGTCACTGCTTGTCTCTGCGTAGCAACCCTGGACTTCCTTGCTGGCTTCCCACCCAAGTGCTAACTAGGGCCAACCAATCCTGTTCTGCTTCTGAGATCTGACAAGATGGGGCTGTCCTGGGCCATCCTCGTCAGGAGGACAACTTTTCCCTTGGCATGTCAGATTTCTATGCGCAGGGGTTATTTTAGTTTACAGAGGAACATTCCCTTTTACAAGCCTCCAGCCTGCAGTGCAGTCCAGACCAATGTTTCCTCTAAACTGAGTTAGTGTGAGCTGGCTCACAGTTTTTTAGCTTCCAGCTCACACACTGTTGTCTTAGCTCAGGGAGGATGGCTCCAGAACAAACTGATTTATGCAGGAGCCAAATCGCTTGCTCACAACTTTAGTGCCAGTAGCTCACAAAGTAGAATTTTCGCTCACAGGACTCCACAGCTTAGAGGGAGCATTGGTCCAGACTCTCCCTCTTTGCTGTTTGGGAGAACCAGTTTTTAGCCAGCCCAAGGAAAACTGAATATAACAGAAGAAGCACCCCAAATTCATGCCACAGGAAGTGGTGGCGGCTACAAGCATGGACGGCTTCAAAAGGGAGATAAGCATATGGAGCAGAGGTCCATCAGTGGATATTAGCCACAAGGTATAGATAGGGGCTCTGGGGCAAGTGATGCTCTGTCTTCTTGGTGCTTGGGGGGGTCAACAGTGGGAGGGCTTCTAATGTCCTGGCCCCACTGCTGGACCTCCTGATGGCACTGGTATTTCTGGCCACTGTGTGACACAGAGTGTTGGACTGGATGGGCCTTTGGCCTGATCCAACATTGGCATCTCTTATGTTCTTATGTTCTTATTTGATTAAAGCAGCAAGCCATTTTAAAAAGGAAATCTAGGTGAACTGGAATAGATTGCATTTCCCACCACCGCTTAGATGGCAATCCCATTTTGTTTTCTCTGGCTCTTGAGGGAAAATGGAGCTTCCGGAAAGAAGCAGAGGTGTGCTTTCAGCTTTACTGCTTGTTTTAATGTTTTTATAACCTCGCTAAATGTTATATTAGGTGACTTCAGGAAGGTGGGAAAAGACAGAATGTTCCAAAGTGGCAACGGACGGACGGGTGTGGTGAAAACCTGTTAATTATTGCCAGAGTCTATTCGTTTTGTACTGCTTCAAAAGGGGAATAAAATTTTAAAGGGCAGAAGACACATACACACATGCATCCAAGATCATGAGGACAAAACGCCTGGCGGAGAGAGTACACAGTGACAGAAAGTGCAAGCTGGGAAGGGCCTTTGAATCACACAGCTCTGTATAGGCCAGCGGCACTTTTGTGTGTGTGTTTGCATGCCTGGAAGTCATGGCAGCTTCTGGCAACCCCAGTGGGGTTTGGATGTTTCAGAGAGGTGGCTTGATAACCTGCCTCTGCCTCCCGGCCCCGGTATTTCTTGGAGGTCTCCCTTCCAAGTACTTGCCAGGGTCAACCCTGCTTAGCTTCCAAGATCTGATGAGATCAGGCTTTCCTCGGCTATCCAGGTCAGGGCCCAGTTAGCTTTTTATGGTGCACTCCAGTTCTGGGATTCTGCTGCATACAATTGTTATAAAATATAATTTGCTGTCATTCAGCCTGGACAAGGGGAGGAGACGAGTTAGGCCCCCCCAAGACTTCCAGCAACACTAGAACTGACCCAGGACCAGTGTTCCCTCTAAGCTGAGTTAGTGTGAGCTAGGTCACAGTTTTTAGCCTCCAACTCACACACTTTTGTCTTCGCTCAGGAAGGACGGTTCCAGCACAAACTTAATTTATGCAGTAGCCAAGTCGCTCGCTCACAACGTTAATGCCAGGAGCTCACAACGTAGAATTTTTGCTCACAAGACTTCACAGCTTAGAGGGAGCATTGCCCAGGACATTTGCCCCCAAAGTCTTATAGTGTGGGATCTAAGGGCGCCTCCTCTTTGCCCAGATGCTTGGTTTGCAGTCCAGAAGTTACGGCTTTTGCTGACAGCTGGGTCTTTAAAGGAAATCCTCAGCTACGGAGGCTTAGTAGGATCTGTTTCTTCTCCTTTGAGTCAAGACAGTCGCCGCTTTTTTGCACCTGTCTCTGTGCTCAGGGCGCGCCCCTCCTCCCGCGAGCCCTCCACTTTTTAGAATGAACTGTCTGTATTAAAATGCCGAATTAAGCACAGCTGGGGACACGCTCTTTTTTCGTGGCACAAACACTGCTGCCACGTGCAATCGCCAGTCAGACGGCATAAGAAAAAACTTTTCACACAAGACATCTCTGGGGACAGCAGAATAACTGGATGTGTGCAGAAAAACCCAGAAGACCAGGAAACAAGCAGATAGTACCTCGGATATTTTTTTTTGAAATGTTTGTTTTTAAATGCCCAGTTATGCACAGCTAGGACATCCAGTCCATTCGCCTTGTCAATCAGAGGGCATGAGAATAAACTTTCATGAGACAGGTAAGTACCACAGGTTTTTAAAAGGTTTGTTTTACACTGCCGAGTTACGCGACTAGGACACACGCCCCTTTCACATGGCCTAAGCACTGCTGGTGTGTAGAATCATCAGTCGGAAGGGCATGAGAATAAACTCACGAGACAGATAGTACCACAGGTTTTTAAAAGGTTTGTTTTAAAATGGCAAACTACACAGCTAGGATACAAGCTTCTTTCACATGGCATAAACATTGCTGGTGTGTACAATTGCCAGTCAGAGGGGCAATAGGAGAATAAACTTTCGTGAGACAGATCGTACCACAAACTTTCATGAGACAGATCGTACCACAAACTTTCATGAGACAGATCGTACCACCTGAAGAACTGGGTGAGAAGGAGGACTACCTGCTCCCATTGCTAGATGGAGGACAGTGTAGTGGAGCAGCAGTGACCACCACATTGATAGGGATGGGAGTGAGGACGAGGCAGTGGGAAATACACACACACCCATTTGTCACACAAGGCCACCGCCTCACCGCGCCTCACACTCTTAAGGCATATCTGTACCAGGCCCGTAGCTAACGCGGGGCCTGTAGGGCCTGGCCTCCTAGCATTTCTTCTGGGTCCCCTCTCTCCAGGGCCAGTCCCAAATTGAATTAATGTGATTAATTTTGATTTAATTAGCTGAGACCCCGCCAGGCCCCCTCCCCCCAAAATCCCTTCCTACGGGGCTGATCTGTACTAAGGTACAGTGTGCTGTCGAGTCGCAACTAGCTCATGGCCACCCCGTGAAGTCCCCCCCCCCGTGGGGTTTCCAAGGCAAGAGATAAGAGGAGGAGGAGGAGGAGATTGGATTTATACCCCGCCCTTCACTCAGAGTCTCAGAGCAGCTTACTTCCCACAACAAGTCGACCTGTGAGGTAGGTGGGTCTGAAAGAGCTCTGAGAGAACTGCTCTTGGGAGAACAGCTCTGAGAGAACTGTGACTGGCTCAAGGTCACCCAGCTGGCTGTCTGTGGAGGAATGGGGAATCAAACCCAGTTCTCCGGATTAGAGTTTGCCACTCTTGACCACTACACCACAGCTGGCTCTCAACCAGGCAGGGGTGGTTTGCCATAGCCTTCCTCTGGTATCTGTATAACAGGCTACTTAAATGTGTTTATGAATCATTCCCTCTTCCTCCTAGGCAAGTTCTTGGTCTTGAGGGATCTCTCGGCTGGGGTGTCTAAAAGAAGCTTCTCTCAAAACTTCAGTTCCCGGTAGGGTTGCGAGCAACTGGGAGAGAAAAATACACCTTGCCCCTTAATGTGTGAGAACGGACTTTTGAAGCTTTTTGTGGCACAGGAGTAAATATCACCAGGTAAATAGCTTCCCTTTAAGGGACGTTCAAGGGGCAGGACTTTTCTTCTCTCCAGGTTGATGGCAACCCTAGTTCCCAGGATTCTCTGGGGAAAGCTGTGCTAGCGAAAACAATATAAAACACATACTCATTGTGTAGCAGGATCTATTTCCACTAACAGCATCGATATGTTCCGCAAATCACACAAGAATGGGCTGGCATGGACCGTTTCCTCAGCGCCAAACACCCTCCACGCTCGAGCTGTGAGAGAGAGATGTGGAGGGTTTGGGAACACCGGTTGAGCATCAGTCAGCCTCTGTGATCTCCCTTTGCCTGTCAGAGTCCCGGAGAAAGGAGAGGTCCTCCGTGAGGTACAGAGGGAGAGTCGCTTTCTGAAGGAAGCTACACATAGTCCTTCCGGGCATAGCTCCCCGGGTTGGAGTGTTTTGCCACACAATATCTCACCAGGTGGGGTTTCTTGTCCTTGTTTTGAGGGAAGAGGCAGCAGAGAGTGGATCCCCCAAACACCAAGAGGGCACTGGCCGCCCAGCCCACATACAGCGCGATGCCCAGCTCTCGTTTCAGGGCTTCGGGCACCAGCGGGTTGTAGAAGTTGCTGATGATGGAGCTGGCCGACCAAGACACGGGAACCAGAAGAGCCAGCCCTGCCAGGATGAAGACCATGCCGGCCACCGCCGAGACCTTGGCCTTGGCGCTCCTGTCCTCTATGCAGCGGGTGCACTCGGCACCAGCGATGGCGATGAGGAGGGCCAGGAAGGCCATGGCGATGGAGACCACCACGAGGGCACGGGCGGCCTGCAGGTCCGACGGGAGGTCCAACAAGGAGTCGTAGATCTTGCACTGCATCTGGCCGGTGCTCTCGTAGACGCAGTTCATCCATAGGCCTTCCCAGAAGACCTGCGCCACGATGATGTTGGAGCCGATGAAGGCCGTCATCTTCCACATGGGCAGGGCGCAGGCCAAGATGGCCCCCAGGCAGCCCAAGACCGACAGGGCCAGCCCCACCAGCTGCAAGGCCAGGACCGCCATGGCTGGAAGAGAGCACAGGGGTTGGTGAGGAGGAACAGGTAGGGCTGATGGAGAGGGGTGTGAATAGGGTTGCCAATCGCCAGTTGGGGGCAGGGGGTCCCCTGGTTTGAAGGCTCTCCCCCCACTTCAGAGTTATCAGAAAGTGGGCGGGGGGAATGTCTGCTGGGCACTCCATTATACCCTATGGAGACCGGTCCCCATAGGGTATAATGGAGAATCAATCCATAGGTATCTGGGGCTCTGGGGAAGCTGTTTTTTGAGGTAGAGGCACCGGATTTTCAGCATAGTGCCTGGTGCCTCTCCTCAACCTCCCCCCCCCCAGTTTCAAAAAGATTGGACCAGGGGGTCCCATTCTATGAACCCCAAAAGAAGGTGCCCCCATCCTCCATTATTCCAATGGAGGGAAGGCATTTAAAAGGAGCACCGTCCCTTTAAATGTGACGGCCAGAACTCCCTTTGGAGTTCAATCATGCTTCACCCTCCCCTCTCCCGGAGGCTCCTGGAAAGTCCCCCAGCAGCTTGTTAGCCTCAACTGACAACCCTAGGTGTGAATCCAGTCCTCCTCACCCCCGCACCACCACAATTTATTTTTCTTTTACTTCATTTATACCCCACCTAAGCCACCTTACATCCTTCTCCTTTCTTCCATTTTATCCTCATAACAACCCTGTGAGGTAGGTTAGGCCGTGAGTGTGTGACTGGCCCACAGATCACCCAGCAAGCTTCCATGGCAGAGTAGGGACTCGAACCTGGGTCTCTCAGATCCTGGTCCAACACTCTAACCACTTTGGGTTGCCAAACCCCAGGTGGCACCTGGAGATCTCCTGCTATGACAACTGATCTCCAGGCAACCAAGATCCGTTCCCCTGGAGAAAACGGCTGCGGTGGAGGGTGAACTCTGTGGCATCACGCCCTGCCGAGGCCCCTCCCCTCCCCAAACCCCACCCTCCCCAGGCTCCACCCCCCAAATCGCCAGGGATTTCCCAACCCAGAGCTGGAAGCCCTATCACCTCTACACCATGCCATCTCAATATCCTGAGCCAAACTATGTGGCAAGGAAATCACCCTGTCCCACCCATCCCTCTTCCCTCCTCTCTCTCTGCCCACATTTCCCTGTGATGCTCTTGCCTGTGATCTTCAGTCCTCCGGCTTTGCCACCCTCCAACGCCAAGTCTCCCGCTCATGTAAATGACTCTGCTCATTCATTCTCCTTTCCAGCCTCTCCCAAAACAACTATGAGGTGTTTCCCAGTCCATCCTTCCAACCTCTTTTCAAAGCCTACCTGTCCTAGGAAAACTTTGGCTTACCCTCCCCCAACCTCCTACCTCCCAACTGGCAAGCAGTTCATCCTCTGAAGGTGCCATTTTCTCCAGAGGAACTGATCTCTGTCCTCTGGAGATTCCTTGTCATTCCAGAAGAACTGTGGGCTCCACTGGAGGGCTGGCAACCCGGCCCGTAGCCAGGATTTTGTGGCTTGTGGGGCAATCTTTTTTTTCTGGTAGGGCTGCCATTATTTGCCATAATGGTGTGGGGATGCTCTTGAGAAGAAGGGGGTGTGTGGCAGCACGTGCCCCTCTCCCTCCCCTCCTGCAATATTTAAAGGGCCCTTCAGCTAATCGGCAGGGAGCTCATGGCCTGTCCGATCAGCCGGAGGGCCCTTTAAATCTTGCAGGAGGGGAGGGAGAGGGGCACGTGCTGCCACACCCCCCTTCTTCTCAAGAGCATTTAAAGGGATCCTTTAAATGCTTTTGAGAAGAAGTGGGGGGCCTTTAAGGAAGGGGGTGGAGCTCCGAATAGCCCCACCATAGCTACAGGCCAGTTGGCAACCCTCTCTGTGTAGCCCTCCCACCCAGTTTCCTCTTTAAATTAGACCCCTGCTTGACAAATGTAGGGCAGATCTGAGTTCAAATGTGTACACACACCAGATTGGTGACCATCACTTGCAGCTTTGGCTTTCAAAGAGAGATGAGACCAATTCATGGGATCGGACTGGAGGGGAGTTGAAAAATGTATTCCCTGCATATTCTCCTCCAAGACCTTCTCAGGCAGCTCACAAAATATGTCATTAAACGATGATTAAAAGGAAACCCTACTGTAGTTGGTACATTATTGATTTTTTTAAAAAATCTCAGTGGCTGTTGACCAGGCTATGAAGGCATCAGTTTCAGGGGCAAAATACCGCTGAGGGCCAGCGGCTTGGAGACAAACAACACGGCCACAGCCTTGCAAGGAGAGTGCCGTTTGGGTGTTGCTCAGGAAGAGAAGCTGTCTTGCATCATGTGTTTTGCTTTGATCCACCAGGCGCTCTTGTGAAACCTTGGGTGGCAACTGTGAGGCTTCAGAAGCCCTTTGAGGTAGTGCAGAGCACCCGAAGCAAAGGAAGAGAGGAGACCACCAAATGCAAGCTGGGTGGGAAGGGTAGAACTGCCCCAGAACAGGGAATCTCTTCACTGAACGTTTGTGGGCTACAGAAGCTGCCGTATACCAGGCGGTGCTGCTGTACGCGCCCAGAAACACAGGCTGGGCGGATTTTGCAACCGGAAAGCGATTCCGATGCTGCCTACACACCAGTTTCTGCACCCCAAATAGATTTTGCAAGCCTTGCTTTTAATCCACAGGTGACACATACTACAGGGGAGGCATACTCTAATAAGGCCTGATACTGTCCTGGTGGCATTTGCAACCTGCAGACTCTCCTCTGCCCTAGGAAGGATGAGCGCAGATTCTTGATTGACCAACCTCAGTATTGTCTCCTTGGGCTCTTCGGGGTCTCAGGAAGCTCTTTCCAAACCCCTGCAGCCCTTGAGCTGGAGAGGCCCAGAAGTAAACCAGTACCTGCCTGCAAAGCCCCTTGCTCCAGGATTGCGCGTCTCCACTGCAAATGTTGTGGGGCCAAGGCAGTCAACAGCCAGCAAATCACCTCCCCCCCTGCTGCTTTTCCCTGCTTAAGAGAACATAAGAACATAAGAGATGCCAATGTTGGATCAGGCCAAAGGCCCATCCAGCCCAACTCTCTGTATCACACAGTGGCCAGAAATACCAGTGCCATCAGGAGGTCCACCAGTGGGGCCAGGACATTAGAAGCCCTCCCACTGTTGACCCCCCCCCAAGCACCAAGATGACAGAGCATCACTTGCCCCAGAGCCCCTATCTATACCTTGTGGCTAATAGCCACTGATGGACCTCTGCTCCATATGCTTATCTAATTCCCTTTTGAAGCCGTCCATGCTTGTAGCCGCCACCACTTCCCGTGGCAGTGAATTCCAAGTGTTAATCACTCTTTGGGTGAAGAAGTACTTCCTTTTATCCGTTTTAACCCGACCGCTCAGCAATTTCATGGAGTGCCCACGAGTTCTTGTATTGTGAGAAAGGGAGAAAGTACCTCTTTCTCTACCTGCTCTTTCCCATGCATAATCTTATAAACCTCAATCATGTCACCCCTCAGTCGTCTTTTCTCCAAGCTAAAGAGCCCTAAGAACCTTAACCTTTCCTCATAGGGAAAGTGTTCCAACCCTTTTATCATTCGAGTTGCCCTTTTCTGCACTTTTTCCAAAGCTATAATATCCTTTTTAAGGTGTGGTGACCAGAACTGCACACAGTATTCCAAATGAGGTCGCACCATTGATTTATATAGGGGCATTATGATATTGGCTGATCTGTTTTCAATACCCTTCCTAATAATCCCCAGCATAGCATTGGCCTTCTTTATGGCCTTGAGCTGGAGATGCCCAGACGTAAACCAGTACCTGCCTGCAAAGCCCCTTGCTCCAGGATTGCGCGTCTCCACTGCAAACATTGTGGGGCCAGGGCAGTCAACAGCCAGCAAATCACCTCCCCCCCTGCTGTTTTCCCCTGCTTGGCTACACTGCCAAGGCAGGTTGTTTCCTTGGCCGGCTGGGGGTCCAGCTCACCGCTGGGAGTGCAGAGGATCTTGCTGGAAGATGGTCAAAGCCAAGCTGGTGATTCCAGAGCCTGTTTATCCGGCAGCTCCATTTTTTAGGGTTGCCAGCTCTGGGTTGGGAAATAACTGAAGATTTTGGGGGCAGAGCCTGAGGAGGGTGGGGTTTGAGGAGGGGAGGGACTTCAATGGGGTATAAGGCCACAGAGTCCACTTTCCAAAGCAGCCATTTTCTCCAGGTGAGCTGTTCTCCGTCACCTGGAGAAACGTTGCAATCCCTGGAGATCTCCAGCCACCACCTGTAGGTTGGCAACCCTGTCCAGCTACCAGGATGGGGAGATGGGGCTGGCACAGCCTCATGTTGTGCATGCACAGCCGCAGCCACCCCCACCCCCACACACCTGTCAATCCCAGCCTTTGGCACCCTGGCGTTTATTGCGGAGTCAATGACCCCACCGCTACCTCCAGCATGGGGCAACACCTGAGAAGGAGCAAGAGATTGTTTTATTATCTACAAGGGCCCCGAGTGGTTCCTTCCATCCCTCAGCGTTTTTTCCTCCCCTACTCTGAACTTCGGCTGCAGCCTTTTCCCGCAGGGAATCGCCACCACCGGAGGGGGAAACCCAAAGGGCTCCTGACCAAGGCTCCCTCTAAGCTGTGGAGTCTTGCGAGCAAAAATTCTGCTTTGTGAGCTACTGGCATTAAAGTTGTGAGCGAGCAGTTTGGCTGCTGCATAAATTACTTTGCTCTGGAGCCCTCCTCCCTGAGCTAAGGGGGAAATGTGTGAGCCGGAGGCTGAAAACCTGTGAGCTAGCTCACACTGACTCAGCTTAGAGGGAACACTGCTCCTGCCCCTGCCTCTGAACCCAGCACTGGAATACTGGAATATCTGCAAAGCTGGGGAGAGGTGCTACGGGACAGATGCTGAAAAGTGATAGCCAGCATTGGCAGCATGCAAGGTTAGGCATTTCCTGGGGCCCAGAGGCTGTCGAAGACAGGGGTGGACTTGGCTGTGTTTAACTTACAGGGAAATCTCCCGGCGGGCCACTGCCTGAGAGGCTTGCGGGCAGCCAGAAGCCGGGATAATCAAGCTCTAACAATTCTGCCTGAACCCCAGAGGGTGCTTGACTCAAGCCTCTCATGGGCAAGGCTAACTTGAGTCAGCCCACCGGACCGGTTGTCTTTTCCCACGCTGCAGCCGGTTGTCAAGAAGAAGCCGTGGGTGAGCAAATTCCCACTGTTTGCACTGCTGAGCCGAGTGGTCCCTGCAGGGCTGGCTTGTGGCACCCCGGGGGGGGGGGGACACTCAGCTGGGCTGGCTCCAGGGCCATTTTCACTTCCCGGTCTACATCCAGGTCTTCCTTATGCAGAAGCAGAGGACGCTTCTCTCTGTCTCAGGCACAGCCAGGTGTTTCGCAGCCTCGGCCACCTGAGGTCTACCCCTGAGCTATAGCCTTTCCCTAAGCAGAAGAAGTCTTAGTGCAGTTGGGGCCCTAGGCAAAAGTCCAAGACGAGGCCACAGAGTCATTACCTCCTGCCTCCTTCACCCTGGAGCCATGCAAGGGGTGGCCTTTGCCCTGCCCCTGGAAGCGGGTCGCCCGAGCCCCAGACGGAGAAGGCACGAGCAGCCCCTGCCAAGATGGTTGGAGCAGGCACAAGTGGCTTTTGAGCAGCTGGGAACAGAAACTAAGGGCACAGCAATACATATGACATCAATACAAAGTGAAATGCTGCATAAGTTCACACAAAGAAATTAATGCTGAAATCCAACTTCCATGTTTATAATTCTTGTATTTCAACAGGTGGACATCATCCAGACACCAGAGTGTCGACAAGATGTACAGAACGGGACGAACTTCTCGAGTTTTGCCGTTCGTTTCGAGAACAATCTTGATCAAACTTCAATTTCCAGTGGTCCTTTCACAGTCTAATTCACCACTAAGGTATCCAAACATTCAGGAAGGCTTCTAACAGCTCTTATCACCAACCATTATTATTTCACTAGTGGTGAATTAGACTGTGAAAGGACCACTGGAAATTGAAGTTTGATCAAGATTGTTCTCGAAACGAACGGCAAAACTCGAGAAGTTCGTCCCGTTCTGTACATCTTGTCGACACTCTGGTGTCTGGATGATGTCCACCTGTTGAAATACAAGAATTATAAACAACATGGAAGTTGGATTTCAGCATTAATTTCTTTGTGTGAACTTTTGAGCAGCTGGACCAAACCCCGAACAGGCTGGGTGAAAGTGGGGGTGGCTGGAACCTGCTGTTTTTCTTCTTTTCCACAACCAGGTGGGGCAGGGCCACAGGTACTTTGCCCTGTTGCCCTGTGGCTAAGACCGTCCCTGTCCCTAGCAGGGCAGCAGAGCACATCCAGAGTCAGACCCTTGGTCCATCTGGCTCAGTATTGCCTGCTCGGGCTGGTAGCCAGTTTGGTGTAGTGGTTAAGTGCGTGGACTCTAATCTGGGAGGACCGGGTTTGATTCCCCACTCCTCCACTTGCACCTGCTGATGTGACCTTGGGTCAGTCACAAGCTCTGGCACAGCTGTCCTTGAAAAAGAGCAGTTTGTGTCAGAGTTCTCTCAGCCCCACCCACCTCACAGGGTGTCTGTTGTGGGGAGGGGAAGGGAAAGGAGTTTGTAAGCCGCTTTGAGATGAGACTCCAAGTGAAGGCCAGGGTATAAATCCAATCTCTTTTCTTCTTCTTCTTCTCCAGGGTTTCTGCCAGTGGTCTCAGGCAGCACCCGCCCTCTGAGATCCTTTAAGCAGCCCGCCTTACAGGGTGGTTTAAGTCAGGATTACGGTGATCTCAGGTGTGAAGTGCTCCGAATTATAAATAGGTTGTGAAACCCACAGCCACAGGAGGTTGTAAAGGGGATTAGACCCTTTGATGGAGGATTAGGTCCATCGGTGTGCCCGGAATGCAAGTTACTCAGAGTGGGCAACACCAGGGGATTTGATGGCAGCAGAGCCACCGTGGATGGCTCAGTGATTGATGGGATCTTGCTGCAGAGAAGGAGGAGGAGGAGGTCTGCGTGCATCCTGCCATTTCCTCTGGCACTCCCTCCAGGCTCTCATTGCCCCCGATACCAAGTTACCGTGTGTCCCGCCCAGGGGTCATTTAGTAGAAAAAGAGGTGCAGGAGCTCATTAGCATAACTCATTTGCATAACTTATTTGCATATGCCACACCCCCTGACATCACGGGAAGTGGGTCAGAAGGCAACACCGACCGCTCAGGCTCCACTGGACTGTTTTGGATTGCTAGCTATTGGGGGGGGGGGAACGTGCAGATCTGTCCTCGCAGAGGAGCGAGAGCTTGTACCTGAATAAAAGTTGGTCTTAAAGCTGCCACTGGACTGTTTTGGATTGCTTTCTATGGGGCGGGGGCTCTGCAACTTACCTGGCTGCTTCTTGCTCTGACTGAGGGCTGCTGGGAGGAGGGGGTGGGGCTTGTTGCATGTGCCCGCCCCCTGGGCTCTTTACTGCCGGAGCTCCGCTCCTGTGCGCTCCTGCAGGAAATGACCCCTGGTCCCGCCATTTTGCGGACTTCCTCATGCTTTGAGCTGGAAGAACCACCCTAGCATCAAGGGCGGAGCAGCACGGGAAGAAGTTTCTTGGGGGCGGCACAATTCCTTAAGCCACCCCTGTATTATTATGGGGTGTCGATTCATTCATTCATCCTTGGGAGATGCTGTAAGAGCCATGTGTGTGTGTGTGTGTGTGTGTGTGTGTGTGTGAAGGGTGTTTCAAGATTTCTAACCTCCCTCTCCAACTGTGGGTTTTCAAGACAGCTTATGATCCAGCATCAAACCATAAACACATGAAGCTGCCTTATCCTGAATCAGACCCTGGGTCCATCAAAGTCAGTGCTGTCTACTCAGGGCATCAGGGGCTCTCCAGGGTCTCAGGCTGAGGTCTTTCACATCACCTGCTACCTCATCCCTTTCAACTGGAGATGCCGGGGATTGAACCTGGGACCTTCTGCACACCAAGCCGATGCTCCATCAATGAGCCACAGCCCCCTCATTCAAAAGAAATCCATGCACGGTGTGGGCCGAAGGTCCCCCATGCCCTGCTGATTAAAAGAGGTCTCCGTCTGATGGGCGGCTGGATGGGAGATCTCCTGGGAAAGCCCTCCTCCCCCACCCATGGACGCTGCCTTTCGGATCCGTGATGGAAGCCAGATGGCATCACAGACTAATAACAAAGGAATAAAATCAAAACAGGAGGAGGAAATCCAAAATTGGGACTGCAGTCTTTAAAAACCTCCAAAAATTTAATGCGTGAAAACCAGTGGCAGCAGTGACTTTAATGTCACTAACCGAATAACAGAACCGTCCCAAGACATTTTCTCATAATCCTTACGACAGCCCTGCAGGCTGGTGGAGACGAATTATCCCCTTAGGACAACATAGAGGCTAAGGCAGATATGTGCTCTTTCCAGAGATGAGACTCAAACAGCGGCCTTTCTGCCTCTGTGCTACACCACTTCTCTAAAGGGGAGCGTTTTCGCTTTGGAGATCAAAGTGCAGGCTCCTCTTTGGCTTCAACGTGCAGAGTGGAGCGAGAGAAACCAGCGAGAGGCCCTCGATTCCTCATAAATACACACATTTATTTAACACAATTTATTCAAAACCATTTACAGGCTGCTTTTCTGAAAACTTTAACATAGTTCACAAAGATAGAATATCACTTTAAACGATGAAATAAAATAAAATATGGAGGGAGAGAGAATACACGGCGACAGAGTGGCAAAAGGGTCAGCTCCTCTCGTCTCTCATTCTGACAATCCCCGATACGGACGGACCAGAATAACCAACCCTGCGAGAAAGGAGATTCTCACAATACCACCCTGGCCACGCAAATGGGACCGGCACCAAAGGCAAATCCTGACAGATCCCTAGGTTATTTCAGTGTTGTGAGAAAGACACTTTGCACATGCACAGAAGGTCACTCTTTGCTATTTCATAAGCTGCAGGACCAGGCCCTGATATTCAAAACAGACTGAGCCTTCAAAAACCCTCCTGATGGATGGTCACTTCCAAACGTACAGAGCTGGGGCCATGGGGAAGAGGGGATGGGAATTATCGTTTCTAAAAGAAGATCGTGGTGTTCAGGAGTTCCTCAAAGCCACTTGTCTTGGTCTGAAATGTCTCTTTCCTCGTCTCAGAATGGAGGGTTTCAGTCACAATTACTCACTGGTGTAAGCAGTGCACTCTGCACATGGTCAGAGCACCACCCGCTGCAGCCAGACTGCATCAATAAAAAGTTCTTTCCATGCATCACAAGGAGGGTCTTGGCACTGGAAGGAGGTCCCAGATCTAAGCCCATTTCCAAATTAAGGTCTGCTTGGGTTCTGAGGTGTGTCCTCCTCCTCTCCTGTGTTACCATTGTGCTTCCCGATTTAAATTTTAGCTTATCTTCTAACATCAGCAAAGCCGCCCTGATGTCTATTCTGCCTCCAATGAACAATTTACACCCAAGGAATCCCATATGTAATCTGAAAGATTGCAAGGATGAGCCGGCCCACCCAGAGACAAGGTGTGGCTCTTGTCTCTCCGCTGTTTAAGAAGGGAGAGAGGCTCACGCACTGTTTGCATTTCTATGCGTTCTTCTAAACACTTAACAAAACCTGCAAACAACATGCTACCCATTAGCCAGACCCCCATATGACCTTGCAAGTCCTTCCTGGTTATCTGCCAGCCCTCATGCCAGGGCCCAAAACACCAAGATCAGACCAATATTCTCAATTCTGTCTTCGGGTTCGCAATGTTCCCTCTAAGCTGAGTTAGTGTGAGCTAGCTCACAGTTTTTTAGCCTCCGGCTCACACATTTTTGCCTTCGCTCAGGAAGGAGGGCTCCAGAGCAAACTAAATGATGCAGTAGCCACATCGCTCACTCACAACTTTAATGCCAGTCACTCACAAAGGAGAGTTTTTGCTCACAAGACTCCACAGCTTAGAGGGAACATTGGTTCCCAGTCCCCACTCCAAGCCACCCTGCAACACCAGCGTGGTTCAGTCTTTCAAGATCTAGGCAACCAGAGATAGCCCAGCAAACTAAGACACACAAACCCCAAATTCTGTGCTGTTGCTCTCCATTCCATTCTGGTGGTGAGCCGGTGCGAAGGCAAGGAGGAGAGCCTTTCCACCTCCCCAGTCCAGCTTTGCGAGCTGGGATCCATTGGATGACCTTGAAGATAACCCGTTGCCCATAGTCCAAAGGCAATGAATGCCTCGGAAGCAGGTTCTCCACGTGTTTCCAGTGGGTGACAGCCAAACACATTCAGGCCCTTTGCCTGAGATGTTTCCTCCAAGGAGTGAACACAATAGAATGATGCCCGCTATTGGAATCAGGGTAAGAAGCTCCAGCCACAGCATAAAGTTTTTAAATTATGGTCGGAGGGACTGTTCAGCGGAGGAAAAAACGCAGTCTTAGATCTCCCCTGCTGGGGTGGTGGAAGTCCCAGGCCAAAACCACACAGCAGGGAAGACCGGCTGATTTTAGACGTAGTTGCTGGTTGGCATCGATCGGGCCGCTGTGTACTTTGCGGAGTAGGGCTTCTCGTTTTTAGGCGGGCAATTGTAACAGAGCAAGGCCCCTCCGAGAAGAAGGAGGCCGGCGGAGGCCCAGCCGATGTAGAGCGAGGCGCCCAGCTCCCGCTTCTGGTTGTCGGTGACCATGGGGTTGTAGAAGTCCCGGATAATCATGTTGGCGGTCCAGCAGAGGGGGATGAGGAGCATCAGGCCGGACAAGATGAAGATGACACCGGAGAAGATGACGATCTTGGCCTTGGCCGATTCGTCCTCCACACAGTTGGTGCATTTCCCGCCGATGATGGCGAAAAAGATGCCCACCACCGCCAGGATGATCGCGACGATCACCAGCGCCCGGGCTGCCTGCATGTCCTGGGCCAGGGCCAGCATGGACTCGTAGATCCTGCACTGCATCTGCCCGGTGCTCTGGACCACGCAGGACATCCACAGGCCATCCCAGATGATCTGGGACACCACGATGTTGTTGCCGACGAAAGCCATCACTCGCCACATCGGCAGGCCGCAGCAGAGGATGGTGCCCAGCCAGCCAATGACCGAGAGGGTGATGCCCAGCACTTGGATCCCCATGGTGGCCATGGTGGCTCCCGGCTCCCCGCACCTGCCACTGAACCGAAACGGGAGAGCTGCAGAAACGGGAGACGCGGCTCTGCTAGTGAGCTGCAGGTGGTAAATTTGGGGAAATTATATGTCTCGGCGGCGGGTGGAGCCTCCCAAGCCCCATCCCGCCTGAACAGACGCCGAGGCTCAAACCAGTCTGCCGGGATTCCTGCTCTTCATCGCAGGCCGGGATCTTTGCTTTTCAAGGATAGAGCTGTCTCCTGGACTGGGAGGACTGGTTTTTCCCTTTTCCCAACCGGGTAAAATTAAACCTCAGCCAGGACCAAAAAAAAAAAGAAGAAGGGGATGAGTTAGGAGAAGACACGCCAAGGGTGTGTGTAACATTCGTTCTGCTGTTTGGCAGAACTGATCAGAAGACAGGAGTGGATGACTCCACTTCTGCATCTAGTCCAGCAGACTGCTTCCAACAGTGAACAGCCAAATCTTCCTGGGGAACAGAGTCACGACCAGGATAGGAAAGCGGCCACTCTTGTCCCCAGCAACTGATAGTCAAAGATATTGTGTGCTTGAACAAGAAGGCTATCGTGGGCAATGAGAAAAATCTTGTCCTATGGAAGAGGTACCTTGTTGGATCAGAGCGAAGGGAGACCATCCGGTCCAGCATCCTGTTCCCAAAGTGGCTGGCCATTTTGAGCATGAGTGTTATTTCCATGTCACATCTGCTATTTGGAGGTGTACAGCTACTATACATGGAGGCTCCACTTAGCTAACAGATAAAAGGTAAAGGTAAAGATTCCCTTGCTCGGAAGCCAGTCGAATCTGACTCTAGGGTTGCGGTACTCATCTCCGTTTCAAAGCCAAAGAGCCAGCGCTGTCCGAAGACTGTGGTCATGTGGCCGACATGACTAAACACCGAGGCGCACGGAACGCTGTTTCCTTCCCACCGAAGTGGCACCTATTTATCTACTTGCAATTTCTTGCTTTTGAACTGCTAGGTTGGCAGGAGCTGGAACTAGAGATGGGAGCTCACTCCATCATGCGGCACCCGGGTCTCGAACTGCTGAACTACTGACCTTCCACAGCCTGCAGTTCAGCGTCTTAACCACTTGAGCCACCACAGCTAACAGATATCGATAGGCAAATCTAGGGTTGCCGGCTCACAGGTGGGACCTGGTGATCTCCCACTGTTACAATTGACCTCCGGCTGACGAGGATCAGTTCCCCTGAAGAAAATGGCTGCTTGGGAGCATGGATTCGATGGCATTATACCCTGCTGAGGTCCCGTCCCCTCCCCAAACCCCACCTTCCCCAGGCTCCACCCCAAAAATCTCCAGGTATTTCCCAACCCAGAGCTGGCAACACTAGGCAAATCGCTTCTCAAAGCCAGTGGCACTACTGGTCAGGACAGCGGAACCTTCTTGCAACGAGTTCCATAGGCTAACAACATCCTTTGTAGGAAAAGTGTGCCCCTCCTTCCTTACCCTGCAGTCCTGCTGTGTCCCAAATGTTTCCCTTCCCACACCCTCACTTGTGATCCGGCCTGGATGCTCCATCTCCACACGGCCTATAGACTGCGTCCAGGGCTATTTTTGGGCAGGAACGCACAGGAACGGAGTTCCAGCTGACTCCCGAGTTGGCCACGCCCAGCAGGAACTCATTAGCATAATAGGCCACACCCAACAGCAGAAACGCATTAGGATTGGCTACATTAGGGGTGTGTGGCCTAACATGCAAAGGAGTTCCTGCTACAAAAAAAGCCCTGGGTTTTTACCACAAACAAGGTCAACAGAATAAGAAGCAAAAGGTGGGCGTGGCTGGATGACCACACTTCTGGTAACATGGGGGTGTGGCCTAATATGCTAATGAGCTGTGCTGGCAGGGGTGTGGCCTAATATGCTAGTGAGTTTCTGCTGTGGGGTGTGGCCTATTATGCTAATGAGTTCCTGCTGGGCTTTTTCTACAAAAAAAGCCCTGACTGCGTCCATAAGTGAATCACCTCATCCTCTGAAGAAGGGATGTCCAGCCACACCTGTCCCTTGCTATTGAGAGCACCAAACTAGTCAGAGCAGCAATAGTTGCCTCACAAGAAGAAATCCCTGTTCCACCAACAGCCAAGACAGTAAATGGTGTGAGGGGAGAGGGCGAGAGGCCCAGTTATTTCCTGGTCCACACAGCATCCTTCTTTCTTCCCCTCTGTTGTGGTTGATTTCCTCTTAAACGTTTCCAGGGCTAAAAGCCCAGGGATGCTGGCAAGTGTTGAGACAGGCCTAGTCCTTCCTGAGGGGGAACTGCATGGCACACTCATTGGCCAGTTTCAAAATGGAGGACAGAGAGATTGGCTTGGTGTGCCGTACACCTTCTCTGTAGTGGCAATCAAGCAAGACTAGAAGTCACACTGCTGAGCTCACTCAGTGGAGAGGGAAACACACTCTGTGCATGTTCAGAGGCACGTCCCGATTACTTTGCGCATTTACAGAACTGAGCCTCACCCACCATCCAGGCCAGCAGGGCTCCACAAGAGACCAGAACCATCATTCAAGGAAGCGGCATGTTCTAGGCTGCGATCGAGACAAGAATCTCACTCCTGGATCTTTCCGGTGCCACTAACAACATTCATCCTGGCTACTCTTCACTCCTTTTCTTCTGTTGTCTCTCTCCACTAACAAAATGTTGTCGTGTATCATTCGCACGTATACTTATCAGAGTGACCGAATGGGAGGTGACTGGGTTGGAGTGAACTTTCAGTGATAAAACCTGGGACAGTTAACTGCATCATGTGTGAAATGGCTGTGCTTATTGTTGGGAAACCCCTATTGTTTTAGTGTGTGTGTGTGTGTGCGTGCGCACCCACACACTCACCACACACCTTACCATATAAACCCGATAGTTGGCCCTCAGTACAGATTGTATTTTAGCCCAGACGGTCCATTCTTTGGACTGCATTTGTCCCAAGGTTTCCCTTTCCCCCCTTATTTGTCTCCCACCAACAATGAAGCCAGTGTGCTGGAAACTATTCGGCCCTTTCACCCCACAGCCTGGAGGCCTCACCAGCCCCTCTCACACACCTGCAGAGCTCCTGGGCAGTACAGTCCTAAGTAGAGCTATACCCTTCGAAGCCTCATTACTTCAGTTGACTTTAAAAGGTGTAACTCTGTTCAGGATTGCACTGTGGACCTGAGATGAAAGAAACCGGCTCTGCCTTAGGGCTGCCGAAGCCAAGTTCTGACTGATGGCAGATTGTTCCTCTGTGTGTTTGTGTGTGTGTGTTTTTTAAGTTCACCTAAAAATCTAGCTTCAAGGTGAAGGGTTCTAGCCCAGCCCCCACCCTGATATGCTAGCTTTCTTGGTGCGTAGAACTCCTTTAAACAGACGAGCCCGCAATCTCGTGAGTCTCCATCTAAAATCTGAAATGGGCACAGTCCAGACCCGAGTTCACCAACAGTAAGGAGGCAGGGATCCACTCCAGCCGCTGCTCTCTGGGAGCTAGTCCTTTCAGTCTCTTTTCCTCCACAGCCTGCCTGGTATCAATTTACACTGTACAGTCAGACAAGGTCACAACAGACCGGTTGCCAAATTTCTGGATCATGATGACAAACCAAATGCTGCTCGTCACAGCCATCCTGGACAGCCCAGGGCCTTTGGGTGCCTGAGCATCAGGCCTTCAAAGAAAAAACAAGGTACAAAAAGATACTGGAGAGAACAAGAGGGGGGAAAACAGTACTAATTTGTAATTCTATAACAAGACACAGTGCAAATATCATGATCACAAAGGTAAAAGGTAAAGGTTCCCTTGCTCGAAAGCCAGTCGAATTCGACTCTAGGGTTGCGGTGCTCATCTCCGTTTCAAAGCCAAAGAGCCAGCGCTGTCCGAAGACATTTCCGTGGTCATGTGGCCGGCATGACTGAACACCAAGGCGCACAGAACGCTGTTACCTTCCCACTGAAGTGGTCCCTATTTATCTACTTGCAATTTCTAGTCGTAATTTTAATCATTGGTGTGATTAGCTGAAAGATGGCTTTCCCTTTTCTTTAAGAGGTGCAGGGAAGTTTGCACTTACTACAGGCTATCATAACTTATATTTTTAAAAATGAACGGTGTTCTTATTATTGTTTATTATATTTGTAACCGGTTTTATGAATTTGCTTTACGGAATTTACATGTACCGGTCACAGAAGCTTCCTCTCAATTGTGTTAATTTGCAGTTGTGTTTTGTTTTAAAATGACGTATCATTATAACATTGGCACGGTGTCTTGTTACGAAATTACCAACTTATACTGTGTTTTGTTCCTTCAGTCCGTCTGGTACATTTTTGTGCCTTGTTGTTGTTTTTTTTCCTGTCTCAGAGCGCCGTCCCTTTTGTTTATCAAGGCCGTCTTCAACACTAGCCACCATGCAGGGTTGCCAACCTCCAGGTGGGGCCTGGGGATCCCCTGGAATTACAGCTCCTCTCCAGACTACAGAGATCAGGTCCCCTGGGTAAAATGGATGCTTTGGAGGGTAGATTCTATGCCACTGTACCCCACTGAGGTCCCTGTCCTCTCCATGCACCACCCTCAAATCTCCAAGAGTTCCCCAGAACTGAGCTGGCAACCCTATTCCCCCATCCCCCCCCAGTGGCGGGGGGGGGGGACCTGGCAACTTTATGGGAGATATCCAGGTGCCACCTGGAGGTTAGCAACAGTACTGGACTCCCCCCCTCCCCAGACTCCACCCGCCACAAGTACCACCTCCAGATCTCCAGGAATTCCACAAATCGAAGCTGGCAACCCTACCACCATGAGCTATAGAGGTCAGCAGGGCTATTTTGGGGCAGGAACGCACAGGAACGGAGTTCCGGCTGACTTCAGAGTTGGCCATGCCCACTACAGCCAAAACCTCTGCATGCGTGGCTACAGAGGGAAGGCCTGGAGAGTGACATCCCCCCCCCCCCGGCCACTCTGAGGTGGGCAGGCCAGGGGGCCCCTGGAAGGATCGGGTAGACATTTAAATGCCTCCCCGTGCCTTCCCCGGTCTGTCCAAGGGCCGGCTTGCCCGGGTGCCCCACAGCCGCTGGGCACTCTGGGCAAGCCAAGGGAAGGCATGGGTGTGGCTTAATATGCTAATGAACTGTGCTGTCAGGGGTTAGGCCTAATATGTTAATACGTTTCTGTTGTTGGGTGTGGCCTATTATGCTAATGAGTTCCTGCTGGGCTTTTTCTACAAAAAAAAGCCCTGGCGGTCAGTTCCCCTGGAGGAAACGGCTGCTTTGGAGGGCGGACTCTGTGGCATTACATCCATGCTGAGCTCTCTCCCCTCCCCAAACTCCACCCTCCCCGGGCTACACCCCCAAAAATCTCCAAGAATTTCCCAACCCAGAGCTGGCAACCCGAGGCAGTTGTAACTGTATGTAAAAGGTAAAGGTAAAGGTTCCCTTGCTCTAAAGCCAGTCGAATCCGACTCTAGAGTTGCGGTGCTCATCTCCATTACAAAGCCGAAGAGCCAGCGCTGTCTGAAGACATTTCCGGGGTCATGTGGCCGGCATGACCAAACACCGAGGCGCACGGAACGTTGTTTCCTTCCCACCGAAGTGGTACCTATTTATCTACTTGTAATTTCTTGCTTTCGAACTGCTAGGTTGGCAGGAGCTGGAACTAGAGATGGGAGCTCACTCCATCATGCGGCACCCGGGTCTCGAACTCCTGAACTACTGACCTTCCACAGCCTGCAGTTCGGCGTCTTAACCACTTGAGCCATCACAGCTCCTTAACTGTATGTAAGCCCACCACAAAAGTCTGGGTATTTAAAGGGCATGGGGAAACTTTCAAGGGGTTTCTAGTACCGTCCTGAGAATGGGCATTTGTTTATTTTTAAAAAACATTAAGACCCAGCGTCTCCCCATGGCTCAAGGCAACTCACACCACATAATTTAAAACATCCTGTAACAAAAATATTCCAATTCGCTCCCAACCGAATGAAGCGCCTGCAGCTTATGCTCCTTTAAATCTCTGCCAAATAAAACAGCCTACAGAAAGTTTCTGAAGAGACTGTTTGCCCTCACTTCCTCGGGGGAGTCCATTCCAACAAGTGGAAGCAGCCAGAGAGCATGCGTTGGCCCTAGCCGGTGCCAGGCTGGAGACCTTTAGTGAGGGAACACCCAGAAGGTGGCCAGCTGAAGAAGCTGGCGCATGGGAACATACACTGTCTCAAGAGACAGATATGTGAGTCCCAGGCAAGGAAGGGCACGTTTGAGACACGCTTCCACTAAAGGATGACTTGGTTGGTCACGGTTCCCCATTCAGAATCACAGGCATGACTTAGTTGTGCGTTCAGAATCAGAGAGATGTTTTGAGCACTTTTCATCCTCCATCCAAAAGCACAGCGAAGACTTCATTGCTTCTGCCAAATCATACACATTCCACCTAGCTCCTCACTCAAAAATTAAGCACACTCCTAATACCAGTTCTGAATCCTGGTTGCACACCTGGCTGAATGTTGCAAGAATTTGGGAATCAAAGAATCTGCCCCAACGCAAAATAAAAGTTCACAAAAGCTACTTGGAAACGGGTCCTTTGTCAGGTAAAGGTTCCCTTGCTCGAAAGCCAGTCAAATCCGACTCTAGGGTTGCGGTGCTCATCTCCGTTTCAAAGCCGAAGAGCCAGCGCTGTCCGAAGACGTTTCCGTGGCCATGTGGCCGGCATGACTAAACCCCAAGGCGCACGGAACGCTGTTACCTTCCCACCAAAGTGGCACCTATTTATCTACTTGCAATTTCTTGCTTTCGAACTGCTAGGTTGTCAGGAGCTGGAACTAGAGACGGGAGCTCACTCCATCATGTGGCAACCCGGGTCTCGAACTGCTGAACTACCGACCTTCCACAGCCTGCAGTTCAGCGTCTTAACCACTTGAGCCACCACAGCTCCTGTCGGGACATCTATCTATAACAGCAGATGCACTGTCCTCTTTGGAGGGAATGCAGAAATCACAAAATATGTGCAGCACGACTGTCAGGTATCATACTTCTGGGCAGGAATGAAACAAGCAGGCCCAGTGACTTTGGGGGTTGCAAAAGGCAGGCCTTCAACACTGCTGGCCGGGCGCCAGATAAGGATTCGCCCAGCCAGCTGGTATCCTGAGATCTCAATCAAGTCCTTGCTGACTGACGAGCCCAAGATTGCCATCTGTTTTCCCCAAAAACCTGGGAATCTGCTCCTCCCTTTCACTCTGTCCTGTTCTCCAGATTGTCAGCAGATGGCTGGTGCTTCTTTTTAAAGCCAGGGTGGGACCAGAGGGTACCAGCCACACCCGGAGCACGGATTTGCCTCATCTAACAATTTGTCAGGGAATCCTGGGTGGACAGAGCCAAGTGCCTTAGATGGGTGTCATTTGAAGCAGGTATACAGTTGCCAACTCCAGCTTGGGACACTCCTGGAGATTTGGAAGAGGAGCCCGAGGAGGGCAGGATTTAGAGAGGAGGGAGCTCAAAAGGCATGTGATGCCACGTAGTTTGCCCACTGAAGGTAATAGGACTGCACTACATGAAATGGTTTTACAGACTTGCTTGGATAAACGATTAGGGACTGCAGTCTGTACTGCTGTGTATCCTATTTATGTGACTTATGTAACTTCTGTCCCTCTTAATGTGTCGTGTGAAATGCTACGCTTCAGTTCCTTCTGGTGGTTCCAGACTTCTAAAATCCTAATGCGCTGGCTATCGGATGTTCCTCTTTGTTGACTGTACTGACTCATGATGTGTAATCCGCCTTGAGTCCCTGTGAGAAAGGCAGACTACAAATAATGTAAATAGGTAACAAATAAATAAAGAAATGTCTGTGGTCTGGAGCAGTGTTCCCTCTAAGCTGAGTTAGTGTGAGCTAGCTCACAGTTTTTTAGCCTCCAGCTCACACATTTTTGTCTTGGCTCAGGAAGGATGGCTCCAGAGCCAACTAATTTATGCAGCAGCCAAATTGCTCGCTCAGAATTTTAATGCCAGTAGCTCACAAAGTAGAATTTTTGCTCAAAAGACTCCATAGCTTATAGGGAACATTGGTCTGGAGTACAGCTGTCATTCCAAGAAAACTCCAGAATCCGCCTGGAGGTGGGTCATCCATCCCTTCAGAATATTCTTTAAATGGAAGCATGATGCAGAGATCTGGGAAGCCCGGGCTCAAATCCCCACTTTGCCACAGAAGCTAGCTAAGAGACTTTGGGCCAGTCCCCCTCTCTCTTCCCCTCAGCCTAACCTACCTCGCAGGGTTGTTGTTGTGAGGATGAGCTGGAGGCGGGGAGAGCAATGTTGGAAGCTACTTTTGGTCCCCGGGGGAAGAAAAGCAAGGTGTAAATACCGAAACAAAGAAATCTGACTTTGCCAGTTCAGCAGCACCAGTTAAGAGCGTTCCACACCCACTCTGATGGAATCATCTACTCTCCTGCTAGGATCCTGTTTTCATATCCATTCTGCATAGTAATGGAACACACCTCTGTCCTGGAATGTTGGGTGTTCTGCCCTCATTTGCTAATAACTTCCCACCCATTCTCCTTTTGTACTCTGTGTGTGTGAATGTGCACATACACAGACACACTGCAACTTCATGAAAGGTTTCATGTCCCCTTTCTCCAGTTTCCGATGACCACTGGGACCGTTGAAGGAGGTGCAGGCAGCAGACAGGAACCTTCACATCACACCTGGTTCCAGGTTCAGATAATCAGCCCTCCCCCTGAACATTTGCATTGGATTTGAATGTCATTTGATGGGTTTCTTATTCCCCTGAACCTCACTGTCAGTCACTTTCCGCTGAAAAGCAGAATTTAAAAACACTGAATGATGAAGCGGGTTCCCAAAAGCATCTTCCCCAATAAATGGGTCCATCCTTAAGATGCTATATGAGGCTCTTTGTTTATTGCATTTGGATTCACCCTCCTGCTTTTACAAACACCCGAAGTGTTGTGGTTATGGAGGTGGCTGGTGCTATAGAAATAAACACAAATGTTTTCTTTCAAATTTCCACGGGCATTTTGTAATTGCCAATAATCCCTTTTCAAGGATATAAATAAGGAACTGCACCAGTAAGATGGGTAGCCGTGTTAGTCTGTCTGTAGCAGTAGAAAAGAGCAAGAGTCCAGCAGCACCTTAAAGGTAAAGGTTCCCTTGCTCGAAAGCCAGTTGAATCCGACTCGAGGGTTGCGGTGCTCATCTCCATTTCAAAGCCGAAGAGTCAGCGCTGTCCGAAGATGTTTCCGTGGTCATGTGGCCGGCATGACTAAACCCCAAGGCGCACGGAACACTGTTACCTTCCCACCAGAGTGGTACCTATTTATCTACTTGCAATTTCTTGCTTTCGAACTGCTAGGTTGGCAGGAACTGGAACTAGAGACGGGAGCTCACGCCGTCATGTGGCAACTCGGGTCTCGAACTGCTGAACTACCGACCTTCCACAGCCCGCAGTTCAGTGTCTTAACCACTTGAGCCACCGCAGCTCCAGCAGCACCTTAAGGGCGAACAAATTTGTGGCAGCAGCACCTTAAGGACGAACAAATTTGTGGCAGGGTATGTGGTGGCTCAGTGGTTAAGTCACTGAACTGCAAACTGGAAGGTCGGTCGTTCAGCAGTTCAAGGCCCGAGTGCCACATGACGGAGTGAGCTCTCGTCTCTGGTCCCAGCTCCTGTCAACCTAGCAGTTCGAAAGCAAGAAATTGCAAGTAGATAAATAGGTACCACTTCAGTGGGAAGGCAACATGTGCCAGCCAAATAGTAACGGAAATGTCTTCGGACAGTGCTGGCTCTTCGGCTTGAAAACGGAGATAAGCACCACACCCTAGAGTTGGATTCAACTGGCTTTCGAGCAAAGGAAACCTTTACTTTTACCTTATGAGCTCATACCCTGCCAACAGATTTTGTTTAAGGTGCTACTGGACTCTTGCTCTCTTCTACTGCTATCAAAAGGGTAAATACCAAACACCATTTTAAAACAGGTGTTCTCTCCTGGATGTGTGTAAGAAGCCCCTCATGGAGCTCGGCAGTGGAGCTGCAAGGCCGGCGGCGGCAGCCGGGACCATTGGGGGTGGGGTGTGTGGCCTTATGACACACTTCCGGGGATGTCAGGGGGTGTGGCATATGTTAATGAGTTATGCTAATGAGATCCCCTAGCTCTTTTTCTACGAAACGACCCCTGAGAATGATGTATGTCGTCTCAAGGAACGGTGGGATAATAATGGGATAGCGAGAAAGTCACACATGTAGGGGAAATGCCCTAGAAGTTCCCCTTTCACGTAACCTGACAAGGAGAGAGTGGCAGGGGCAGGCAAGAACATACCAGACACGCAAGAGAGCAGAGCAGTGGTTCCTTGTTTGAATTGTATTTCTCTTCGTACTGCAGAAGTGGGACACAGAGCAAATGGTAATAAACAGACAATTGCTTTACAAACTTTCCTCCTTTGGTATGTTCTGAAGTAACCATGGATTTGGGACTTCCCTTGGTAGCCTTGGTCATAGCTATGCTTGCTGGGTAGGGTTTCCGGCTGTGGGCTGGGAAAAACCTGGTGGGTGGGGCCTGGGGAGGGCGGGGTTTGGGGAGGGGTGGGACCTCAGCAGGGTACAGGGCCATGGAGTCCACCCTCTAAAGCAGTCTTGTATTCCAGGGGAACTGAGCTTTATTGTCTGCAGATTAACTGTAATAATGGGATCTCCAGGTCCCACCTGGATGTTGGCAAACCTATTGCTGGGTCAGATCTATGCTGCCGGTGCCACACCTGTGACAGAATGGAGAATGTGGGGGTTTACCTCTCACAGATATACTTGGAGAAGGGGGTGCTTTCAGTGACATCCAGAATCAAATCTGTGTATGCAGAATGCTCCCTTGAATATTCCCTTATTCCTAAATGTATGCTAAGAGGAAAAGCACTTCCAAAACACAATAATATTTAGCAGTCTTATATTCTGACTAGAAATAAGGCCCGTTGTGGAAATAAATGCTTGCTGGGTAGGGTTTGTGGAAATAAATACAACGGGAGCTAGAAAGAGGCTCTGGGAGAGTGCTCTGGCTTTGGGCAAACAGTGTCAGTCTGCTTTTAAAACATGAACCTGGGACCTGCACACCACCAGAATACAGCAGGTTTCATATGCAACTGACATTCCAACTGCCTTGCGGGGGGGGGGGGAGTTTGAGGTGTGGAATGGAGTGAAGTCCAATCAGCTTCCATATGCAAAAGACCAGGTTGTCGCAGCAGTTGTGGTGTGGGCGGGACCCGGGCTTTGCCTTCTGATTGGTGGCGATATATGCTGAGGAGCAGTGCCATCAGCCATACACTAAGGGAGTGCATTTTAGAATTAGAACTTTGGCACCCACTATTCAATTATATATAAGGAGAGATTATTCCCGTTATTCCGTTTTATGTTCTTAAACATTCTGATTAGGCATCACCTGGGAATATTGCTTGCAAAACCTTGGATATGAGCTCTAAAGTGGCTCAGGTTTAGGAACATTCTACTTTTAATCCGTTTTGCAAAGTGCCTTGCAAAAAGCTCTAGGTGTGTGTTTTTTTCCAGCAGGGTGGTGGTTTTTGTTTTTAATTCTGCAAATGATGCTGATGTCAAAAGGCTCTATTATTAGATGAAGGTAAAACAGTTCGCTGCCTCACAGTTTGGCCCTAGTTAATTCAAAGGCAGCTTGTCTTACTTCCAAGTAAAACGGCTAATGGAAGTTCAGTGAAAGTGAAACCGTCCTAAAAGGGAGAGATCAAAGTGTAGAAAGGAAGATAAGAGTTTAAGAGTTTCCCTTGATGGCCCTCTTGCCACACCTAAGGAAGCTGAGGACACTAGGCCGGGAATGACTCCTCAGTCCATATAAACCCTCTAACTTCAAACCCAACCCTGTTCATGTGTCGCAGTGAACACACGTACATCCTGTATGCACATGTGTACATTTGTTTGTAAGAAAGAGACAGCATGCATTCACTTTACAAATGAATCCAGGGACCAGCACCTGGATAAATAAGGGCTTTAAATCCAGTGTTGAGGTGAGTTGTATATGGGCTGAATGTAGCATTGCCAACTCCAGGCTGAGAAATTCCTGAAGATTTTGGGATGAAGTCTGGGGAGGGTGGGTTTTGGGGAGGGGGGGACCTCAGCAGGGTATAATGCCTTAGAGCAGGGTTGTCAAACATAAGGCCCGGGGGCCAGAATCGGCCCGTCCAAGACTCTTATGCAGCCCGCGAGCAACTAGTGCAAGGGGGGGAACGGGAGACTGTTTAGAGGAGTGGGCGGAGCCACTCCGATTATGGCTTCAGCATGGCAGGACAACCTCATCTGTAGCTGTCAAGCAGCGTGGGAGCATCCGCCCAGTGCCGCACCACTGGCTCTCCAGTCCACCCATATGGGTTTTCCTTTACAACCCCCTCCCAGCCCATGGGACCTTGCAGTGAGGAGACACACTAACTCAGAGCTTACCATCTGCTGTCCTTTATGCAGTTTATATCTCCGGTATTTGGCATTATGCTTTATGGCACACATGGCCCAGTCAGATAAAGTGACATTTATGTCAGATCCGGCCCTTGTAACAAATAAGTTCGACACCTCTGCCTTAGAGTCTACCCTCCAAAGCAGCCATTTCCTCCAGGGGAACTGATCTGTCTGCAGCTGCGTTGTAATTCCAGGAGGAGTTCAGGCCCACTTGCAGGTTGGCAACCCTGGTTGAACGTAACAAAGGAATGACTCGATGCACACGCTCAGAAACGTCAAGTGTAGGCTATACATTGATTGTACCAGTGTGTTCACTGTAACTTGTGAGCAGGACTGTAGTTGTCCAATGGGGCACTGCTTCCTGACTCCCTGGGCCACTGTTCTGAGCAGAAGACCACATGCCTTAGCCCCACAGCCCAGAATCCTCTTGGTCCTGGAGATCAGGTGACAGCAATGAGCCAATCCTGGTCTACTACCCGCCCTAATGCTTCCAGATGCGTTGCTCTCCCTTTCTCAAAACGGTCAGTTTGTTGCTGAACAAAGACACCAATCCCCTGGGGCCAGCTGGCTGCCCTTGGACAACTGCAAAGTACCTGCTTTGCACTCCATCCCTTGATTCAACAGGTAAACAAAAGAAACACAAAAGCACAATGGTCGCTACGTACTGACCTGCGGAAAGGGACGCCAACCAGCAAGACAGGGGCCCGTGAGACCATCCTAGATGTAAGTGGGTGCCAGCCAGTTCCTGGAGGGATCTTAGCCCCCACCCCTCCCAGGGACTGAGATCCAAGGCAGGATCTGATCCTGGTGTCGTCGGCGTCCCTTCTTCACCGGCACAAAAACCGAGGCGTGTGTGGTGGTGAACACAATTCAGAGAGCCGCAGCTGGGCTGATGGTGGGTCTTTCCTCACCGGGCACGTACGATGTACAGATTGGGAGGGGGGGTGTTTATGCCATGAGGACAAATGAACAGAAGAGAGGTTCACTCACCTGCCGAGATTCCTGTGGTTGCCGGAGAACGGGGGAACAATCCCAGGCAGAGGGGAAGGGAGGGGTCCGCTGCCTTGGCTGCGAGGGTCCCTGGGCAGCAAGTGGAGCTGCGGGACAAGTTCCTTGAGAGGGAAGGCTGGCCCAGGCAGGTCGCCAGAGGAGGCGGGGAGCCATGGCAGGGAGCCACGAGGCTCAGGAGCAGGGCTGCAGGAGGGTGTGCGGGAGCGTGTGCCCGGAGGGAGCAAGTTGACAGGCCTTTGTCTGGGGAGAACTTGCATAGTTTTGGATGACCTCTCCTCCTCCTCTGCGTCCCTCACCTGCTCTGGGTTGCATTGTGTGTGAGTGTAGGAGTCCCTTTAATGTCTGTTGCAAAGAACAGGGTGACTTTCTCCCGGACTCCGTGACAGCAAAGAGGCAATTGCAGCAGCAGCAAGCCAAGGGGGAATCGCTGGGCGATCTGTAGATGCGTATTAGGAGCCCTTTGGGAGAAAGGTAAAAAGGTAAAGGTTCCCTTGCTCGAAAGCCAGTCAAGTCCGACTCTAGGGTTGCGGCGCTCATCTCCGTTTCAAAGCCGAAGAGCCAGCGTTGTCCGAAGACGTTTCCGTGGTCATGTGGCCGGCATGACTAAACACCAAGGCGCCACGGAACGCTGTTCCCTTCCCACCAAAGTGGTACCTATTTATCTACTTGCAATTTCTTGCTTTCAAACTGCTAGGTTGGCAGGAGCTGGAACTAGAGAAAGGGAGCTCACTCCATCATGCAGCACACTCAGGTCTCGAACTGTTGAACTACTGACCTTCCACAGCCTGCAGTTCAGTGTCTTAACTTAGAAAAATGACAATTTAGAAAATCAGGGCCATCCCATTGTTTACTAGGGTTGCCAGCCTCCAGGTGGGATCTGGAGATCTCCTGGGATTACAACTGGTCTCTAGACAACAGCGATCAGTCCCCCTGGAGAAGATGGCTGCTTTGGAGGGTGGTCTCTATATAAATACACCCTGCTGAGGTCCCTAGCAGTGTTCCCTCTAAGCTGAGTTAGTGTGAGCTAGCTCACAGTTTTTTAGCCTCCGGCTCACGCATTTCTGTTTTCGCTCAGGAAGGAGGGCTCCAGAGCAAACTAATTGATGCAGGAGCCAAATCGCTTGCTCACAACTTTAATGCCAGGAGCTCACAAAGTAGAATTTTTGCTCACAAGACTCCACAGCTTAGAGGGAGCATTGGTCCCTACCCTCTCCAGGCTCCACCCCCAAATCTCCAGGTATTTCCCAATCTGGAGCTGGCAACTCTATTGTTTACACAGACATATGCACAAACACATTTAAGGTAAAGGTTCCCATGCTCGAAAGCCAGTCGAGTCCGACTCTAGGGTTGCGGTGCTCATCTCCGTTTCAAAGCCGAAGAGCCAGCGCTGTCCGAAGACGTTTCTGTGATCATGTGGCCGGCATGACTAAACACCAAGGCGCACGGAACGCTGTTCCCTTCCCACCGAAGTGGTACCTATTTATCTACTTGCAATTTCTTGCTTTCGAACTGCTAGGTTGGCAGGAGCTGGAACTAGAGACGGGAGCTCACTCCGTCATGCGGCACACTCGGGTCTCGAACTGCTGAACTACCGACCTTCCACAGCATGCAGTTCAGCGTCTTAACCACTTGAGCTACCGCAGCTCCACAAACACATTTAAGAGAGGTCAATTGCTTCAGTACTGGCCTAATGAGACCAATAGCCCTATGAGCAGAGCCACCAACTCCGGGTTGGGGAACTCTTGGAGATTTGGGGGTGTCCCCTGCAAAAGGCTGACTTGGGGGGGGGGGGGTGAGGGACCTCAGTGAGGCATAATGTCATAGAGTCCAGCCTCTGACGGAGCCGTTAGGAGGAATTATCTTTGTAGTCTGGAGCTTGGTTGTTATTCTGGGAGATCTCCAGGGCTGACCTGGAGACTGGCAACCCTACTTTTAAGGCGGCTGCAGATGTACAGTCTGTGTTGACTGGCAGCAGCGCTGCGGAGTCTGACAGAAAGGCTTTCCCTTGGCCTGCTATTCTCACAGTCTTTTTACATGGGAGAGGCGGGGATTGACTCTTGAAGCGCATCCAAAGCAGGCGCTCTGTCACTAAATTATGCCCCTTTGGAGGCTGCATTAAGGCGACTAGCTCCTACCAGATCAGATGAAGGGAGGATGCCCCTATAATTAGGGATGTGCTTTTGGAAACTGACAGGTCTGGATCCCATGGGAAGAATGGAAAATCTTGGGTATGCTCCCAGTCCCAGATGTTTGGGAGTGGCCACGACTCTTGTGATCAGATGGCACTTCCAGTGCCTCGTTGTCTGGGTGCATTTCCAGGAAGGAGGAAGGAAAGGCTGGTCCAGCAAAGGGAAAGAAACAGTCTGCATCAAGAGCTGCGTGTGCAAAAGAAACGCTGAGCAAAGCAGAACGAGTGAAAAGAAGATCCTCCCGAGTGGCATTTTCTGCTTATCCTGGCGCATTCGGGATGGGTTTGTTTGGAAGCGTCTCCCTGCCCCGCCAACTCCTTTTCCCTGAGAGACACTACTGTGTTTACTTCCTGCTCTGCCCTTCCGCCTGCCTCCTGGGATGGCTCACCACGCCCGTGTGCCTGCTCTGCAAGTAGAGTTGCCAACCTCCAGGTGGTGGCTGGAGAGCGGGTCCCCTCGAGAAGATAAATGGCTGCTTTGGAAGGTGGGCTCTATGGCATTATACCCCACTGAAGTCTCTGCCCCTCCCCTAACCCCATCTTTCTTCGGCTCCAGCCCCCAAATCTCCAGGTATTTCCCGACCCACAGCTGGCAACGTTATCTACAGTGGAAGATGGCCTATAAAACAGGGATGATTCATTCTATCTGCTTGGCATTAGGAGGATCCCAAGAGTGCGGGGTGCAATCAGGACAAGTTCCAGATTTGGGGGGGTCCAGCACAGACAATGCCCATGGCGGGGCCCTATCTCCTCTTCTGACGATCACCAGCACCCGCAATCATGCCTTCCTTCCAACCCACCCACATTCCCCCCTGCCTGTGTGTTCTCCTTACTGACTTCCTGGAACAGGGGAGGGGCTGTGGCTCAGTGACTGAGCACCTGCTTGGCATGCAGAAGGTTCCGGGTTCAATCCCCCAAAGCTCCAGTTAAAAGATCTGGCAGTAGGGGATGTGAAAGATCTCTGCCTGAGACCCTGGAGAGCCACATCTGAGTAGACCGCACTGACTTTGATGGGCCAAGAGTCTGGTTCAGTATAAGGCAGCTTCATGTTTTCATGCACACAGCAGGAGTCCCACCACTGTGCACCACCTGCAAGCCTGTGCACCACCACTGTGCCCCCCCTGCCTGCCTGTGCACCACCACTGTGCACCACCTGTACCCTGGGAGCATGTGGCTGGGGAGCTCTACAGCAGTCGGCCCTGCCAAAAACCCCAGGCCTTGCCAGCCACCCACCACCTCAGAGTATGCTTATTGTGAGAGCTGGTTTGTTAGTCCAGATCACTTGCTAAATTTTGCAGAGTGCGCTAAAGGCTCAGAATGCAGCAGAGCTCCTTTGTTCAGCATACACTCGTAAAGACTACAAAGTTGCACAGAGCCATTTTATCAGTTTAAAATAAAATAAGAACTGGTTTATTTAGGAAATACATACTGGATACTGGATACTGCAGCTTAGAGACAGTGACAGATCCTGTCCTATCTAGCAAGGGATGGATGCAGATGCAGAAAGGCGTTCTACATCCACGGCACTGTTCCCTCTAAGCTGGGTTAGTGTGAGCTAGCTCACAGTTCTTTAGCCTCCGGCTCACACATTTTTGTCTTAGCTCAGGAAGGATGGCTCCAAGCAAACTAATTTATGCAGCAGCCAAATCACTTGCTCACAACTTTAATGCCAGTGGCTCACTAAGTAGAATTGTTGCTCACAAGACTCCACAGCTTAGAGGGAACATTGACACGGTGCCAAAGACTGAGAAATGTGACCCCCCTCTTTGTGTGAGTGCGAGGAGAGAAGGAGAGAGGAGGCAGAAGGAAGCTGTTTCCCCTAAGAGTGGCAACCTGCACATCAAAGGCTTCAGTGGCAGAAAAGTAAACAGGAAGACGCTTAGTGTCTGCCTATCTAGATGTGACTCTCTGGTCACTTGCTTCTTGGAGGCTGAGGCACAGGGACGTCACATCTGGTTCTTCCAACAATGCTGACGTAAGCCCTGGGTAAAGTCTCTGAGCCTGTTGTCCCAGAGGTTGGGGACAAACAAACAAAACCCACAGAAACATATTTTACCCCAGTAAAATAGGGGAGCTTTCTTTTCCTGGAATTGGGAGGGTTTCGACGTAGGGTGAAGGGAACAGTCTCTGCGAAGGTTTTCCCAACCTAAACAAGCAAAACGGTCAGATTACCTCCAGAAACAAAACCAGTGGAAAGGAATTCAAACATTGAAAAAACAGAGGAGCAATAACAACAGGTGCAAACAGAGGTAGTTTGGAATGGAACAACCTGAATCTGACTCTCAAGATGTATCTGTTTTGTATACACTGTTCCGCTTCTAGTCCACATGAAAGAGCAGGACTCAGCTGGGCTACAGGAAGGTTTTTCATCCCACTTGCTGGTTTATAAACCCACAACAGGAGGCTCACTAGAGGTCCTTTTCCATTCCGATTCCCCACCCCACAGCCGTTGCTCTTAGCAGAAATGTTGTGAAGTGTCTTGATCAAACAGCAACAGCCCCGGTATTTGCAAACTCAAGTCTGCTGCCAACAGCCGGCCATGTTTTCCCCTTCACAGCTTGTCTGGATTGGAGATACCTGAAACCCTGGCGGAAGGCCACGGACCAGGTGTGCACGTGACAGAGGTTGTTGGGCTTTACTCTCTCATCATACCCGGAGTACGAGGAAATGGGAGGAAAACAATTCACTGCGAAAACAGCAGATCGAAACTGTGCCTCCATCCTGGAGGATGGTGTGGGATTTCGGGCGTAGTGGCGGCATCTCAGCTCAGTCCGGCAGGGGGCACTGGAGGGAGCGGGAAGCCTTTGCATAAATCCTGGTTCAGCCATTTCATGCCGGAGCCTCCATTTGAAGTCAGTTTGCTGAAAGATCGAGACTTGCGGCTCAGAAACAGAGACTGGAATGTCCCCCACTGCAGTAGGGGCATCAGCATACCCTGAGGGGGGGGGGCAAGGCAGCTGCCAGGACCCAGGACTTCTGGTGGGGCCCCACTGACCCCCACTCACACACCTCCCCTGCCACCTGTCTGTGCTCCCCACAGCCTAGAATTGTTTAGGAAGGGCATGTGGGTGGGGAACAGGGGTGGCACTCCTGGTGGCACTGGCAGCAGCACATACACTGGCCACTGTGGTCAACAAAGGGTGTGTGGGTTAGGGTTGCCAATCCCCAGTTGGGGGCAGGGCATCCCCTGGTTTGGAGCCCCTCCCCCTGCTTCAGGGCTGTCAGAAAGCAGGGGGAAATGGCCGTTGGGCACTCCATTACACTCTATGGAGACCGGTCCCCATAGGGTATAATGGAGAATAGATCCATGGTTATCTGGGGTTCGGGGAGGGCTGTTTTTTTTTAGGTAGAGGCACCACATTTTCAGCATAGCTGGTGGTGTCACTCCTGAAAAAGAACCCCAAGTTTCAAAAAGATTGGACCAGGGGGTCCAATTCTATGAGCTCCAAAAGAAGGTGCCTCTATTCTCCATGGTTAAGTGTGCGGACTCTAATCTGGGAGAACCGGGTTTGATTCACCACTCCTCCACTTGCACCTGCTGATGTGACCTTGGGTCAGTCACAAGCTCTGGCACAGCTGTTCTTGACAGAGCAGTTTGTGTCAGAGTTCTCTCAGCCCCACCCACCTCACATGGTGGGTGTCTGTTGTGGGGAGGAGAAGGGAAAGGAATTTGTAAGCCGCTCTGAGACTCCAAGTGAAGGGCGGGTATAAATCCAATCTCTTCTTCTTCTGTTTCCAATTGAGGGGAAACATTTAAAAGGAAAGGAATGCTTTAATGTGACGGGCCAGAACTCCCTTCCAGCTTGTTGGCCTTACCAGGCAACCCTAGTGACATCACAAAAGTGATGTCACATCTTGGCTCCACCCCCAAAGTCTCCTGGCTCCACCCCCAAAGTCCACAGATATTTCCTGAGTTGGACCTGGCAACCCTAGTGCAGGTGATGCAGGCAACTGAGCCTGGGCGCTGGGAGGGCTTGCGAGTGGGAGAGGGACACAGTGGCAGATGTCGGTGTGAGGGTGGAAAGGAGGGCCCAAGCAGGATCCTGGTGGTGGGCAGATGGGGGGGCCGAGAGTACTCTCTGCCCTGGGACTCCCCAAACCTGGAACTGGTCCTGCCCCACTCACTTCTGAATAGTGCAGTTTTTAATGTAGGATGCATGTCCTTTTTTGTAAGGTCTGTTCACCCAGGACTGGAGCCGAATCTGTCGGAAACACGGAATTACTATGGCCATCAGAAGGCAAACGATGTCTCCATTATTTGAAGGGAGGACCTGAGACATTAACTGTACAGTACAATCCTAAGAGCATTTTCCTGGGTGTAAGCCCCTGTGCAGGATTTTGAATACAGCTGCTTAGGACTGCTTTTAGAGGGTAAGTAAAGGTAAAGGTTAAGGTTTCCCTTGTTCGAAAGTCAGTCGAATCCAGCTCTAGGGGGCGGTGCTCATCTCTGTTTCCAAGCCGAACAGCCAGTGCTGTCCGAAGACTTCTCCGTGGTCATGTGGACGGCATGACTAAATGCTGAGGCACACGTAACACTGTTACCTTCCCACCGAAGTGGTACCTATTTATCTACTTGCAATTTCTTGCTTTCGAACTGCTAGGTTGGCAGGAGCTGGGGCCAGAGACGGGAGCTCACTCCGTCATGCGGCACTTGGGTCTCGAACTAATGAGCTACAGACCTTCTGGTCTGCAGCTCAGTGTCTTAACCTCTGAGCCACCTTTTACCCCTTTAGAGGGTAGCAAGTGGCAAAAAAACAACTGCAGAAAGACCAAATCAGCTTCCCCATGTTAATCCGGCTACTGGACTTAGATGCTGCAAAAACAACTTTGTTGCCAAAACTCCAGACAAGTGACTAAAAAAATTAAATTACCATGTGGCATTGTGTGTGGTATAGCCAGGAGCAGGGGTCATTTCGTAGAAAAAGAGCTAGGGGAACTCATTAGCATAACTCATTAGCATATGCCACACCCCCTGACATCAGGGGCCCGGCGGTGGACCTGCAAGGCCAGCGGGAGTGCGAGGAAGCCCCGCCAAGGCCCTCCCTGGCCCCAGGCAGGCAGGGGTGGGGAGAGGCGGGGAGGAAGCAACTTACCCTCCCTCTTCTCCTGCCTCCTCCTGGCTGAATGAGGGCTGGAAGCGGGGTGGCCGGAAGCAGGGGGCGGGACTTTGTCATGTGCCCCACCCCCTGCACCTCACCCGGGGGAACTGTGTTCCCCTGCGTTCCCCCCCGAAATGACCTCTGGGAGATCCAAAGATTGTCTGGCAGCCTGAAGCTCTAGCTCTTTTTTAGCATTATGCAGCGAGCTAGGCTTATTTGGGGTGGAGGTGAGAGAGCTGGGACAGAGCCAAGGTCACCCAGCTTGGCTTCAAATGGAGGAGGACGGAATCCAACCCAATTCTCCAGATTAGAGTCCATCGCTCTTAACCACCATACCACACTGGCTCCCAGAGAAGTGATTATGTACACATGAACACATGACTGTATGTTCCCTCTAAGCTGTGGAGTCTTGTGAGAAAAAATTCTACTTTGTGAGCTACTGGCATTAAAGTTGTGACCGAGTGATTTGGATGCTGCATAAATCAGTTTGCTTTGGAGCCATCCTTCCTGAGCTAAGACAAAAATGTGTGAGCCGGAGGCTAAAAATCTGTGAGCTAGCTCACACTAACTCAGCTTAGTGGGAACTATGTGTGTTCACGGGTGATTATCCTGAATCAGACCATGGGTCCATCAAAGTCAGTATTGTCTACTCAGACTGGCGGCAGCTCTCCAGGGTCTCAGGTAGAAGTCTTTCACATCACCTACTACCTGGGGATAGATGCTGGGGACAGAACCTGGGACCTTCTGCATGCCAAGCAGATGCTCTGTCACCGAGCCACACCACAGCCTCTCCCCAAAAAGGTAAAGGTAAAAGTTCCCTTGCTCGAAAGCCAGTCGAATCCGACTCTAGGGTTGCGGTGCTCATCTCCGTTTCAAAGCCAAGGAGCCAGCGCTGTCCGAAGACATTTCCGTGGTCATGTGGCCGGCATGACTAAACACCAAGGTGCACGGAACGCTGTTACCTTCCCACCGAAGTGATACCTATTTATCTACTTGCAATTTCTTGCTTTCGAACTGCTAGGTTGGCAGGAGCTGGAACTAGAGATGGGAGCTCACTCCATCATGCGGCACACTCGGGTCTCGAACTGCTGAACTACCGACCTTCCACAGCCTGCAGTTCAGCGTCTTAACCACTTGAGCCACTGCAGCTCCTGCCCAAAAAGGTACTCAATGGAAAATGGGAAAACAGTGCACAGTGCCCTAGTTCTGTGGAGAAACATGTGGTAGATAGATATGATGTATGCCAGGTCCCTCCTGGCCACCAGCAGGAGATGAAGCCTTGTAGGGTTACCATATTCAGGTAGGGAAACTACTGGAGATTTGGGAGGTGGAGCCTGGGGAGGACAGGGACCTCAGTGGGGTACCATGCCATAGACTCCACCCTCCAAAGCGTCCATTTTCTCCAGGGGAACTGATCTCTCTAGCCTGGAGATGAGCTATAATTCCAGGGGATCTCCAGGTCCCACCTGGAGGCTGGCATCCCTAAAAGCATTTTCCAAAGGGTATGGCACTGATCCTCTGCAAACCACATGTTCAAGTGTGGGAAAGGGTAGTCCTTCTTCTTTTAAAGAAAAGATTGTTGAAGTTTCGATGAATCAGGCCGGAATTCCCCTGAGAGCAGGTCTGGCTAGTATGGCTCTACCCTATCCCTGAAATGTTATTGCTGTCAATACGTTTTTATAAAGCTTTACTCGGCCCTCCATAAAATCTTGGCTGCCACAAATCCTTTGCAATGAGAGAGCAAACGGATGCGCTTCCTGGATTGCCACCTTGGCTGGAACGGACCAGGGCAAAGAGGTATGGCCTGAGACCGAAACTATGTTCTTTCATTGGATTCCTTCTACTTCCTTATCTAGACAAGGCAATGCATCCTAAGGACGGAGCGTGTGTCACCAAGAGACTGAACTGCTGGGAATGTGTATGCAGCGATAGCTGACCGGCAATAGTCAACAAACCGCCTTTGCTGGGATCATTGGTTAAACACGATGGCTGATAGAGGAGCCACCACACTTTAAATAAACTTCAGATTAACGCAGCAAACTGATATTTATGGAGAACCGCTGGTGCAGACCAGAGCAACGTTCCAACCTGTCTAGTTCTCTCTCCCTGACAGTGGCTGTTCAAGTACTTGGGAAAGAGAGCAGAGCCAGGTGTTGGGGGCCTCTCAGCGGACTAGAAAAACAGCTCCTTTAAGCACAGTTCCGGCTGGCTTCCGAGTTGGCCACACCCAGCAGGAACTCATTAGCATAATAGGCCACACCCAACAGCAGAAACTCATTAGGATTGGCTACATTAGGGGTGTGTGGCCTAACATGCAAAGAAGTTTCTGCTACAAAAAAAGCTCTGGGTTTTGACAACAAACAAGGTAAACAGAATAAGAAGCAAAAGGTTGGTGTGGCTGGATGACCACACTTCTGGTAGCATGGGGGTGCGACCTAATATGCTAATGAGTGGTGCTGTCAGGGGTGTGGCCTAATGTGCTAATGAGTTTCTGCTATTGGGTGTGGCCTATTATGCCAATGAGTTCCTGCTGGGCTTTTTCTACAAAAAAAGCCCTGTTTAAGCATATGTGAAAACGACAACCAATTGGCCAGCCGGAAAAGGTCTGATTAGAGGCTGGGCTTTCCAGTTTCTCTGCCGCCCTGTTTGGCTCCTGGAATGTTCAGTCTGGAGAAGAGGAGGTTGAGGGGGGACAGGTTTGCTCTCTTGAAGTATTTGGAGGGCTCTCACTTAGGAGGGCAGAGAGCTGTTCCTGTTGGCAGCAGAGCCTAGGGAGGTGGTGAGCTCCCCATCACTGGCAGTCTTTAAGCAGCGGCTGGACAAACACTTTTCAGGGATGCTCTAGGCTGATCCTGCATCGAGCAGAGGGTTGATTCTGTGATCCTATTCAAGACTTTAGACAGGTTTTCAAGGCACATCAACCCCAGTCCTTTGGCAATCTTAGCTGTTCACCTTGGCTTTTATCGTCCACAGCAAGCCCAGTCCTCGTCCTGTTTCTAGATGGCTTCCCCACTCTCCTGAGCTTTGCAAGTGACCAGCAACAGATATGATCTGTAGCATGATGGCTACATGGAACCTTCGTATTCACCTCTGAATACCAAGTGCTGGGGACCAAAATGTCCATTGCCTTCACGGGCTACTTGCGAGTTTCGCAAAGGTGTCCAAGTCAGTCCATGTTGGAAACAGGATGGTGGGATGGATGGAAATTTAGTCTGATCCAAGGAGGATGTTCATTGTTAACTGTTTAACAAGGGGAGCGGTGGCACAGTGGGTATATCCCACTGTCTTAACATCTGAACTGTGTTAGTTTGAGCCCCGCGCTGGTGTGAGCAGCCAGCCTGTTGTCCCCAGCTCATCATCCACCCAGCGATTCGAAAGCTTCAGCGAGTAGATAAAATGGGAACCACTCCTTAGAGAGGGTGGGCACGCCAATCTCCCTTGTGGGAGGGTGTTAGCTGATGGTCGGACGTCCTGGTCGAGGTTCAGAAAGGTGAAATAACTTCTTGGCTACGAAAGAATCCCTGCAGTGGATGTTCCGGCCAGGTGGTGGCAGTGTGGTGATTGAGATACGGGTTCTGAAGCCTGGTCAACAAGCAGCTGTGCGGAAAACAACGGAGCCAAGCCAGAAGACGTCTACACCGGGCAGTGACGGTGTGTGCAATTAAATGAATATATGTTGTCTTCCCTTTCCCCTACAAACATTGTTAGTCCCTTGTCTATATTGAGTAACTGTACATCGCTTTGAGCCCACTGGGGAAAGCAATTAATAAATGGAAAGTATTATTATAAGTATTATAACTGAACCATGAACAATTTGCTGGACCCCAAGATAACAGCTGCTCGCTGCCTCATGGAAGCATACACGGGAGCTGAGTCACCATGGTTTTTTCCCAGTAAATAGTCTTCCTTTCAGAAGGGTGCAAAGGAAATATTCTACTGAATGGATTCTACTGGCATTTCCAAGCCTCCGGAATGGTTCTTGGGCACTTACAAAGGGAGAGAAATGGCCCTTGGGAAACTGGAAGGCTCGAGGGCTACAGATAGAAAGTTCTGCTCTCTCAGGCAAAGGCAAAAGGTCAAGTTCCTGTTATTTATACCACACTTGTCTACCACAGGGGCCAACGAGGAAATATGAAGATGCTTTATACTGAGTCAGAACAGTATCTGTAGCGTCTATCTGGAAGAAGCTCTCTCCAGGATCTCTGGAAAAGAAGTGCTTTTCACCACATCTTCCAAGTGAAGATGTGATGGACCAAAACAAAGACCTCCTTCAACCTCTGAAGTATGAGCCCAGGGCTAAAAGAAGTTACCTGCTTACACTGTGACAGTCAGAGCCTTGGGAGAGCCAGTTTAGTGCAGTGTTTAGGAGCAGGTTTGATTCCCCATTCCTCCACATGCAGCTGCTGGCGTGACCTTGGGTCAGTTATAAGTTATTTCAGAGCTGTTCTCAAAAGAGCCGTTCTCGAAAGAGCTCTCTCGGCCCTACCTGCCTCACTGGGTGTCTATTGTGGGGAGGGGAAGGGAAAGGAGATGGTAAGCTGCTCTGAGACTCCTTCAGGCAGTGAAGGACAGGGTATAAATCCAATCTCTTCTTCTTGGTCCATCTAGCTGACTACTGTCTCCTCCATTCTCCATTGTCTCAGGCAACACGAGCTCATTCCGAACACTTCCCGCCTTGAACCTTTTGCCTGGAGATGCTATCAACCTCAAAGTGGAACCTGGAGTTTTCCCAGAATGACAACCAATCTCCAGACTACAGAGATCAGTTCCTTGGGAGGAAACGGCAGCTTTGGAAAGCAGAAATGGAAATTCCTTGATAAATGGAATACCTAAAGCATCTACAGAGAGTGGATATTCTAGGATTCCTGCTTTTCCTATGGTATATCATATCATACCAGAAAATGGTTGTTTATTGTTGCCTATAAAGACACTCTCCTGCCAACCTAGCAGTTCGAAAGCAAGAAATTGCAAGTAGATAAATAGGGACCACTTCGGTGGGAAGGTAACAGCGTTCCGTGCGCCTTGGTGTTTAGTCATGCCGGCCACATGACAGAAATGTCTTCGGACAGCGCTGACTCTTCGGCTTTGAAACGGAGATGAGCACCGCAACCCTAGAGTCGGATTCGACTGGCTTTCGAGCAAGGGAGACCTTTACCTTTATAAAGACACTAAAGGCCAGAAGGTGGTTGGGGAATGAGAGACAGATGGGACTGCTGTTGGCCGGTGTCCTTCTGTGGATCTTCAGAATGATTCCCCCCAAAACACTGAGAAATATCTGAAGAGGTTTCTTAGACTGAGTGGAACATAACCGGATAGCAGCTGGATAGGACCAATGCGTATTCAGTAGCCTACAACTGATGTAAGGTTGGAGGAAGTAATACAAGCCAGGAAATTTAAATTTAATATTTGAATTTTGGTGGCAGTCACCACAGAGGAAGAGGAGGAGGTGAAGAAGCTGACCTTTGACTTCGATATGCCTGCTGAGCTCTCTCCCCTCCCCAGACTCTGCCCCCCTCAGGCACCACCCCCAAATCTCCAGGAGTTTCCCAAGCTGGGCAGCCTTAGCATATGCCAGGGATTCAGCTGGGTACTTTCTGTAGGCAAGCCACCTGCTGTACTGCTGAGCCCATGACCGGTTCTCATGTTGCAGACCCATCCTCCCTTTTTATACCTAAAAGGGGCTCTGCTCTCCAAGCATGCACAACCCCAAATAACTCACTAGACTATCCCAGCCTCAAGTGATTGAGGCTCTGGGTTCAAATGGTGGCAGTCATTTAACAGAACGGATGCTGAGAATGCCGGCCTCACCCATAAATATTCAAGGCCTTCTGAGGCTTAAAAGTCAAGAAACACCCTGTGCCATTCAGAGCACTCTGGAAGGTATTCCCCTTCTGCTTCCAGCCCTGCCCCTGCTTGCCAGCCTCCTCTTGAAACCAAAAGCGGTCACGGCAAACAAGCGGTAGGAATTCAGGGCTCGCTTCCAGCTCGCCCTCCCTGGTCGGCCTCCATCTCTCAGGGATGCCATCTCCACAAACAAACAAAAGGAGATGGTGTGAGGGAACGGCTGGGTGAGAGTCCGTTGGCAAAGCCCCACCCCGCGCCTGAGCTAACACAGCCCGCCCCGGCTATAGCGATGGTTATAAATCAGCCCAAGCCCAGGTGCTTGAGAAGCTCTACTGGAAGCTACACGCCGAGAGCAACCGATTCCCCCGCTTGGCAAGCACTGACCGACAAAGCGGCGGCAAAATGTCGATGGGCCTGGAAATTGGCGGGGTGTCCCTGTCCGTCCTGGGCTGGATCGGCTGCATCTTGTGCTGCGGGCTGCCCATGTGGCGGGTGACGGCCTTCATTGGCGCCTCCATTGTCACTGCACAGATCACCTGGGAGGGTCTCTGGATGGACTGCGTGGTGCAGAGTACTGGCCAGATGCAATGCAAGGTTTATGACTCCATGCTGTCGTTACCCCCGGACCTGCAGGCCGCCCGTGCCCTGGTGGTCATTGCCGTCCTCCTAGGTGCATTGGGCATCCTCGTCTTCTTGATGGGGGCCCAGTGCACCCGCTGTATCGAGGAAGAGTCCACCAAGGCCAAGGTGACCATCGTCTCTGGAGTCGTCTTCCTCTTGTCCGGCATGCTGGTCCTCATCCCCGTCTGCTGGTCGGCCAACACCATAATCCGTGACTTCTACAACACGCTGGTGCCCCAAGCCCAGAAGCGAGAGCTGGGAGCTTCTCTCTACATTGGCTGGGCAGCGGCTGCCCTCTTTCTTTTCGGGGGCGCCTTGCTCTGCTGCACCTGCCCCCCTAAAGATGACAGGTACAGACCCACAAATGTGGCCTACTCAGCCCCCAGGTCAGCAGTGACCAACTACGACAAGAAGAACTATGTATGAAGCGGCAGCCCACCCTGGGTGTAAAACTCAACCGCTCATTGCTGCACCCGCCAGGAGGCTCCTGAACTTCACCGTCACTCACTCAAGAAAAGAGACAGTCAGATATATCCTTGGGAATACATGCACAGAGATATGTTCTGCTTTAACTTTGGGGACTGAATGAGGGGCTCTGGGCTGGCGTTCCCCCGCCACAAAGAATCCCTGAAAAGGGGAAGGAAAACCCGTCAGCTCGTCCTTTCTCGTCTTCTCGTGGATAGCCTTTGACTGAAAACACCTCTCGCCCCATCTTGGACTTTCACTGAGTGCCTCTGCAAGATTAGACCCTGCTTCCCGTCCCTCAAGCTTCGTCTTCAGCCAGCAAAGGTTGGCAAGGGGGCCAGGGCACTGTTTGTAAGCCAGGGAAGCCCCCGTGGGTGTGCCCTTCACATTGCCTCTCTGCTGTTCAAGGCTCACACTGGGCCCTTTTATTCTTCCTATCTCGGACCCTTTGTTTCTGCGGGGATTACTTAGAAAAGTGATTAATTTAAAGGGTGGGGAGGGAGGGTGCGATGATGTGACAAAGACTGTGTGGGGAGAGACATCCTCCAGGCTTAAGATCTGCCTGCTGTTGCGAATTCTGGGGAAATGATGGGCGGTGGGAGATGATATCAAACCAGGGCTCTTTTTAAAGCTGCAATGGCTGCTTTAGGGCACGGGATTTGGTTTGATTTGGGCAAAGAGGCCAGCATTCTTGTGTGTGACAGGCTTCCAGGGAGAAATAAAGATGGCCTCCACTTCCTCCTCTACACTGAGAAGGAGATCCTGCCTTGAGGTAATAACTTTGTCCCAAACCGGACCTCTGGGAAATAAATGGTTTCCACCCAAGGTACAGGGAATCAGCCATGGGGAAAAGCGGGCGGTGCATTTGAGCAAGTGGTCTGCCACTGAGAAGCTTGTGAGAGTTGGTGAGGGAGAAGCAAAGATGGCCGACATCCCTCATGTTCTCAAGCCTGGCCCTTCAGCACGAGTGGTAACTACCCCGGTCAGGAGTGAACAAGCCGACTAGCAGATACCGACACCTCCTGGGAGAGCAGGGTGGTGGCAACCACTGGAACAGGGCAGAGGAATATTTAAGAAGCTGCCGGTAAAATGAATCTTGACTGGTAGCAGCCCTTCAGACTTTTCTGTCATGAACATTTTAACCAGGGATACCAAGGCGGGTTCACATCCAGCGAAGATAGGCGGAAACGGGTTCATGGTTCTACGGGGCTCGAGGCCGACTGAGACTCCCCCACCTGCTTTGTGTTTTGTACTAGTTTATGGTGTTCTCTTCTTTCTCCCGCAAATAAAACTCTGTTTTAGTAACTCGATCAAACGTTGCATTCTTGACGATTTGGGTCCGACGTGAGTGGCAGCCCACTTTCAGCTTCCTGGGAACAGCCAGGCTGTTTGGTCTCATAGTTCTGTCCGTGTTTACTGGTGAGCGTTCTGCATTCTTGCTCTGTGTTTACTTTGCAGTTCGGTGTGTGCGCCTAGCCCCTTTTTGTTGCTTACGCAACGATGCTGCGCTCCTTTTGTGCTGGTGGGAGGCTCCAGGAGGCAAGAGGCCCGAGGGGTCTCTAGCGGATAGAGCTTTGGACTCGGCAAAGGGTCCTAATCTTAGCTCAGAAAGCATGCGCACAAATGAACATAAAGGAAAAAACTTGTATATACTAACATATATGCTCACAGCGGCTAGAATCCTGATAGCTAAATACTGGAAACAAGAAGATTCCCAAGAGAAAGGAATTAACTGAGAAACTTACGGATGTCGCAGAAATGGACAAATTAACAGTAATTTTGCAAGGGAAAGATGATAAGGTGTTTAAAGAAAGATGGGCAGAATGTTATAAATGGATAGAGAACAAAAATATGTAATAGACTCGTTCAGACTATATCTACATAATTACAATTGTAAAAGTTGTATACTTTGGATAAAATTTAAATAAAATGATTAAAAAGAAAGAAAGAAAGAAAGCATGAGCACATCTCAGCAGCAATCCGAGGGCAGCCATAGGCAAGTTATGAATATTCTGGAAAAGAGGGGGAAGGTATCCAAACGGAGAAGGATTTTTAAACAGACTTTCTGCTTAGTGCTAGCCTGAGCTCGCCCTGATCCTGAACCACAACCCAGAATCCTGCCCTGAGGTAAGGACAGGTAGCTGCCTCAGGCAGTATATTTTGGGTGCCTCAAGGGAGATGTGTGGGAGTCAAAAACAAATAACCCGTGGGGGCAACATATACCAGGAAGTTCTCCTGCCCAAGCACCACTGAAATGAATGGGTTTCTGTGGAAGAGATCATGCCGAGTGAAGGAGAGAGACATTCAGCCCCGTAGCTAGGGAATTTTTTTGGAGGGGGCCTCAGGGGGCCTGCCAGCTAATTAAATGAAAGTACCATGCAGGTGGTAAGTTGGAGCACTTTAAGGGTAGCCCAAGAGGGAGGGGGCACTACAGAAGCAGGTTGCTGCCCAGACAAAACGTAATGGAACTTATGGAACTCACTGCCACAAGATGTGGCAATAGGGTGGCTTTAAAAAAAAAACACAGATACATTCCAGTAAGCATTTAATTAGTACACCTATAAATATTCAGAGGCAGATCGTTTCTGAGTAGGAGAAGCTGGGGGCCGTGGAGTAGACGATCACGCTCTGCGTGGGAACCACTCCGATAATCTGCCTGGCCACTGTTGGAAATGGAACCAAATGTTGGTCTGGAGGGACCCTCACCCAGCAACCCATATATGGACACAAAGCAGTAGACAAACTTGAGGCAGATGTTAAGTCACAATAAGTGGGATTTCCAGGTGCAGAGGGGGTGGACATCTGAGCAGGAGGGCTGTCGCGGTCATGCCTCCTCCGTGAGCCTTTTGTATGGCCACAGAAAGGACCCTTGGCTCGGTGCAGTAGGACCATTCCAGTGTTTTTACTGGGCTCCAGGTGCTCCTCGTAGACTCCCCCTTAGAGCGTCCCTCTTGGGAACAAGAGCCTCAGTCTTATCCTGCAAGGTGCTTCTGGTCATCTTGGGAATCCCAGGTTAATGGTAACCAATTTAATTAAAATAAATAAGACAATCTTCCAGGGCAGAACTTGGGCTGCACTCTGAACCTAATTCGAGCAAATTCATTGCGATTCTCTCATCTTCTGTCAGGGCCAGAGTATACTTGATGGGGCGGGGCGGGGTGAGGGTGGGCACATCGGTTCGTGGATCTTCCGCATACCTTTACAAAGCATGGGGTTTATTTTACCATTGGAAAAGGGGTCAGTTATTGGAGATACTACAAGCATTGCCCTTTTCCTTCCCCCCCAAATTGTCTCTGCCCATCCCCTGGCCGCCATTTCTATTCTCTGACATTCATTAATTATAAACTGTGTTTGTACATTGGTTATTTTATAAAAAATATATGCAAACGGAGCTGAAACCTTCCTTCTCTCTGCCCCCTGACTTTTCCTCTCCTTGGGTTTGCCACTTGGGGCATTTTTTTTCTCATTAGGACTCAGGTTTTGGAGATGGTCCTGCATGCACTGGAGAGAGCTGAGTGCCGCTCACGTCCATAGGATGAAACCAGAGGCACTCTCTCTGCTCGTCGCATAGAGGGAGGAGAGCCAAAGCAACACAGCTGCCTCCACTGCAAGTGTTCCCTCCAAGCTGAGTTAGTGTGAGCTAGCTCACAGTTTTTCAGCTCAGGAAGGATGGCTCCAGAAGCAAATCGCTTGCTCACAACTTTAAGGACAGCAGCTCACAAAGTAGAATTTTTGCTCACAAGACTCCACTGCTTAGAGGAGCGCTTCACTCCACTGCATAGTTCCCTCTAAGCTGAGTTGGTGTGAGCTAGCTCACAGATTTTTAGCCTCTGGCTCACACATTTTTGTCTTAGCTCAGGAAGGGATGGCTCCAAAGCAAACTGATTTATGCAGCAGCCAAATTGCTCACTCATAACTTTAATGCCAGTAGCTCACAAAGTAGAATTTTTGCTCACAAGCCTCCACAGCTTAGAGGGAACATTGCTCCACTGTATCCAACGTACACCTCATTTGGTGTGTCTTTGCAACTGTGGAAAAGATCGTTTAAATTTCCCACCTTAAGCACCAAAATGCCATGGGCTGGCCTGACTCCCACCCCACAACCGCCACTTCTGTAAGGGTTAAGATGCACTCTGGCCTTGAGATCTGAGTATCCCACTTCAAACAGCTGGAATCCCTCTGCCTGCGTGGCTTGGACGGTTCGGTTCCCGGGCTCCTTGGTGGATCGAGACAATGGAGGTTAGCATGGGCCCTGATCAAAGGAAGCTGCATGGAGTCACTGGCTGCAGCGACGTGGATACAGCTACTGGAAACCCCGGGATCAAAGCTCATGGCTTGTCGTTGGGGGTGAGATGATATAAGGCCAACCTTTATCCCTTGGGTAGGAAGTCGGGGGACATCATGATAGAATCAATTATGAAAAATAAATGGGAGGCAGAGAGCCCACATGGCTATAAATACAGATGTCAAAACTAGTGTTCCCTCTAAGCTGAGTTAGTGTGAGCTAGCTCTCAGTTTTTTAGCCTCCAGCTCATATTTTTGTCTCAGCTCAGGAAGGATGACTCCAGAGCAAACTAATTTACACAGCAGCCAAATCGCTCGCTCACAACTTTAATGCCAGCAACTCACAAAGTAGGATTTTTCCTCACAAGACCCCGCAGTTTGGATGGAGCATTGGTCACAACCCCATTGCAGGGAGCCTGCACCTCCAATCCAGAGGCCCCACGTGGAACAGAGGTCCTTCCAAGGCAGAACCAGGACCTTAAAGACAGACTTGGCCATGCTGTCTCCAAACCGGGGTGCTTTTTTTTCAAAACTGAGAGGTAGTGGGGCTGGAGGCAGCCTTCAAGTTTAGCTTGAAATCTTACTTTCCCCTGCTGTCCAATGTTTGCTGTGGCTTGTGATTACGCAGTGTTGGTGGGGAACGTGCTTTGTGCATGCCCAGAAACCCTCTTCTCTGCACTATTACTTCCCGTGTCTGAGCTCCCTGGCACTGAAAAGAGGTTCTCGGACTGAGACGTGGCTCAGCTGAACCCGGATGATGCCTGTGGATTGAAGCGAAGTTCTGGTTTTCCCTTTGCCTTGCTAAGAGCGGCTCAGGCTGCTTGGTTCTGCCCAGAGAAGGAAGAGACAGATCTCCTCTTCCCTGAACGCTTGGGGTTTGGAGCAGATTGAGCTTCTGTTTGTTTTCGCCTGTTCTGAGCGGTGCCCAGCGTGACAGGCGGTCCACACCCTCCCGCTTGGCTCAGTTCACCTGCCGTCAAACAAGAGCTATGTAAACTCTGTGCAGGGGGACCCAAAGCGGGGGAGAGGGGGAGAGGGGGAGAGGTAAATGGAGCAGGAGGACATGGCCTCGCAAGAGGCACTGAACAGCATCATTGTGGTGTCCCAGTATAGTGAAGCTCCCACATGTTTAGCTTTTAGATAGAAGAGATTTTGCTTTGCATAAGAGGCTGCAGAAACCCAAATTCCAAGAAGAAGAAGAAGAGGGGGAGGGGGAGCCTGGATTTACACCGCACCCTTCACTCGGAGTCTTAGAGCGGCTTACAATCTCCTTTCCCTTCCCCTCCCCACAACAGACACCCTGTGAGGTAGGTAGGGCTGAGAGAGCTCTTTCCAGAACAGTCCCTGAGAGAACAGCTCTGTCAGAACTATGGCTTGCCCAAGGTCATCCAGCAGCTGCAAGTGGAGGAGTGGGGAATCAAATCCGGTTCTCCCTGATTAGAGTCCACTACACCAAACTGTGCCTCAATGTCCTCCTTTGCACCTAGACAATGCATTTAACCAAGGGACGGGATAAGGAAAACCTTCCTTATCTAGTTCTTCTTGCGAGCAAACACCTGTTGCAGATATCACCGGTCATAAGAACATAAGAAGAGCCCTGCTGGATCAGACCAGTGGTTCATCGAGTCCAGCGTCCTGTCTCACACAGTGGCCAACCAATTCCCCTGGAAAGCCAACAACAGGGCATAAAGACTTTCCCTGATGTTGCCTCCTGGCTCTGGGATTCAGAGGCTGACTGCTTCTGAACACGGAGATTCCATTCAGTCATCGGGGCTCGTTGCTGTTTCAATCCCTCCCCGCGGAATCCGCCAACCCCCCCTGTAAAGCATCTAAATGAATCGCTATTGCCACATCCTGTGTCAATGAGTTCCACAAGTTACATACGCACTGTGTGAAACGTGGAATGCTCAGGGGCTATCTTGGATGCATGGCGTCAGACTCAATTCTTGGCTACATTTCAGGGGTACACAATTCCAGGGCACTAGGTGGGAAGGGAGGGGTCCTTATGATTCAGTAGAACCACACTGTTATGAAACAGATTGGATCCAGAGCCTGGCAATTTATTTATTTGTTAAAACATTTCCTCCTTTCCTCATGCCGCCAGAAGCGCAAGGCGCCAGCTGGAGCGCTGCACTCCACAAAAACGAATCCTTGCTCATTTGCTCTGAGCAGTTTAGGGTGATTCCAAGTGTTTGCATACGTTACAGTTCTCTGCTACAGCCCTCCTGTAAGGTAGACTACTTCCATCCTATGCGTATTGCCAAACTGGGGGTGGGGGAATGAAGTGGCGAGAACACTGCCGGGTGACCGAGGGCACCTTATCAGTTCATGGCAAGGGCAGGATTTCAGTTGCTCTCAAATCAAACGTGATCTCCCGTCCCACTCATAAAAAACTGCGTTCCCATCGGAGACCTGTTTCATACCACACTTTAAGGCAGGGGTGTTTCAAAGGCCCTTTTGGTGGATGAAACGTGAGCATTCTAGCAGAAGGAACTCCACGGAGTAATGGAACCGTCGTACCTATGGGACTGCCTCTTCCTTGTGCCCCACAGAGAGCATAATGCTCAACTGGTACCGACTTGCTAGTAGTCCCTGGTCCCCAAACGGTCTGGCTGTCCTCAACCAGGGCCTTTTCAGCCCTGGCCCCAGCCTGGTGGAACTCTCTCCCCAGTGAGATCCAGGCCCTGTGGGACTTGGCTCAGCTCCACAGAGCCTGTAAGACCAAGATGTTCCACCCGGCACATGGTTGAGGACACTGACGGTCAGAGAGACCAGTGGCCTCCTGGGGTCTCCCCCCCCCTATTGTCTACTCTGGCCTGTTTAAGACCCTCATGAGGGGAATATGAATTGTATGCCAGCCACCTCAGCTGTTTGTGGGATAGACATACGACGCCACCTAACTTTAATTGGGCTGCGTTTTATTATTATTGATTTTATTGCCATTATTTGTTGTACGCTGCCCTGAGTCTTGCTTGCAGGAAATGGAGTGGGACATCGATCAACTAAACTAAAGTCAACCTCCCTGTGGGTAACGTGTGGACTGAGGGCACCTGTGATCCTGCTGAGAGGCAGGCGCATGCCTGGCAGTGATGGTGGGGACACCCTGGGATTATTCTGAGAGGGATTTCCAGGCACCTGGGCAGCAAGGGATGAATGCGCATAGTCGTTTCAGGGCCAGACAGGCTAAAACGCTTTGCTCCATAAAGAGAGACTGCTGTTACAGACGATCCTGTATGCCGTGTGTACGTTACCCTTTGTCCAAACACGCTGGCAGGGGCCATGTGGGTGGGCACAACAACCCAGATACCAAAACAGCAATGGAGGAGGAGGAGGAGGAGGAGATTGGATTTCTACCCCGCCCTTCACTCAGAGTCTCAGAGCGACTCCGTTCCCTTCCCCTCCCCACACCAGGCACCCTGTGAGGTGGGTGGGGCTGAGAGAACTCTTTCAAGAACTGCCCTTTCAAGGACAGCTCTGTCAGAACTATGGCTTGCCCAAGGTCATCCAGCAGCTGCAAGTGGAGGAGTGGGGAATCAAACCCGGTTCTCCCAGATTAGAGTCCACGCACTTAACCACTACACCAAACTGGCAATGGTGGGCGGCAGCCCCTTTTGTTGCCAACTTTAAGAATTTGGATCCCACACTATCAGCTAGATCCATTTTTTTATGTAAAGAACTGATATTAGTTTGTTTCTGCCTACTTTTTGTGTGTGCGTGCGGGGGGGGGGGGGAGCCACCATCCAGAAGGGGCTTGAGTGGCTCCTGGTGACAGAGGAGCCGTTGTCCGCAGGAGGACACAAGGACTGTGCAGGCTGAGCCAGGAACAAAGGACGGGTTTGTGGGGCCTCCACGCCTCGAGCATGTGACCGATACCTGGGATAGGTGTGAGATACTGGGCCGGCCGCCAACCTGTGTGCCGCACTCCCATTTAACTCTTCCTTTGCCATCCAGGGTGAAAACCCTGACAGTCTGGTCGGGCTTGGGGATACCTGGTGCCTTCTCTGGAGGATGGAGGAGTCAATGCAAGCCCTCCAGGCATACCTGGCAGGGGCTGTCAAGTTGGTATTTCTCCGAGGAAAGGAGGCAGAGTCTTCTTTTTACAAGGGAGACAGTGGGGCACAGCTGGAGTGCTGGAAGCTTTGCTGTTCCTGGATGGACAGCTCTCAGATCGCCTGTAAGGACTGTGACACACACGCACAAACACACACAATTTTTACTGATAGCAAGGAGGAAGATATATTGAGGTCTCGGGTGGGCTGTCATACACTGGCTGCTGATCTGCCTTCCATTCCTAGATCCCACTCTGCAATCATGCAGGGGAGTCGGGAGCAGTGTTCCCTCTAAGCTGAGTTAGTGTGAGCTAGCTCACAGTTTTTTAGCCTCCGGCTCACACATTTTTGTCTCAGTTCCAGAGCAAACTCATTTATGCAGCAGCCAAATTGCTGGCTCACAACTTTAATGCCAGTGGCTCACAAAGTAGAATTTTTGCTCAGAAGACTCCACAGCTTAGACAGCATTGGTAGGGAGCCGTTGTGATTATTCAGTGGTTAACGGAAAGCACGCTACACATGCTCAGAGATACTCCCCAGATATTCTCTCATGCGTTTCTGAGGCTGGGCGCTGCCACAGGTTCCCAGGAGGGGTGTGTGTATGTGTGTGTCAGAGTCTTGATCGGGAGGGAGTTGGCTGTGTAGAGCCAAGAGACCTGTCCAGAAATAGGGAGAGCCAACCCGCTGCTTCTATAGAGCTACTTGGGACTCACGACCCCTGCCCCACAGGAGGTGCAAGAGACACTGGCCAGGGGACTTTGAAGAAAGGAGTCACGTTCCTGGATTACACGGTCTGGGTCTGGAGTCCCACCCTGCCTCAGACTTAAGTAACAGGTTCTCCTCAATGCCCAGATGATACCTGGATGGGCTCAGCCCCATGACATGCGTAAAGAAGGGGCTTCAGCCTTCCCCCATAAGCCCCTCTCCCAATATGAAACAGTATCAGGTGGTGCTGTTTCGCAAAAAGCCAGGTGTTCTTGGAATACATGTGAACTGACCCAACAGACCAAACAGTGCCTGCCCCGGGACTGTCGTGGGTCAGGAAAATGGTGCAGGGGGACGGCTGAAGCCCCCTCTCTACATACACCATGGTCCTGATCCAGACCGGAGACACTTGCCACTGCCTGTGTTACTGAAGCAGGGTGGGGACACACACACCCGTCCCAACCGGTGTACTCTGGAATGTGTGAACTGGCATCGAGTGCTGGAAGGAGATGCACCACAAAATTACTCCAGGTAACCGGAGCAGAAAATGAAACCTGACCGATCAAGGTCCACCTTGCCCAGCATTGTTTCTACGGGCTGTCAGCCAGCTGCCCCAGAAAACCTGCAAGAGGAGCATGAACACAACAGCCCTCCCCTGTCCTTTGCATCTGTTCAAAGGTATCCTGCATCTGAACAGAGGCTCTATTTAGCCAACCTAGCTATTAATATGTTGATAGGCTGAGTCTATCCAACCTAGCAGTTCGAAAGCAAGAAATTGCAAGTAGATAAATAGGTACCATCTTGGTGGGAAGGTAACAGCGTTCCGTGCGCCTTGGCGTCTAGTCATGCCGGCCACATAACCACGGAAACGTCTTCGGACAGCGCTGGCTCTTCGGCTTTGAAACTGTAATGTATTCAGATGCTGCCCTGAATACATGGGGATGAAGTGTGAATCGTCCCATAGAGAAGCTATGCTAAGCTTCAGACGTCGGCTAGGATTCGCGCCGAAAGTATTGTGTCCAATCACATTTGAACTGTCTGTGGTGGGAACGTTTGTGATTGGGCTATTATGCGAACAACCTGATAGATTGGAACTTGTATAGTAGGTGTGGCTACATTAGCCCGGAATGTTTAAATACCGAGCAGCTGAAATGGACAAGCTGTTCGGGCTATGAGGAGTTGTACCGTGTTGGAGAAGTTGATTATCGAGCTGAATAAACCTGAGTTTTGCTGAAATCACTCTTCGACTCATTGTTAAGCGCCGGACTTAACAATTGGCGACGAGGATGGGATCAAGGAGCGGGTAGGCAGCCCCGCTGGTCCCAACCCCACGACGGGCAACAGCGAGTCGCAACTCGTAGTGGCAGAGCAGCAACAGGCACCATCAGAGCCGGTGGCAGCGATTGCAGCTATGGCCAATAGCCTGAAGTTCTAGGCATTCGAACCAACGACCGAGGACTGGGACGCCTACCTGCTGAGGTTCGGGTTCCACCTCGAGGTGAACGATATCACCACAGACGAGAAGAAGCGGGCCACACTCCTGAGTGTGTGGCAAGAACGTCTTTGATATCGCTCGGTCCCTGGTGGCGCCAGCGGACATAACGACCGTGGCCTTCAAAGAGCTGACTGATAAGCTGAAGGCACATTACTCTCCGCAGCCGTCGGAGATCGCGTGCCGACACGCGTTCTATAAGAGAAGCCAGTCGTC